>NC_140966.1:81320887-81438387 GCF_056783735.1 Eptatretus burgeri
TTCACCATCGTCGTTATCTTGATAATCTCCATCATCATCATCATTATCCTCATGACTATCATCTTGATCATTATCCTCATCATGAGCACCACCATCAGAACAAACATCGACTTGATCGTCATCATGCATTCATGATCATCATCATGATGATCCTTAGCTTGATTATCGTCTTGCTCATTATCATCCTCAGGGATATCATCATGCTCATCATTATAATCTTGTTCATTGTCCTCATCACTCATCATCATCATCATCATGATCCTTAGCTTGATTATCGTCTTGCTCATTATCATCCTCGGGGACGTCAGCATGATCATCATCGTTATAATCTTGTTCATTGTCCTCATCACTCATCATCATCATCATCATCATATGCCATCTCCCATTAGTTTGGTATTTTGAGGCTGTGAGGGCATTACAACGACGTTTTATCCACCACTCCATACCACCAATCCGCTCTTCGCCCAATCCGCAGTTACAAACCAATTTGGAGGGAATATGCAAATATGGAAGGGGGACGTGACATGTATGTCAATTAATGGAAAGGTTTAACCCCTTCTGAGCCACTTCCTCCCTTTAGTAATGAAGACCCATTTGGTGATTACCCCGTGCGCAAAGCAGGGTTAAGCAGTCTATTCACTCCGTCTGTCTGCAGACGTCACTCTGTGATCGAGGAACTACTTAATTTCAATGGAATTTATATTTTGAACACTGTAACACCAATCGGAACACGAACTGGAACACAAACCTGGAGTTTTGGGGTACTTTGGCTCTGAATTAGTCCTGATTGTGCATGCGCAGAGCGAGACGAGTGAGATAATTTCTTTACTCGACAACTACATCGTTTATACGGTGATAAACCTGGTAAATCGTCCCGAATACACATGGAAGAGTGAGATTTGTTTTGTTTTTTTTACTCTGCCTACCTGGCAGTCAAACAAAATTGAAAATCATTCCAAACAGGCAACTTCCTGTTTTTAAGGACGTCATAAAGGACACAAACAACAGGTACGGAGAACTAATGTAACGTGTTGGATATGGTGGTGTAAAAGACGGTGCATCAACGGCGGTAAACTTGAGAATTTGTTTTTTTTTCTCCTGCCTTTAAAATCTTTTTCTTATTTATCACTGGAGAACACAAATCGTCTTCTTGGTACTTCCAAAAGCCTCCTGATTTGCAGGACTTGGACACAATATTACGTCATCTCGACCAATCAAATTTGCTGCTGATTTCCTTTTCTGGACATGGTGAATGTTGTGTGCGAATAATGCAATAATGATAAATAAATAAACAAGAAAGATTTCTCTCCAGTTGAACGTGTCGTGTCGTTGGTTCTAACTAATATTTTATGACTAATTAATTATCTATGTTGATATATTGAAAAGGCCTAGCAGGATAGCTTACAGGTATGCACACTCACTTCTAACCTAGCTATAAACTCTCATCTTGGTGTTTTCCAGGCAGGAGAAAGGCATCACTCGAGGCAGGGGAAGGGTGTGTGTGCCATCCCTGTTTGTGGTGATGACGATGTTTGTAATGATGGTGGTGCTCATGGGTGGAAGTGCCAACAAGGCCATTTGTGTTCTGCAGTGTTCAAGTATAGAAGTCAATTGAAATAAAACAAGTCTGAAGACGACAATGGCTCACGAGCGGTATTTGACGATGTAGATTGTTTCAGAAGTCAAGGATGAGACAATGTGATAATGTTTGACCAAGTTATAAAAATGATCAACATGATGTGGTACGAGTGATGGGTTATTAGCTGCAAAATGTCGAAAACCCGGTTTCGTTCAACAACTTTCAAAATTTGGCCGTTGCATAACCTTTAAAGGTCACAAAACAATGTTGTGGACATTAAAATAAGAAAACAGGATATGTGCTATAGCTTATTGGAGTTAGTTCGTCGAAGAAGGTCGAAAACCCGGTTTGTTTCCCACAACTTTGAAAATTTGACGTTTGTGAGCTTTAAAGGTCAAAGGTCAAGGATTATGACCTTTGGTGCAAAACTTCCTCTGGAACATTCCAGGAACAATATAACGTCAATTAGGCTATATGGCATTTCGCACTCCTCAGATTATCCATACTTTGATGAAATCAGTGTAAAAACAAACTTGAAGGGGGCGCCACGGGCAAGGTGTTCGAGATAGAGCAAAATGGTTTCAAGACTTTAGGTGGGGAATGAACTCAAGATTATGCATAAAAAATATTGTCATCCTAGCTCTCAAAGTTTGGGCGGTCATATGATTTTTATGTCAAAATTTGCAATTTTCTAAGTTTGTGACCTTGTGACCTTGACCTTGGGACAAAAATGAAAAATCGAGCTCTGTGGGGCTATGCAGGTGCCATTGGTTAACCAAATACTGAAACCCCTGCCAGATTCGACAAACCCCCTCGGAGAAGATGTAACTTGAAATCGGCTACCCCCTAAAACATGTTTTTTGGGCGTGGCTCCACCCATAATGGGCACACCATGCCCATTCTCAGGAAAACACAACTAGATCATGATATAAACCTCCCACACAAATTTTATCAGGATCGGATCAAAACCCATGGAGCTATGCTCGGGACAGGCAGACAGACACACCCATAACGGATATAGTGGTAATTTACTGACTCGTGAACCAAAAACCCTCAGAGCTCGATGCCCAGTTTATTGATTTTTTTGACATTTTCTAAGTTCGTGACCTTGTGACCTTGACCTTGGGATGAAAATGAAAAATAGAGCTCCGTGGGGCGATGCAGGTGCCATTGGGCTAACCATATACCGAAACCTCTGCCAGGTTCGACAAACCCCCTCAGAGAAGATGTAACTTGAAACCGGCTACCCCCGAAAAACACGTTTTTTGGGTGTGGCTCCGCCCATAATGGGCGCAGCACGCCCATTCTCAGGAAAACACAAATAGATCATGATATAAACCTCCCATCCAAATTTTATCAGGATCGGATCAAAACCCACGGAGCTATGCTTGGGACAGACAGACAGACAGACAGACAGACATACACCCATAACAAATATAGTGGTCACTTACTGACTCGTGAACCAACTTACTGACTCGTGAACCAATACCAAGACCCATCACTCTTTCGACATTTTGATCAGACAAAAGTTTTTGCACCATTCACAAAGTCGTTGGAACGAGATACTTGAAATGGACCAATAAATGCCAACTTTATATTACTAGTACGTGCCCGTACGTGCATGCCCGTACTTGCATAGCCGTACGTGCAAAAAAAAAAAAACTTTCAAAGCACATGCCAGAAACAACAACCACACAGGCTGTTTTTTCAACTGTTTTGAATGAAAGTTGGTATGCAAGTAGTGCTCTTCGAGAACTACAACTGTCGTCATTTACGTTTTTCCCGATTCCCGCCAGTTTGCCCGTGGCGTCCCCTCGAAGGTCAAGAAATAAAATAGGCGAACCGTGTACATTGCTCGTGTACAATGCGACTTGTGACCACTATATTCGTAATGGGTGTGTCTGTCTGTCTGTCTGTCTGTCTGTCCCGAGCATAGCTCCATGGGTTTTTATCCGATCTTGATAAAATTAGGGTGCGAGGTTTGTATCATGATCTAGTTGTGTTTTTCCTGATAGTGGTCGTGGTGCGCCCATTATGGGTGGAGCCACGCCCAAAAAACGTGTTTTTTAGGGGGTAGCCAGTTTCAAGTTACATCTTCTCTGAGGGGGTTTGTCGAATCTGGCAGGGGTTTTGGTATTTGGTTAGCCCAATGGCACCTGCATAACCCCACGGAGCTCTATTTTTCATTTTCGTCCCAAGGTCAAGGTCACAAGGTCACGAACTTAGAAAATGTCAAAAAAATCAATAATTTGGGCATCGAGCTCCTCGGGTTTTCAACTGTTTCGAATGAAAGTTGGGATGCAAGTAGTGCTCTTCAAGTACTACAACCTTCATCATTTACATTTTTCCCGATTCCCGCCAGTTTGCCCGTGGTGTCCCCTCGAAGGTCAAAAAATAAAAAAGGCGAACCGTGTACATTGCTCGTGAACCATCGCCGTCTCCAGACTTGTAATAAAACAAAATCATTGTTTGCATATGGTATTGTCATTAAATATTTGTGGTTGCCCAGCATATTGAATCTTTCTGTTTAATGGTTCAAATAAACACCGCCAGTGCGTTTTCATTTTCTAGGTGACAAGGCTGTCCAGCAACCGCAGAGTGTGACCCTGAGTGTGTGTGTCCGAGTGCCGATGTGCATGTTTACACTTTCGCTTTCAGTTGTGATTGTAACCATCAATGCGGAATTCAAAACCCGTTCTTATAATCCGTAGACGCCTTCCTCCATTTATCCGTCATGAGACGAACTCGGTGTACAAGTGCAGGGACATCTGTACCACGTGACGAACCCAAAGCATGTTTTGCCATCATCGGTTGGTGGATGTTTCTTTCAACCGCATTCTACCATGGTGCTTCAGATTTAGCAAGGACAGCAGCTTAATGGTAACTACAATCTGGTCTACTACTACTACTACTACTACTACTACTACTACTACTACTACTACTACTACTACTACTACTACTACTACTACTACTACTACTACTACTACTACCTTACAGCCCCACTGAAATCCCACCTTCTTGTGGAGTCGGCTGGGAGATGTTTCCCGCCCCCCAAGTCTTTCACGAACCGACTGGCCAGTATGACTGCAGGTGTTTCGAGAAGCAAGTTGTATTTTGTTCAAGATGCCGGCAATAACTCGCTTGCCGACTCTTCGCGAAAGTCACGGTGGCCTGGGGCCTGTAACTTTGAACAGCTAATGCTAGCAGACAGGACAATCCCAATGCGACAGTTTATATCATGTTATCGAACCTCGATTCGTCAGGAATCGAACCAAGCCTAGATATCTCAAAGGTAAATGCACCACCACTGCGCTATCCTGTTAAACTCTGTTTAGACCAGGTGACATCACCATCCTCCCCACACCTCATCCAAATATTCACATGGCATTTGCGTCACAGGCTCGATCTTTTTACTGACTTGTGTAATAATATTGTCATAAATACGACTTGTCATAAAGACGAACTCCCCTTTACAAGGGAATTCAATGCAGGACACCAGTCGGGTCCTCAGGTCTGTGCAACGGATGCCAACCTATGGTTGTTTGTAGTTCTTTCTGTCTTCTACCGACTCCTCTCCAGCCTTGCCCCCCCTGCTCTCTCTGCGATTTGTCCCCACCACATTTCCACAGGGCGCTCAAGGTCCGCCAACAACCCCCTTCTGGTAAAACTACCAAAATCACGAATCACTGCTCATCTTCACTCTTTCATTCCTCTTTTTTCCCGCCTTTGGAATAAACTTCCTCACTCTATTCTTTCCCATTCTTCCCTCCAGGCTTTCAAAACAGCTGTTCACCACCACCTCTTATCTTCCCCCATCCAAATCCTCGATCTTTTCTACCCCCGATAATCCACCCAAGCCCACTTCCTTCAATTCTCCTGCTTTCCTTCCTGAAAGTCCCTGTAATGTCCATCTTCTCCTCGCCATGTTCCCCGTCCCATCCCCATCCCTCTCCCTTCCACAGTTCACCTGTGTCTGTTCCCCAATGTTTTGTCCCTTCCACTCCCACCCCTCTTGTCTCATGCCTCCTTGCTGTGAGTTGTGTGTTAGCTCTCATACGAGCCTCGACCAAGGTATACAAAAAAAAAAAAAAAAAGTTGTATGCCTGTGATTCCAACCACCGACCGCCCAGACTTCGAGCAGACACTGAACCACGACACCACCTTGTAGTTGTTTACGTATAAAACGAAAAACCTGACAATCTCCCGTTCTCACCATCTCTCCAGAACAATCGACTAGCGAATCCATTTCTCTATTCCTGCGATGAATATTATGAAAGAGGTTCAATCCGTCGAACCTCTTGGGCCTTTGCCCATTCATGGTAAGTGACCTGGATTTTACGGGTTTGACCCGTTTTGTTTGTGAAAACCCGCAGACCCGTGTTGGTGTGGTCAAAACCCGTGTTGGTGTGGTCAAAACCCGTGTTTGTGTGGTCAAAACCCGTGTTTGTGTAGTCAAAACCCGTGTTGGTGTGGTCAAAACCCGTGTTTGTGTGGTCAAAACCCGTGTTTGTGTGGTCAAAACCCGTGTTGGTGTGGTCAAAACCAGTGTTTGTGTGGTCAAAACCCGTGTTTGGTCAAAACCCGTGTTTGTGTGGTCAAAACCCATGTTGGTGTGGTCAAAACCCGTGTTTGTGTGGTCAAAACCCGTGTTGGTGTGGTCAAAACCCGTGTTGGTGTGGTCAAAACCCGTGTTGGTGTGGTCAAAACCCGTGTTTGTGTGGTCAAAACCCGTGTTGGTGTGGTCAAAACCCGTGTTGGTGTGGTCAAAACCCGTGTTGGTGTGGTCAAAACCCGTGTTTGTGTGGTCAAAACCCGTGTTTGTGTGGTCAAAACCCGTGTTGGTGTGGTCAAAACCCGTGTTTGTGTGGTCAAAACCCGTGTTTGTGTGGTCAAAACCCGTGTTGGTGTGGTCAAAACCCGTGTTTGTGTGGTCAAAACCCGTGTTTGTGTGGTCAAAACCCGTGTTTGTGTGGTCAAAACCCTTGTTGGTGTGGTCAAAACCCGTGTTGGTGTGGTCAAAACCCGTGTTGGTGTGGTCAAAACCCGTGTTGGTGTGGTCAAAACCCGTGTTTGTGTGGTCAAAACCCTTGTTGGTGTGGTTAAAACCCGTATTGGATGGAAAGTTTGATCAATTATAAGAACGCATTGTTTCACTTCCATTCCACTCGCAAGGATTGGTACACACACTGATAGACCTGTGGAGACCATCAGACCAGTAGTCGATATGAGGTATCACTCTCTGGTGCTTCGTCGAACGGCTGTGTGACGTCATGAACTTTCTCCAAGCCACGTCGACGTCCTCCAGGATGCCGCACACGGTACACGTCACTTCCGATCATGTGGCCCGTATTACCGTCACCATGAATCAATCGATCTGTGATTTCCAATTCGCTCTTACACTGATTGGTGATATTAATCAGTCCTTTCGAGTAGATATTTTAAATGGCAGGATTTGATTTGATTCGGATTGTATTCATTCATACAAGGTGTCCACAAAATAATTAAATAGGACACATGATACCATCTGAAAACAAAGGGACAGACACAGAGAGAGACACAGACAGACAGAGACAGAGACAGAGAGACACACAGACACAGACAGACAGAGAGTTGAATTGAATTTGAAACCTCATGAAACCTGAATGAGAAATTTCCAGATCACTAGATTGACCGAGATGGACCAACTGCTTGGCCCCCATGATCACCAGACATAAACCCACCTTTGATTTTTTTTTTCTGTGGGGGTTTGTCAAAGATGTTGTCCACATCACCAAGGTGGCAAACCTGCAGGACCTCGTTCTCGGATCACAGCTGCACATGCACTGGACGCAAACATGCTGAGCCGAACATGGCAAGAACTCGTGTACAGCCTTGACGTCCTGCACGCCACAAACGGAGCTCACATTGAAGTGTATTGATGGTGCGCACAAACTTCATGAGTTTCTGTATCATATAAACCAAAGGGTATCGTTGTATCATTTGTAGTTCTAAATACTGTATATTAACAACCAAAGTTGTCCGGATCTTCTTGGAAAATCCTGTACCATGTGGAATAGATCAGCTGATTCGAAGCTCCAAGTACCAATCATTATCACAAAGAGTTGGAGCTTGGCTGTGATTGACAGGTGAGGCTAGTGGGCTGCACCGTTTTTATGGATGAGAGCGACTGAGCACGGAATAAAATTTACATTGTTGGATTTGCTATATATGATAGATCTCCCTTATTGTCGGGTTTTCCGTCTGTCTGTCTGTGTGTATGTGTGTCTGCAACGCGAGGCTCCACAGCACGAACCAGCGAACCGATTTCGATGAAACTTTGCCAACATGTGCAGTATTTGTTGGGAATGTGCGCGTTTGAATTTAGTTGCCTCGCATCCACCCGTTGCTGTGCAGCGGCCAAAAAACTGCGTACAGTATTTTCAATACTTGTCCTTCAGTTTTGAATGTAGAGAAACGAGACTTCGGAATTAAACTCTTCGAGATATTTAGAAAATTTTACTCGAGCCGATTTTTTAATTGAGGTTTTATTTTTCAAATGGTAGTCCTTCAAAAATCGGGTGTCTATTTACCGTCATTTTTTTATGAGGGGGCTTAGGAAAGTGGGCGGAGCTTCGGGAAAGTGGACGTGGTTGATGAAAAGTGGGAGTGGCGTAAGTAAGTGGGAGTGGGGTGGGAAAGTGGGCGTGGCTTATGAAAAATATTGTGTGGCTCAGGAGGTGTGGTCAAACAAGAGCATTGAGAGAAGTTTATCTGGTTTGTGTGTGTGTGTGTGTGTGTGTGTGTGTGTGTGTGTGTGTGTGTGTGTGTGTGTGTGTGTGTGTCTGCAACGCGAGGCTCCACAGCACAAACCAGCAAACCGATTATTTTTCAAATGGTAGTCCTTAAAAAATAGGGTGTCTATTTACCATCATTTTTTATGAGGAGTGCCAGTTGGCAAAATACGCAATAGGAAAAATCTTGCCAGGCAGAGGAACAATTGTCTAGTCTGAACCAATACGTCTTGGCAATGAATCTTCGTAGGTGGATCGGTCAGAATGAAAAGCATCGTATCCAGCACTTCGATCCGAGCGAATCCCTCGTCGCCTGCCGGCTTGTATTCATTTTGGTTGGAAAATCAGTGTGTGTGTGTGTGTGTGTGTGTGTGTGTGTGTGTGTGTGTGTGTGTGTGTGTGTGTGTGTGTGTGTGTGTGTGTGTGTTTGTGAATGTGTGTGTCTGTGATCAAGTGTAGTAATGTTGATAAAACACTCAAGTTGCAAGTTTGAATCGTCCTCCCTGACCTTACCCAGTGACTTACACAAACCTGGTACCCTTCAGGTAACATATCGTTGGAAGATCATATAACATTTTACTTAAGTGTTCTTATGCTTTCGAAGCGGGCAGAGGAGTACTGTGTTGGCAGGGTGTCTTAAAGCCAAGATAGATGTGCACTTACTATTGAACTGTCCAGCTAGGGTTCGAATGTTTGCAGAAACTGGTCACCTTGGTATTATGTATGTAGAGTGAGCCATAAATGTGAGCTGACAGGATAGCCTTCATGTATTCGCCACAAAGTTGTCTAGCCTGGGTTCGAATCCCGACCAAGCTATAAACTGTGGTCCTGGTGTTTTACATGCAGGGTGATTCATCAATGTGTGTGTCGTATCTTGGATGGTCGTTCCATCTGTTGACCTCACTTGGTCAACACTAAAGATCCCACAAACTAACCAGCATAACTAAACCACCCACCATATAATCAAATCCATCCATTCTATCCATTGGGACCATACTCTGTGCATAGAGTTGGTGTGCCTCAGCAGTCTCCTTGGCTATTGGACACAATCATGGATGGGTCGCCACTCCGCCACAGGAGTATTCTGCAAAAAAAGTGAACCGGCATTCTGGCACTCATTTTGCTGACCTCAGAAGGATGGCAGGCAGAGTCAACCCCACCTGGTATTAATTCAACAGCTGAGGAGGATTTGAACTCAGGATCCTCAGATCCCAAGCCCCCCACACTAATCGTTAAGCCAACACCAGGTGTATATATAACCAAACTGCCCACCATAACCAAACCAACCAGCATAACCAAACCACCCATGATATCACCAAACCACCCACCATATAACCAAGCTACCCACCATATAACCAAGCTACCCACCATATAACCAAGCTACCCACCATATAACCAAGCTACCCACCATATAACCAAACCACCCAACACAACCAAACCACCCAACACAACCAAACCACCCACCATATAACCAAACCACCTACCATATAACCAAACCACCTACCATATAACCAAACCACCTACCATATAACCCAACCACCCACCATATCACCAATCTACCCAACACAACCAAACTACCCAACAAACCAAACCCACCATAACCAAACCACCCATCATATAACTAAACTACCCAGTATTATCAAACCACTCAACATAACCAAATCACCCACGATGTAACCAAATTACCCAACACAAGAAAACCACCCAACACAACCAAACCACCCATCATAAAACCAAACCACCCATCGCATAACCAAACCACCCATCCCATAACCAAACCACTCAACACAATCAAACCACCCAGTATAACCAAACCACCAATCCCATAAATAAACTACCCAACACAAGCAAACCCAGGAAAACCAAACCACCCAGCAGAACCTTTATGAGGAGACTGCTTCAGGAGCACTAATGTTCTGTTAGACTATAGTATGATGATGATGATAACGTTAGAGTTGTGGTGTAGATAGTTTTGTTTAATTAAAAGTTTCGTATATTAATTGGATCAAAAATCCAGGAGGGGTTTTAGGCGAGCTGGTGAGTACATAATTGTGTTTATTTCCTCTTGTTGCTGGTTCGTGAACTTTTCCCATCACTTGAGGAACAATTAGCTCTCCCTGTTTTGTCCTTTCCATGGAAGTAACATTATCAACAATGCCGGGGCCACTCAAAGCAAAGGTGAGTGAGTACACCATGTTTAAAGTCACACATATAAATATAAATAATGTTTCGTGCATTTGCTTTGCACATCACTGTATTAGTATAATCTCTGACGTCATGTGGAAGACAGTGACATCATGAAGACGTCATGTATAATTTGTACTTGTACTTTATTCGACTCAATCAATATAAGTGGAACCAATATTGATTCAAATTCACTCATTCATCAAATACTAATCACAATAAAACAATGCCTTCATGTTCGACCATCAATCATGACATGCACGATGTGGAACGTTAAAAGCAAAAAGCTTTGTGGATCAAATACTCGCGATACTCCAAGACATGCCAACATTGCGAGAACCTTTTGAATGCCTTCGTATTTTAAATGCAATTTGAAGGAACACCATTGTGCGACAAATAGCAACCAGTTCTTGGTTCGCCCAGTAGCGAAGGAGCAGAGCAAATGTCTGAAAACGATGATACAGAGTTGTGTGAAATAAGTAAATAAATAAATATATATGATTAATAATAAATAAATAAACAAGCAAACAAATGTGTATATAAATATATACATATTTATATTTAGAAGCAATTAAATAAATGAATAAGTGCAAATAAATAAAAAAATAGAGAAATAAATGACTAAGATGTTGGATCCATTTGAGCTCAACGAACCACCCAGAAAATAAAAAGGTGAGTGCATTAAACTTGTCCCTTCAGTCACTTTTCATCACAGTCAACATGATTGTCATCACCCATTAGGTCATATTGACGATATACTGCTTCCTTCTAATTTTCCTCTTCATTACCTGTGCCGATATTGTACAGGCAAGTAAGAAGAGCAAGCGCTCGACTGTCATAGACACACTGTAATCAGGGTCGATCAGATTATACAAGACCGAAGTGGTTATCTAACCTTTGAAGTTGACAAAATTATTAGTTATGGCAGCGATTACACAGCTCAAAGCAACTAAAAGACAAATCACTTTTCATCATTGAACACAAGATTGAGGTTCGTGGAAGAGGGAGGTGACAGAGGGTAAAAGAGCAATGACCTGATAGTGGGGCCACAGTTGAACACAAGAAGCAAGGGAATGAACGAAGAGGAAAAGAGGAGAGAGAGAGAGAGAGAGAGAGAGAGAGAGAGAGAGAGAGAGAGAGAGAGAGAGAGAGAGAGAGAGAGAGAGAGAGAGAGAGAGAGAAAGAGAGAGAGGAAACATAGTAACTTGATAGGTAAGAGGTTTGGGTTAGGTAGGGTTAATGTGGTTGGAAAGGATTATGGATACAGATGGGGGATGACATGAACTGGCGGTGCATTCTCTGAAGTAGCCTCAGGAAGGTGGTTCCACAAACGGGAGTGAAAGAGAAACAAAAAATGTGGAGGTATACTGTTAGCCTGAATTTTGGAGTTTAATCAAAATTGGTGACTGGAAGAACGGGTGCGTCATGTTGGAGCTGGGGAGGGTCGGTTGGGTGGGGGGGGGGGCTGAGAGAAAAGTGGAAATTAGACTTAAGAGAGGCAGTAAAAAAACAGAGGCCCCGGATTTGCCTGCGATGTGAAAGCAACAGACCTTGTGTTTCGGCCTAATTGGGGGAGATTCCAATAATGTTGACAACTTTTGATTCCACAGATTCCAGGAGAAACAGATGTGATGGTTGGGCATCAGCCCATGGGAGAGAGCTGTACTGCATTAGGGAGAAGGCAATAGGCACAGCTTCCAAAAATAGATCACTCCAATATGTTCTTGAAATAAATTTTTATCAAACGAGTCAAGATCAATTATGTCATTCTTTCTATTTTAATTTGCTCAGTTATCTGAATTGTGGCCGAAAATTAGAAATCCAGCTTGGTATTGAAACTTGACAACATACCGACATACAATGCTGATATATCTGAGATGTGGAAACAAGGTCAGGCAGAAAGCAACAGAGATAAAAGAAAACTAGAACGAGAACCTTCGACGTCACGACGTTACCAGATATTCCTCCACCCACATTATTACATCATTATAATACTCGTACAAAATTTGATTGAAATCCCTGAACCCAGATTTAAATTATTAAATCATTATGGCTGCCAGACCATGCGTCCGATCTGCTTGAAATTTAAAACATATTCCACATGTCTACTCAATCATAACTGTGACGTTTCACATCGATTGATGAAGCGGTTCAAGAGAGATTTTTAAAAGAATTTCATTCAAACAAATATGGCTGCCAGACCATGTGACCTATTAATTATTTGTGAATCCCCTCGTGTCCCTAAGGCTTGGGAAACATGTAAGTGAAGTTTCCCCTCGATCTGTCAAGCCATTCTGCAGAAGAAGGTTTTAAAATGTTTATTCTTCAAAAAATCATAGCTGCCAAAGCACGTGACCTATGATGTCATAGGTGGAGAACTTTTGGTTCTTCTTGGATCGGCAATCGTACCGGTGAAGTTTCGCCTGGATCTGTTCAGCCATTACAAAGAAGATTTTTGAAGGTTTGATGTTAAAACAACATGGCTGCCAAACCACATGCCCAATGACGTCATAATTTTTTTTTTGGCCAATTACAATTTAGCCTGAGATGACCCTCAAATTTTCATAGTGGTCGGATAAAGCATTTGACATTAAATTGTGATGTCATATGGACATCATCAAAAAAATCACCCTTGTTTCCCAAGTACTTCACATGTGCCAAGTTTGCATTTTTTTTTTCCATGGAGCAGTTTCAGAGATACAGAGGTCCAAAGTTTTTCCTTTTTCCCAACATGGCTGCCACACCACGTGATTTATGATGTCATATTTATCACAAAACCATTCTACATGTGTAGTATCTTTGGTGAAAATTTCATGAAATTTCTATAATGAAAAAACCATGCTGCCCTGCCTGCTTCCATACAACCTTGCTTCGATCGGACACCTGATCCACGATGTCGTCTTTATCAAATTCAAAATGGTTGGCCGTTCACGTCTTTGGAGTTCCGTGTTGATCGGATAAGGCTTTTTGTACAACATAGCTGTGAGACCATGTGACCAATGATGTTGAAATTTTCAACCAATATTCCCCATGCCGAGTCGATCATATTAAAAATAAAAATCTCTGAAACCGTTTAACCTATCACTGCTAGACTTTGCAGTTATGATCCACTACCCTTGCTGCATACATTTGACTTAAAAATGACATCAGTCATGTGCTGTGGCAGCCACATTGGTTTCAAGGAAAATATTTTTAAAATTATATTTCGGAAACTGTTGTAGCAATCGATGCAAAACTTTGCAGTTATGATTCACTGCTCTTGCTCCATATAATGCAACATGTGTCATATTGAACTGTTACATGGTTATGGAGAGAAATGTTTTGAAATTTTCTGTTTTCAATCTAACATGGCTGCCAAACCACGTGACCAAGGACATTGAAAATTTGGACTTTGCCAAAAATTTGCTGGAGGATCACAAGTATGAAGTTTTGTTTTGATCGGATAAGGTTCATTTTTTTCTATCCAATATGGCTGCCATCCTCGTGATCTATGATGTCATCATTTCCACACTGTATGCAGGTATATAGTTTGATGATACTTGGTAAAGTTTGCTTCGATTGGATAAGCGGTTCCAGAGAAAACATTATTTAATAGCTTATTCAATCCATTATGGCTGCCGAACCACGTGACATCAATTATTCTTTATCATCCTAATATCTAATAGCCACGGGAACTATGTCTATGAAGTTTCCCCTCAATCTGTCCAGCCGTTCTGGAGAAGATTTTTGAAGGTTTGAGGGTAAATCCAAGATGGCTGCCAGACCCTGTGACCTATGATGTCATAGTTATCAAAATGTATTCAGCATGGATGGTCGATCATTTGTGTGCAGGTTCACTTCGATCTGTAAAATGGTTCTGGAGAAGATTTTTTTTCCTTTTTTTTCTTTAACAATATAGCTGCCAAACCATGTGGCAGATGATGTCATAATAATTTTTTCTGTGTTGAAATATTTCTGGAGAAGAACCTCACAAATTTTCATGCTGATCAAATGCAGCATTCTACTTATCGAATTTTGACCGGATACGACTTCACCGATGATGTCATAGTCAAATCGCATTTATTCTCCATGCAGAGTAATTGCCAGGTGCCAAGTTTCAATTTTTTCCATCTTGTGGTTTAAGATATACAGAGGTCCAAAGTTTTTCCATTTTTCCAACATTGCTGCCACCCCACGTGACATATGACGTCATAATTATCATTTCAAAATTCTGCATGGAGTTGCATCTGTGGTCAAAATTTCGTGTCAATCGGATTAGCAGTTGCTGGGAAAACAGATAAAATTTGCATGTACGTACAAGTCGTACATACATACATATGGACGTTTGTATGTATGCATGGACAGACGGACGGACAACCCCAAAACATAATGCCGCCGGCGACATCGTCACCAGAAGCACAAAAATAAGGACAAAGAATAATCTTAGAATTATGTTTCACACTCGGTGGTGTAATGGTTCGTGTGTCTGCTCCAAATCTGGCAGGTTGTTGGTTCAAACTCTGGCCAAGTCCGACCAATCCAAGAATGCTATGTGCTGCTTCTTTGCTTGACACAAAACATTTAAACGGATAAGAACACAGACAATCCCTATAGGTTGGCATCCATTGGGAGGAGAAAAAGGTGGTGTCAAACAGTTTTGTGTTTTTACCCTGCACATGCGAAGTGATTAAGGGGTTAAGCAATTGGTTCACTTCTGTCTGTCCAACCGTCTGTCCACAAACGTCAGTTTATGATTGAGGAACAACTTAATTTCAATTGAACGTTATATTTTGAGCATGGATCGTGTCAGGTGTGGATGTCAGGTGGTGGCCCCATTAGATCCATATTTAAACATTTGACTCATTTAAACATTTGGCCATTGCATTAATCAGTTGTCTGGATTCAAACCATTGTCCTGGCTGCTTCAAATTGTGTTTCCAAGCCTTTTGCCTTTGCTTCACAGTTTGCTTTACAATGTGTTAAAATGTATTACAAGCAAGCCAGCCAATGTCCTTCTCTGAGCAGTTTGGCAGGCTGTTTGTGAATTCCAGTGCGAGGACAACAAAGGCTGGATAACTACAAAGGGTTTGCTTCTGTTTATGAATATGTGCCTGCACTCTCTCGCAATCCAAAGTGTGAGAAAGATGCTGTTTATTGCTAATTCTCCCTAGGGCCGTAGGGAGGGGGAAAAAGCCCACTTGCCCAGTTGTTTCTTCTTTGCTTGCTTTCTCCACCTAGGAATAGGTTTTATATCTATGAATTTTGGAGAATGATTTTTCAGTGTGATTCTGAGGCTTGACCACTGTTGGTTCAAGTCCTGCACCACATTCTGTATGCGTAGTGTCCCAAATAAACCGCATATTCGAGTATCCTCAATTGACTCACCTCAATCATTGGCTGGGATTGAAGGGTCTTCACAGCTGGTGACCCAGATGGGACCTGTCAGGTCCTGACGCCGCGATCCGGAGGGATCTCCGTTGAGCGCAGCTTCGGGGTCTGCGCCGGTCACGAACTGGTAACGGTAAACAAGGAAAGTCGAATGCGGTTTGTTTGAGGAGCATATGGGCTATTAGGCCGGATTCAGGCGACCGGTTTGGGTCAGAGGACAAGGAACGTCCGAGTGAAATAAGGGGTGCAGGTTAGAGTCCTGTGATCACAGGTTAGATTCCTGTGATCGCAGTTTAGAGTCCTGGGATAATAGTTGGGAGGGTCCAGAGTCCCTCAGAGGAAAGAAAAGCTTCAAGGCGATTGAGTAGAGTGGGGCGCTGATCCTGCACGATAAAATAAAAGGAGAAAAGAGAGCTATCAGGCGATAGGCAAGAAAGGGGATTTTGGTCCGATAAAAGGAGAAACGTTTCAAAGCTTTAGGCTAGTGACAAGTTAAGAACATACAATGGGGAATAACTCTCCAAGGAACATAGAGTTACCCAAAGGAACAAAGATAAAGAGAGTACAGGGCTGGATAACATGGACAGTGGGAAGACAGGATCCCTTCCCGCTGGCCTGGCCCCTAGATCCAAAGATATTGCATACAGTAAGTACTGTGTTGACAGAGGGCAAAGCGGGGGGCCCAAGACAAAGTGGAAAACACTGGAGGGCGCTAGCTGCGTGGCTAACGGAGTCACAAGCTGAGACAGAACGTAAGCGACTAGGTTCAGAGGGAACCTTGAACCAACGAGAAACACCAAGCGAAATGAAACAGGAGAAATGGAAACAAGTGCTAGCGCAGCTGGCATTACAAGACGGAGGAGAGAAAACACCGGCTGGTATAGCAAAAGGAATTTACCCTGTCCTGGAGGAGAAAGGAGCTACAGGAGGGGCTGATATTCAGCAATTCCCCATGATGCAAACGGGCGGACGAGTGGGTCTGGAGATCGTGGACACCACAAGATGTTAGGGGACTAAAAGCAAACATTGAGGAATGCTTGAAGATGAACCCAAGAAAAGCAATAAAAATATTACATGATCAGATAACGATGCATGGGGCCACCAGGACAGACATTGGGTTCATTTGTACGGTGGTACTGCCAAGCTCGGTATGGGGTGATCATTCGGCCGCGTGGAGTGTTAAACCAGAGCACGAGGTAGATGATACCCTGAACCGAAGGAACCTCGACGATGCAGAATGGGCAGCCCAAACAGTGTATAAGGACAGGGTGGGAACGCTGATGGAGATGTTGGCCACAGAAATGGTCCCATGGGTGACAGATTGGTGAGCAATACAGGATGTAATGCAAGAAGTGAAGGAGGCTCCTGGCGCCTTCAAGACACATTTGTACGAACAGATTGAATTGCATTCGGGGTATAATACCTTAGGGGAGGTCCCGGAGCACTTCTTCAATACCATGTTCATAGAGGGACTGTGTGAAGAGGTAAGACGAGATGTCAAGACAAGGTACCCGGACTGGAAGAATGCCAGAACAGAAGACCTACACGATAGAGCTAGACAAGCATGGAGAACCATGCAAGAAGAAGAGAGGTGGGGGAGACTGGCACACCACACCCTAGTAGTAAGGGATCTGGAGGGGAAAGATCGCGAGTACGAGGAGACAGGATTCAGACCCCGACGGACAAATCTTCCCTGGAATCCGGATCAAAGGAGACCGTGGAACAGAAACGATGGCTGGCGAAGAGATGGAGACTGTTTTAAGTGCGGAAAACCTGGACATTGGAGTCGAGACTGCCGAGCCGCACCCAGGCCCAAGGGGTGGAGGCCACGGGCGCAGCCCCGACGGGAGAGACCAGCTGCACCCCCGCCTGGACGTGAAGGAAATGGACAAAGGGGCTATTGACATGAGGACACCGTAGTGGCTTCACAAAGAGAGAGGCAGAATGTAAGAGAACTGACCACAACATTGAACGTAGAGGGGAAACAGGTAACATTTCTGGTGGATACAGGGGCTACACGATCGACACTAAAACGGGGGGATATAAAGAACCTGCCGCTCTCGGGCGATTCGGTGAGAGTGGTGGGGGTTTCGGGACGGAGAGAAGATATCCCGATTTCAGATAAATTATGAATTGAAGTAGGTCCCTTGAAGGGAGAGCATGCATTTTTGATAGCTCAACACTCTCCAATGAACTTGTTAGGAAGAGATTTGTTGTGCAGAATGGGGTTTACCATAATGTGTAAGGAAGACGGGGTTTTCATAGATGCCCCGATGGCATTGCAGGATGAGGTAATGACCCTCATGATGACCGAACTCGGACCGGTAGTTTATTGGTTGTGGATTGTGTCCCAGGAGGGAAGAGATAAGTTGAATAAGGATTGGGAAAGTGCGAAAGGATTGTCGGATGTAGAGGAATGGTTGCTTAGCAACGACATCGACCTGGAAGGAGTAGAATCGACCTTACACTGTACTGTCTATTCTGATGAAACGGCAGGATTTTGAATACTCGGACAATGTGCAAGGGGATTACACCGCCACGCACTCTGATGGCCACTGACTTATGGATCAGAAAGGAGGGCCCGGTGCTAGAGGTGAAACTGGCTGCCAGCGAGCGTGAATTAATGAAACACAGAGAAGGATTTACACCCCACATCTCCATGGCAGTCAGCGAAGGACATAGGGCAGGGGAGTTAGAGAAAATGGTGACCAGATTGAGATGCACCCCTAAACCACAAGACGGGGGCAGTGAAAACCGGAACACTCTGCAGGCCATCAGACAAGGGGATGGATGGAAGGTATGCTTGCCTGAACAAATTCTGACATGTGTGCTAGAAAGGTATGAGATGAACAGTGAAAAACCCCGCCGCCAGGCCAGCAGAGAAACGGGGACAGAGGAAAGATTACAGGAAGTGCCTGTCGAGCTGTGGGCACGACACCCGAACGATGAAGGCAGAGTGCTGGCCGCAACGCCAATATCCATCCAGGTAAAGGAGGGGATACCCCTGCTTCGAGTGGCTCAATACCCGTTGCGCAAAGAGGCGCTGGAGGGGATCGCTCCGGTGCTAGCATCATTGTGGGACAAAGCGGTGGTAATACCTACTAAGAGCCAATGTAACACACCTATCCTGCCGGTAAAGAAGCTCGGGGGAGATAAATGGAGGTTCATACAAGATCTACGGGCAGTCAATAAGTACGTGAAAGCGTCCTTCCCTGTGGTGCCACACCCTGTGACTGTACTCTCTGGGGTGCCGTCTACTGTGACGCACTTCTCCGTGGTAGATTTGTGCTCGGCGTTTTTTAGCATACCGCTAGCGGAAGAGTCGCAGCATTTGTTTGCCTTTAGCTACAATGGAAAACAATACACCCGGACGGTACTTCCACAAGGATTCTGTAATAGTCCAACACTTTTCTCACAGGCTTTGAAGGAAGATTTGGAGTACATAGTGCTCCCGGAAGGATCGGTGATGATTCAATACGTGGACGATCTACTAGTATGCTCGGACAGCCAGAAGAAATGTGAAATGGACACGGTAGCGCTGTTAATAGCTCTCACCCAAAAGGGTGAGATTCTTGGTGAAAAAAAATTGGATTCTTGGTCTTCGTGGGGTGCCACCAAAACTGATCGATCTGATGTCTGAACTCTACTCTGGTACTGAGAGTGCTGTGAAGTGTGGTGGTACCATTTCTGACCTATTTCCAGTTGTTACTGGAGTTCGTCAGGGATGTGTACTTGCCCCCACACTTTTCAGCACTTGTATGGACTGGATTCTAGGGAGGATGTCGGAGAGATCAAGTTGCGGTGCGTCATTTGGGAATGTCAAGATCTTGACTTTGCAGATGATGCAGTCATCTTCGCGGAGACTTTAGACATCCTCTTGGGGGCCCTCGAGGTATTGAATGAGGAGTCGGAGCCGTTGGGATTACAGGTTTCTTGGGTCAAAACTAAGATCCAGGCTTTCGGTGACATCTTGGATGCTGCTGTCCTGTCTGTGTCTGTTTGTGGTGAGGATGTTGAGGTCGTGGAGACATTCACTTACCTTGGCAGTGATATTCATGTCTCTGCTGGCTGCGAGTCAGAGGTCAATAGACGTCTGCGTCGGGCCTGGGGAGTCATGGATTCACTGGATCATGGGGTGTGGCGCTGCCGGTACCTGTGCGGGAGGACGAAAGTCCGAGTCTTCAGGTCCTTGGTACTTCCAGTCTTGCTCTATGGGTGCGAGACTTGGACTCTGACCAAGGATCTGAGACGGAGACTTAATTCCTTTGGTACCAGGTCTCTTCGGAGAATCCTTGGCTATCGCTGGTCGGATTTTGTGTCCAACGAGCGGTTGTTGAGAGAGACTCGGATGAGATTTGTTACCTGCATAGTCCGTGAGCGTCAGTTGCGGCTGTATGGACATGTGGCTCGTTTTCCTGACTCTGATCCTGCTCACCAGATTCTCTCAGCGAGGGAGTCTCATGAGTGGAGGAGGCCAGTGGGTCGACCATGTGCCTCATGGTTGCAACAGGTTGACCATCATCTCAAGGAGATGGGGATGGGCCTGGCATCTGCCTGGAGGATGGCCAGACGGAGGCCCCTGGAGTACCGGCGGAAAGTGGACGCAGCGACGTGCTGTTCTGGCACATGCTCCTATACCTGACCTGACCTGACCCAAAAGGGCCACAAAGTCAGCAAAGAGAAATTGCAGTTCTCACAACCAAGGGTGACATATTTGGGACACGTACTGGAACAAGGACAGAGAAGTCAGGGAGCTGAACGGGTGGAAACGATCTTAGAGCACCCAAGACCAACTACATTGCGACAGTTACGACGGTTCCTCGGGATGACGGGGTACTGTAGGCAGTGGATACCTGATTATGCGGTCCGGGAGCGATTGCTGTATGACATGGTAAAGGAGGCAGAAGGAGATAAGATCTCTTGGACAGAAAATGCGGACGGAGATTTTGAGGCACTGAAGCAGGCTTTGGCCTCGGCACCTGCCTTGGGGTTGCCAAACTATGATCTCCACTTCAACTTATTCGTCCATGAAAGAGGAGGGTTCGCCCAAGCAGTGTTGACACAAGAACACGGAGGGAAAAATAGACCCATTGCGTACTACAGTAGATCCGGTCGCCGCCGCTTATCCCAGGTGTTTGCGGGCGGTGGCAGCGACACAACACGCAGTAACCACGACAGCAACCTTAGTGTTGGGGTCCCCGCTGACAGATCAGAAATCAAACCTGTAGTTTAACAGTACTTTCTCTCTGAAATCGTCCCGATCGCACATACGCAGAGAGGAGAGATATCTTTTTTTCACTCTGTCTGCTTGTCGGACGATCAAACAAAACAAAATGAGGACTCAAACAACAGGCATGAAAAACTAATGTAACATGTCAGATAATGTGGTGTAAAAGATGCTGCTTTGATGTACTGCATTTAGAGCGGAAGGGTTGGGGGGCTCTTGACAGAGGATTCCAAAGTGAAGGCCCGCTGGGCCAGTTACTTTGAGCGGCTGTACCAGGCTGACCCATCGGCTGTTGAGTTGGAGGTCAGGGGTGTTACTATCCCTATTGCTGATGCTCCAATCAACTGTGATCCACTTGTGGAAACATTCACTTGTGTAAACATCCAATCAATTGTGATCCACCTTCTTTTGTGGAAACACATGCTGCGGTAGACTGGTTGAAATGGGGTAAAGCTCGTGGGATCTGTGGCATCCATGCTGAACGTCTCAAGGCTGGTGGAAATGCTGTAATGCATAATTTCATGCAGGTCTGTGCTCAGCCTGGAACACAGGTATCATCCCAACTGACTGGAAGAGGTGCCTTGTTGTCCCTCTCTGGAAAGGAAAGGGCGATTGCCAGGACTGCAACAGCTCCCGAGGGGTGACGCTGCTCTCAGTGCCGGGCAAGGTCTTTGCTCGGATAATTCTTGATCGGGTTTGCCACCATCTGCTTGAGCACTAACGCCCAGGGCAGTCAGGCTTTACACCAAAGAGGTCAACGATTGACCATATCCTTGCTCCACGGGTCCTCACCTAACGCAGATGAGAGTATCAACAGGGGCTACTCGCAGCCTATGTTGATCTCCGCAAAGCATTCGATTCAGTGAAGGGGGATGCCATCTGGAGGATTCTCGGTCTTTTGGGGGTGCCACCAAAATTGATTTTAATTTCTGAACTATAATCTGTACTGAGAGTGCTGTAAGGTGTGGTGTTTCCATCTTTGGCTTATTTCCAGTTGTTACTGGAGTTTGTCAGGGGTGTTTGCTGGTCCCCACACATTTCAGTACTTGCAAAGACTGGATCCTGGGGAGGATATCAGAGAAATCAAGTTACAGTGCGTTGACTGTGAATGTCAATATCTCTGACCTTGATTTTGCAGATGATGCAGTAATCTTTGTGAAGACTCTGGATATCCTTTTGAGGGCCCTCGAGGTGCTGAATGAGGAGTCGGAGTTGCTGGGATTCTGGGTTTCCTGAGTCAAAACTAAGATCCAGGCTTTCAATGACATCTTGGATGCTGCTGCCTTGTCTATACCTATTTGTGGTGAGGATATTGAAGTCACGGAGAGATTCCCTTACCTTGGCAGTGATATTCATGTCTCTGCTGGCTGTGAACCAGAAATCAATAGATGTCTGGGTCGGGCCTGCAGAGTCGTGGATTCATTGGATCATGGCATTTGTTGCTGTTGGTACCGATGCAGGAAGACGAAAGTCCGAGTCTATAAGTCCTTGGTGCTTCAAGTCTTGCTCTACGGATATGAAACTTGGGCTCTGACCAGGGATCTGAGATGGAGACTTAACTCCTTCAGTACCATTTCTCTTTGGAGAATCCTTGGCTATCACTGGCGGGACTTTGTGTCCAATGAGCAGTTGCTCAGAGAGACTCAGATGAGAGTTGTTACCTGCATAGTCAATGTGCATCAGCTGCGGCTGTATGGTCATATGGCTCGTTTTCCTGATGCTGATCCTGCTTACAAGATTCTCTCAGTGAGGGAGCCTCGTGAGTGGAGGAGGCCAATGGGCCAACCACGTGCCTCGTGGTTGCAGCAGATTGATCAGCATCTCAAGGAGATGGGGATAGGCCTGGCATCTGCCTGGGGGATGGCCAGATGGAGGCCCCTGGAGTACCGGCGGAAAGTGGACGCAGCAACACGCTGCTCCAGCGCATGCTCCCATTCCTGACCTGACCTATCAATGGAGGTAAACTTATGGAATTAATTTTTCGTATGACTTTACAATGTTGAATTTATTTCAATGTAATTATATACTTGAACACTGCAGAACACAAATCACCATCTTACCACTTCCAAAAACCTCCAGTTTTGCAGTGCATGGACATGTTTCATAAGTTTGTGTACAAGTCATAAGGCTTGGTACAACAATGGTAGTAAATTTCCAGAATTTCTTTATATAGCCAGTAATGATTCATTAATTTTTCTTTACATTTTGCTAATAGCAGTCAGAAAGCAAACGTGTGAACATTATTGGCCAATCATTGGAGTCCTTCCTGAGAGCCAATATACGTAGCAAATACTGCAAGGTACAGAGACATGACAGAAGTAAATAGACTCCTTAAATTCCTTCATTTAATTTGTATAATGCAGTTTTACTTGGTGATTTGTACTAATATTCGACTATTTCTTTACAGAAACGAGTTGCTGGGTCTCGTATGACAATTAACTCGGCCCCGAACCCAGGGAGCACACAAACTTTATGATTTTCAAAGAGGACGAATTGTTGGCCATTTGAAACGTGGAGTCAGCCAGCATCAGATAGCTCAGAACATTGGCATTCTGCTTTCCACGGTCAATCGGGTGATTGTGCAATTCACCAGCGAAAGCAAGGAATCCATAGCTTCCTATTCTGGTCGATCTGAGCCCTCAGAAAGATGTCTTTGAGCTGTCAAGCGGTCCATTGAGAAAAAAATCCTCATTGCAAGGCAGCAGATGTGCAAAGGAGGTCCAAGTTAGCTCAAGAACTGCCGTGCGGTACCTTCATCAACTGGGCTTCTATGGGAGAGCATCGAGGAGAAAACCTCTTCTTAGACCAGCCAACATTCAAAGAAGAAAGAAGTGGGCTGACGAGATGGCCAACAGACCTTTGGAGTTTTGGCAAACTGTAGTTTTTTGAGATGAGTCCCAATTTGCTTAATTTTCTGACAGTGGATGCATATGGGTCTGGAGACTTCCCAGTTAAGAGTTTTCTTTGAACCGATTGCAGCCAACTGTCAAACACGGTGGTTTTTCAGTGATGGTGTGGGGAGCAATCTGGAGCGCTGGTCGGTCAGAGCCTGTGGAGTGTGTTGTAACATCAGCGCTACAATGTACATTTCTATCCTTGAGGATGAACTTCTCCCCGTCTTCTCCACTGGTCAGATGATCAAAAACAACGCTCTGTTCATGGAAGATGGATCTCCATGCCACACTGCAAAAAAGACCAAAGAATGACAGGACAGAAATGGGATCAAGCGACTTCCATGGCCAATTCAGTCTCCTGACATGAATCCCATTGAACACCTCTGGACCATATTGGATCGAGCTGTGCGGAAAAAGTCAAGGAAACCAACATCACGGGCAGAATTTCTAACCCGTTGGCATGAAGCCTGGGCAGAAATCCCACAATAGAAAATATCTGAACTCGTTCGTTCTTTGCCTGAAGGAGTAAAAGCATTGAAATCTGCAAATGGCAAGTCTACAAAATACAAGTGTACGTATTAAAATGGATCAAATGTTCTTCAAGTGTTCAATAAATAAATTATTTTAAAATCATGGTGTCGAATTACTTCTGTCATGCCTCTGTACACTCAACGGAGCACAATTGGGAGCTCACACGCTTTTCCTTGCAAGACTGGCATTTCATTCACGAGTCACTCAACACGTCAATATTTAATAGTGACTTTTGTTCGACGCCACCAAGACTATTGAGTGAAGTGGATTTTATTTGTTTGGCCGACCAACTACGACGACAACGAACGAGTCTTCTCTTCTGCTTTATATCTTCGACTCCATTTTAATGCAATGGCGGCTCGACACTAATACACCCTTTCTTCTTAACCAACTGCTGGAGAGACGATGCAAGGAGTCATCAACCGGACTTCATTTACGACATGTCATTGCGTTTTAAATGTGAGTGATTAATTTTTTTTTACAGGTTTAAACCTCCTCATCACCTGGTTTAAACACTATCGTCATCACCAGCACACTGAAAGGAATTATCTCTCACCTCAGGTCTTTAAAATCATTATTTTATTTCAATTGAATTATATGCCTGAACACTGCATGGGGGTTAGGTGTTCTCTGAACTCTCCAGATCCTCATGTACAGAATTTGTGTTTGAGTGTGTGGAATTCTAAAGATGGAATGCAGTGGTTGGAGGATTGTGGTGACTAGTTATGGGTTACTTGAAAAAAATTTTTTTTTTAATAAAACTAGGGATAAGGACCTCTGCCACCGAAGGTGAAAGAGGTTATGTTTTCACCCCTTTCTGTCTGTCTGTTTGTTTATTTGTGTACAGGATATCTCAAAAAGTTTTGGCAGATCTGGATGAAACTTTGTGTCCAGGTAGGGTGTGTGACAAGGACGAACTGATTCGATTTTGGTGAAGATCCGGATCCGACTATGAGAATTTTTAAAGTGATTCTGCACCATTGAGAGATGGGGGCCAAAAACGATATATAGCACGATATCTCAAAAAGTTGTGGACGGATTCGGACGAAACTTGGTGGACATGTTGAACATGTGACAAGGAAGAATTGACTCAATTTTGGTGAAGATCCGAATTCGGATCTTGATCTGATAATTATTTAATTTTTTAAGTGATTCTCCACCATTGAGAGATTGGGCCAAAACGATACATAGCCTGATATTTCAAAAATGTATTGGGCCCGATATGTTCTTGTGGATCGGGTATTACATGGCGGAGGTATGAACTCGACCAAGTGCCCTTCCAGTTTATTATGCAACTCCATGCAAGATATTATTAGATAGGAGTAATATGAGATAGAACTGATGAACTGATTCAAGGCTCCAAGTACTTCTTATTGCACATGGCAGCTTGGTTGCCAGGTACCTATCATTTTGTTGGGGCTTGATTATGCCACTGATGCTGTGCCACTCCACCAGTACATCCATCCATCCATTGGGACCATACTCTGTGCAAAGCGTTGGTGCTGCCTAAGCAATCTCCTTGGCTATTGTGCACAATCCTGGAGGGGTCGCCCCTCCAACACAAGATGCCAGAAAGCTGGCACTCATTTTGCCGACCTCGGAAGGGTGATGGGCAGAGTCAACCCCACCTGGTGTTAATTTAGTGGAAAACAGGGCTTAAACTCAGGACCCTAAGACGCCAAGCCAGCCACCCGAACCACTCAGCGAACTCCAGGTTTTCTAAGTACTGATATAGTAATAGTAAAGAGTTGGAGCTTGGTTGTGCTTGACAGGTGAAGGTAGTTGGCTTTACCTGTCGCGATGGATGAGAGCGACTGAACATCGAATAAAATTTACATTGTATTCATGGTGATGGGAAAATTAGTGCGTGCGTGCGTGTGTGCGTGTGTGTCAGCTTCACCACGAGCCTTCGATCCTCTAAAAAACAAAAAATACTCAACATTCTTCTTGATTTGTTATCATTTATCATCAAAGAGCATCACTTGATCAGAGACAAAGCTACACAATTCTTGGCACTGGCCAGGGATGGTTCTTTTGGTATTTGCATGCAGTCACTACATGTAGATGTATTTATTTTGTCAGTCGTCCATCCCAGCAGAATCATATCGAGGTTAAAGGGCCGAAACGATGATGATGCTGGGGTCGATTGACTGATTAACGGGGCCAACGAGGCACCTTTTATGGAGGCCGATGTGTTTTTAATGTACATAAATATTCTGAATGTCGTTCTTGTTCACTGATACACCCACAGTTATTGTTCTACTTGCACAATATTTTAAAAACATTTTTACATCGACTCTGTTGATGCTTGAAAAGGAGGCTTACTTACGTTTGATGCGTTAAGGAAGTTCATATCTTGCCCCTTTGATGTGAACGTGAGGCCGAAAGGGCACGAAACTGCTATCCCAAAAATTATGGGTTGAAATACAGCTGAAGGCCACAGTATTTAAGGATTTGGATTCGAAGCTTCTGGAATTATGTCATGATTGGATTGTCAGTAAAAATGCATCTGGGTCGTTGTTGACCTTAAGGGAGAGAGTTCGCTGCCTGCTGTTCTTCGTCTGGTTTGCACGTGATGTGGAAGTCTGACTCTATTATTGACTCCGAAGTGCCCTGAGAGCATCAATTTGGGGCAGACACTAAAATACTACAGAAAGAATGAGAGTATAGTTCACTTCCCTTTCACTGAAAAACAAGATGCCTAAACCTTTGTGTGTCTACTATCCTTTCCAAATTGTGAACTTCTTATCTAGATTTATGTTGGCCTGGAAATGGCTTCCCCATTTGAGCACTTACCTCATGATGCTAGGAGGATCCCATGCTCATATTCCCTTTACTTTTCCATTGTCTGTTCACATCCTTGTAATTTATGGATGTACAAGTACGTTGATGTCTTCTCATGTCCCTGTCCTGCAGATAATACGTGCACTTGTACAAGTTCTTCCATTAGCCTTAGAGATCACTGTTGAAACAACAAGCATTGGATTTACAAGTTCGCCTTATTCGGAGCCATCTACATATTACTCATACAATGACTCAATTTTTCATTATTCCACCCTCTAATCACCCCCACCCACAAACCCCCAACCCCTGACTCTCCCCCTGCAACTTCCTCTCCTCTACTGCTCATATATATATATATATATATATATATATATATATATATATATATATATATATATATATATATATATATATATATATATATATATATATATATATATACACCTTTCCTGTTTTGTTCTAGTTTTTTTCTCTCATGATGGAAGAGATGTTGTCCCCACTACTGCCATGTACATCATATGTAGATGGGGGCCTCTTAGGATGTGTCCTGGTCTATAACTACTGTGAAACCCAAATATGCTCCATGAATGATAATCATGTACATCATATGTCGATGGTGCCCTATTACGATGTGTCCTGGTGTATAATGACTGTGAAGCCTGGTGTTGGTTTCGTGGTAAGGGTGGCTGGCTTGGGATTCCAGGGTCCGAAGTTCAAGCCCCGTTGGCTGCTGAATTAACACCAGGTGGAGTCGACTTAGCCTGTCATCCTTCTGAGATCGATAAAATGAGTACCAGTGTGCTGGTAGAGGGGCACAGCATCAGTGGCATGCCATGCCGGAACGATGATGATGTGCTCCAAGAAATGATAGCTGCCAAGCTGCCATATGCAAGAAGAGCTACTGTGAAACCCAAATAAGCTCCTTGAATGATTACAATCAGAGCAGAATTTTGAAATAACTCTGAAGATGTTTTGTTTTGGACTTGGAGGGGGGTGAGAGTGATGTGAAGGGGTAAGGGTGGTGGGTGCTGGAGGATTTTCCTGTAAAAGAAACATACTTGTGTAAAATTGATTATTTGAGCATTCAGTTTGAGTGAAGAGATGGGATTTCGAGTACAATGAGAGTGAAGTCGATGGTGCTCTAATGCTCAAGCAGATGGTGGCGAACCCTCTCAAGAATTAATCAAGCAAAGACCTTGCCCGGCAGTGAGAGGAGCGTCACCCCCTCAGTAGTTGTTGCAGGACTGGCAATCACCCTTCCCTTTCCTTTCCAGAGAGGGACAACAAGGCCCCTCTTCCAGTCAGTTGGGATGATGCCTGTGTTCCAGGAAGAGCACACAACTGCATGCAACGACACGAGTACAGTATTTCCTCCAGCCTTGAGAAGTTCAGCATGGACGACACAGATCCCAGGAGCTTTACCCCTTTTCAACCGGTTTACTGCAGCCTGTGTTTCCACAAAAGAAGGTGGATCACAGGTGATTGGAGGATCAGCAATAGGGATAATAACACCCCTGACATCTAACGCAAGGGCTGGTGGAACAGCGTGGTTCAGCCGCTCAATATAACCAGTGCAGCAGGCCTTCACTCGGGACTCCACTGTCAAGAGCCCAACACTCTCCGCTCTAACTACAGTACACCGAGGGACAGGCTTTGAGGAAAACAATGTGCGAATTTCTCTGCAAGCAGGACGAGAATCAATTGACCACAGGTGATGCTCTACCCCCTCACAGATTCTTCGCACATAGGCCTCCTTGTCCACCCTCAGCACACGCACAGTTTTATGCCTCAACTCCCTGAACAGCTCAGCTCCATCATTAAGCCTGGCCCTGTGACTCTGGTCAATGGTATCCAGTGTACCTGGAGAGACAAAATTCTTCTTTGTTCTACAGTGAGGTCCTGGACATCCATCAGCATCATCAGGTATGGTGGATTGAAGCCACTCCACAACTCCTCAGGACTCCCCAAAGCACACAGTCCCCCCGAATCCCCACTCATCCTGTTCGCAAACTACTCGGCTACCCTCTCATCCTTGAGCTTGCCAACATCCAGCCTCGGCTGGGTTGGTACCATTCTCCCGGATTTAAGCAGCAATTTCAGAGTTGCTACCGCAAGTTTGTGGTTGCTATTGAGGAACTGAGCACACCGGTACACCTTACACAGATCGAGTTCTGGATCATCCTCCAGTGACCATCAACAAGCACATCTCCTTTGCCATCAGATTTACATGGTACCTGTAGCAACCTCCTTTGCCACACCACCAGCATTGGAATACCAAGTCTAGCGATGAGCCTGTGGGTACTGAAACCATCAACCAGTCAGCCTAAGTCCATGACTTCTTGCAAAGTCAAATAACTTGGTGCTATTCTTGTTCACAGTTCCAGACCAATGGGGACCAACACACGTCTCATAACCATCCTGAGCAGTTTCAGTCAATGCACTGATCAACCACAAACTCGAGTATGGCGTGGAATGCGTCCTTCATGGTGTGATCACTCACCTCAGTCGGAGCAAATACAGAGACGAGGGAAATGACACCCAAGGAGTGACACATCCTTCATCTCATAATTCGCTTGTTGACCGCTGTTCCCTCAATGATCATTGATGTCAGCTTATTGGACACAGCTACAGTAACTCCATGGGCATGGTAACCATCAGAGCAACCAGACCAATAGTAGGTGTAACCACCCGCCATGATCTCGCCATGATCCGGTCTCTGAACCTTAAGGATTGCTGCAATACTAATGTTCAAGTGCTTGAGCTCAGATGTTAACAGAGACAGGTGATCATGCTCTCCTCAGGAGAGGACACCCACCCAAAAGGACCACCTAAGGTTAACCCAAGGAGACCGCCGTCTGGGAGATAACTCAGCAACACCCCAACACACACTATCGCAATCTGCCCCAGGAAGGTTACTCCGTGGTTTTCTTCCTATCATCAAAAAATGGGGGTCCCGAAGGCTTTGCCACAATCCCGTCATCCAATGAGCTACCCTGCGAAGGGCAGCTGTACAGGAGGTACTCCCAAGGAGTGGGTTTTCAATTTTCTTTGCGTTTTTCTTGCGTTGTGTGGAGTGAAGAGTTTGGTAGTGGCTGCAGTGCAAATCCTGCCACCATCCTCTTAAAAAAACAGTAAGCCAACTGCAGGAGGACCTCCGCAGACAGAGTTGGGCACTAGATAGGGATGGCCATTGGCTCACAAGGAGCTCCTCTGCCCTTTGACCGGTTTTGTTTTTAATCCTGCTGGGTATCTATATCCATACATCCTCCTCACCAGGAAACCTGGTCTGTGAGGCTGTTTAGTCGCCGACAACCTGACCATGAAACAGGTTAGTACAGGTTTACATGGTACCTGTAGCAAATCACAGATCTAATCTGACCTAACCTGACAATAACTCACAAAACTCCTTATTAAACTCCCAAAAATACAGGCTTATACTTCCCCTAAACCATTTCCTCCAGGGATTCTGGAAATTGTTGGACCACAATCATACGTCACCCCCATCCTAACCCTGGACCTTTTATACCCTCATGAGCCTTACTTACCGCAATCTTATTACTTTCAGGTTGCTGTGTTTCCCTTTCCCAGTTGTCCCACTGTCAGTTCGTTGCCTTTTTATTCTCCGTCAACTCGCTCACCTTCCACGAGCCACATATTGTGTACAAAAATATCACAACACTGTCTTCTGATGTCTTTGTTTGTCCGATATGTGATACATGAAAGAACTACTCCGTGAACTGTAGATCGAAATAAAAGGTCTCTCTTGTGGGTTCCCTTTAAAGGCAAAACTGAGATAATTCACTTTCAAATTTGTTTCATTTGGGGCACCTTGCGTGCGGACCTGATGGTTCAAGTGAATTTAATAAAGTTCGATTTTTATGAATCCGGAGGAGGTGCATATCGTTTCCCTGGATGTTCAGGTGTTGTCAAAGTGACCTAGATCCGTGTATCCCCCGTCAAAGGCAAAAACAGCTCGTACAGCCGTTCAAACAGCAGTCGTCGAAGAGTGAAATTCATCATCCGCGATGACGTCACAAATACTCACAATTGAAATGTAATCTCAATTGTCAATTTCTTCTGCCTCTTGCTGCCACTCCTGTCGAGTGTGTGCATCTCCGAGGGGATATCTGTTTATTACGTACGGTTGCGTGGCGACATTTTTATGGCTCCGACTATACCCATCTCAACATAAATGGCCCGTAGGGCATAGACCCATACATTCCCCCTCTTCCCTTATCCCTTTAGTCCTGTCTACTCTCGGCTCTAATTGCCTTTGCACTCCCTGTTCCTTCTCTCAAATCTTCGACTCCATTTCCTTCCTTTCCTGAAATCTTCATTATCCCAGAATCTGTGCTGCCTGCTGAATGGGAATTGCGTTGTTCCGTTTTGGAATAATAAGTGTATGGTTTTGCCTTTTGCTATTGGAATGAAAATCTCGAGTGTATTTCTACTTACTTGGGAATGTTTGGTTTAACGGATACAGAATGCTGCTCTTTATTTATTTATTCTTAACTTCACGCAAATGAAGTTCTGAAAGCCACAACGTTAAGTGTGCTGTAGCCATTCTGTCCCACCCCATCCTTTTTGGTCTCTTGGGTCTTCTATCCACACCCCAACCGCTTCCCCCCTCCACCCCAGCTTTTGAATCTACAGCCTCCTTCACAGTCACGTTTCCACTATCTTCTGTTGAGTCTTTGAGCTACTCTCACTGATCGGTATGAGGTTTGTAATGTCGCCGAAAGACCGAGGTACACACATTCGCCTCGAAGCTGTCTAGCCTGGGTTCGAAACCCGACTCGGCGATAAACTGTCATCCCGGTGTCTTCGTGAAGAGTAGGCGAGCTGTCGCTGGCACCCTGAACAAATTGCAATTTCCTACCCAATGTATTCCTGGGAAGGCAATGGCAAACCATCCAAGTGTAACCCTTGCCAAGAAATTGCCTTGGCAGTAATGAACCTGCCTTGGGGCAGAACACCATGATTTGAGTAATACATGTAAAGTACTTTATCAGTAAAAGCATGCTATTATGTAAATAATTTTTTTCTGCATTCCCAAACTCCCCATCCGCCTCTCCTCTTCTGTGTTGCATCACAAACTCCAGTCGTCAGCTTCTTTACATCTCCATTCCCACAAATGCAATTCCCAAACGTCCCTTTATTGTACCCTCCTGCTCACAGCCCCTGCAGCCCGAACAGCATTCTAAGCATGTGGCAGGAAAACGGGAGGGATGTTACCGTGCTGGCTGGAGGACGTGGAGGTCACGGAGGGTATGATGGTGGAGACGACACCCTATACAGTTTACAACACGAGGCTCACATAACAAATGGAGCGTTTACTTATTTATATGTCCATATCAGCAAAATTTACAACCTCTTTAGAATACATCCACCTGGGTGACTTCGTTTTGCACTGCACGAAATGCACTGCAGTACTGCATTGTGATGGAACTGTCTCCTCCACTCCATGTTGTCACCGGCTCGTTTCACACTCTGCTTTGGTTGGAAAGAGAAAACCAAAGTAACCTTGGCTCATTTGCCAAAAGCTACTCCGAGTGCTGTGACTCCAGCACACTGATGGAACTGGCAAGCCAAAGGCTTCGGTGTTGTTTGTGGAACAAATGAAACATTGTGGTTGTTCAAAGCCACAACTTTAGCGCTGCGTCCTCTTCTGCACAAGGATGTAGGTCTCTCTACCTTAGTTAAGAGTCAGAAAGTACAACAGAAAGGTGCAGAAGCCATTCGTGTGCCATTTATCAAATTCTGTAACGGGCTTGGCAGCCACATCAAATGGCTGAACATTCAAGACCACCACCATAGCACAGGCTTCACTAAGCAGATACCGGAGTTGTAAAAAGTTTGTCATCTGATATACTGTAGTTGGGTTCTGGCGAGAGTCTTGTGCATAAAATATTGTCTCGAATTCAATCGAGAACAGAAGTGGAAAAATTAAAATTCTCTTCAATTTGAGGCTCCTGGAATAGCAAGGTGGGTGACAGAGAGTATGAACTGGCCATAGGACAGCAGGTCAACTCTTGGACAATGACAAGCAAGAGAATGAACAAACGGGGGGAAAAAGGAAGGAAGATAAGAGGAGGAGAGTTAGGAAATGCAGTAACCTGCAAGCAAGATAGGATTGGGTTCTGGATGTAGGAGGACACAGTCGGGGTCAGCCATTAAGTCGATCAAAGCCTGCGCCAGTGTTATGAACTTATGATTGTTTGTCCGTACTCATCCTTTTTACCTGCGACATGTTGCAGGTCTGCAAGAGATCTGTGGCATTGTTGTTGTTGTTGGGGTTCTTGTTGAGGGTCGATTTATGAAATGTGCACGCATTGGTCGGACAGCTGCCGGACCCCACCCACATTTGTCGCTTGACTCCACACACCATGACACCCAGACAAAATGATATGGCCGCCATCTTGGTTTTCTGTTGGGTTTATGACATCAGGCCTGTAGGCCACTGCAGACTGTACACTGTCTGGGTTTGTTGCATCAGATTTCCATTGGCTTTGTTCGGGTCGAGTGTTAATCACGATGAGAGACCCCAAAAAATCTAATCCAATGTCGAATAATAGTAAAGTTTAATCAAGCCCGTCAGAATGCACGATAGTCAAGCGTTACGTGAAGTAATCAAGCCTTACATTAATAAATTACAAAAAAAAAATTGTCAATGGCCCCATATTGGGGTTAAACAATCCGTGACCATGTGATGAATCAGCTCTTTCTGATATAACCGTGGTGGAGGCTGACATGGATGAGAGGTGTCGAGTTAAACTTTTAATAGCGTACTAAACGTGTGCCTGTGCGCGAGGACGAAAGTCCGAGTCTTCAGCTCCTTGGTGCTTCCAGTCTTGCTCTATGGATGCGAGACTTGGACTCTGACCAAGGATCTAAGACGGAGACTTAATTCCTTTGGTACCGGGTTCCTCTTCCTCTTCGGAGAATCCTTGGCTATCGCTGGTCGGATTTTGTGTCCAAGGAGCGGTTGGTGAGAGAGGCTCTGATGAGATTTGTTACCTGCATAGTCTGTGAGCGTCGGTTGTGGCTGTATGGACATGTGGCTCGTTTTCCTGACGCTGATCCTGCTCACCAGATTCTCTCCGCGAGGGAGTCTCGTGAGTGGAGGAGGCCAAGGGGCCGACCACGTGCCTCGTGGTTGCAGCAAGTTGGTCAGCATCTCAAGGAGATGGGGATGGGCCTGGCATCTGCTTGGGGGATGTCCAGACGGAGGCCCCTGGAGTACCGGTAGAAAGTGGACGCAGCGACGCGCTGTTCTGGCACATGCTCCCATACCTGACCTGACCTGACTAAATGTGTGTTTCCAAATCGTCCCGTTACCAGATTTTGTTCGCAGGTTGTGCCGCAGTGCAGTTATTGTTAAATTCTGAGCTTCAAGAAAGGGAGCAGCATGTACCATTTCTAAAGTCCTTGGTATGACTCTGCCCCGTTCAAGCCGACGACCTCCCAGAATCAGTGTGGATGCTCCAACCACTACACCACTGAGTCTGGTTTATGGGAGATGACAAGACATGTCAGTGCACTACTTGCTTGAAGCAGAATCGCACAACCTATTGAAGGCGGTTGCACGTATGGGGGCAAGTAAGGAGATCAACAACAAAAAAATTGAGGTGAGGAGTGAGCCTGGCTTTTGAAGTTTAACCAAACTGGGATTACTGGAAGAATGTGAACAAAATTTTATATTTGCATATATGGCTGAATTTCTGATCCTGCATTTTTTTTTTGTATACAAAGTCGAGGCTCGTGGAAGAGCTAGAACACAGAACGGGCAATAATATAACATAATAAGGAGAACACACGAACATCAGGGTAGAGAGACACAACTTCGGGACACTTTGAGGTAGAATAAGATCAAGGTGAAGGGGAGGAGAACATATATGGGGTGAACAACTTGGATAAAAGCAGCAAAAATGGGGAAGGGAACACTAGGGGGTGAAACAGAAATGGAGTTTAAAATGATAAAGAGGATGAGGGAGATGGGGGGGGCACAATAACCTGGAAAGGAAGGGTGGGCTTTGGGATGGTTAGTGAGGCTGGAAAAGATCATGAGCATGGATTGGGGGATGACATGAGATGGTGATGAAGAGCTGTTTATGATTCATGAATAGATGTTTGATGTTCATTCTACATTGTTACGGATAAAATTGAAAGGAAAAAAGTGTTTCAGGCAAAAAGACCAACCATGATATTGTGGTTCTAACGGGATTTCTTTACATGCTTTTGTAAATCAAAACATCCCACGACAAGAGAGACCACGATTTTGATGTCGACTTCAATGCATGACGTCATCTTTCCCTTCTGGTTCAACTGTAGACGTCATTGTGATGTTATGTTGTAATTATGATTCAACTGAAATTCTGTAAACGTCCCATGATCAACCCCACAAGAAGGTGGCAATGTCACGTCACAGCATCTTTCTGGTTCAACTGTGTTTGTGAGGTCATTGTCATCATGGTTCAACTGTGTTTGTGACGTCATTGTCATCATGGTTCAACTGTGTTTGTGACGTCATTGTCATCATGGTTCAACTGTGTTTGTGACGTCATTGTCATCATGGTTCAACTGTGTTTGTGAGGTCATTGTCATCATGGTTCAACTGTGTTTGTGACGTCATTGTCATCATGGTTCAACTGTGTTTGTGACGTCATTGTCATCATGGTTCAACTGTGTTTGTGAGGTCATTGTCATCATGGTTCAACTGTGTTTGTGACGTCATTGTCATCATGGTTCAACTGCAGCCGACGTGGTAAATGGAATATTTTCTTGCGCTCGTGTGACAATATCATGTCAGTGTATTAACACAGAATAGAATTTCAAAATCTGGAGAACTCCACAGGGCATTAATGGGGGGTGTTCATGGGGAAAGGAAAGGTGGTTACAGCTATAGGAGATTCCAGTTTATCGTGACAAGAGTCGATTACATGCTACTTAAATACAAAGGTTCACTTGGGAAAAGCAGAAAGAGCAACAAAACACTTCGAGTATGCCATCTGAAGGGTCAACACTGCCTAAAATAACCATACATCATGTCGGGGTGACTTTTAAAAGATGGAAATTTGTGCGGGATGAAAGGAGAGGAAGCTATAATTACAAGGGTATGGGGATGTTGGAGAGGGGAGAGTTCAGTTACAATCAGTTATGAACACTCCGTGTGTTTTTCTTTTTCTTTACTGTAATTGACATTTAATGCAAATTGCTGTAATAATGTTAAAATGGGACTCATGAAATCATTTTGAGAGATTTTCTGTTCTTGGATGAATATCACTCTCAGAAAGTCTGACAATATTGACGCCGATGTAGCGCACTTACCTTTGAGCTGTCTCGCCTGGGTTTGATCCTCCAACTCCACTCGAACCTGTCCCTGTCTGATTGGTGCTTCACGGGAAGGGCGTTGTAACACAAGGTGCCCCATCCTCCGGATGGACGTTAAGCCGGGTGTCCCGTCTGCTAGCATTGGTTTGTGGACGTTGAAGATCCTGCGGTGTCCTTCATGATGAGTCGGCAAGTTATCGCCAAATCGTGAAAGACTTGGGTCAAAATCGTTTCGCCAGGCGACCCCAGAAGAAGGTGGCAATAATTGTAGCTGTTAAAGTGGTGGTAGTAATAGTAGTAGATATTATACTCAAAATAATGAAAATAACTGCAGGAAACAGGAAAAAAAAGCATTAATGAAGAATTGGTAAGATCTCTGTGAAACAACTACAACTCCTGCACAAAGATCATCAACATTGCCATAGACATGAGTGATTGTTGTCTGACCCCAACATACCTTTTAAGGCTATGACTATAAGGTTGTGCACCCTGAGGGAAGTAGTTTGGAGGGAGGACAGCAAGACAGGGGGGGGGATGGAGGCAGCATGTGGATGGGCAGTGACATCTACAGGTACAGTTATATACCCATCACCAGGTGGGCACGTGCAAGGAGCCGTTCTCATCTGATGGTGGTGATATTGTGGGAGAATGTGGCATGGGATGGAGTTATGTTCAGCATATCAGAGGGAGGGTGCACGTCGCCCCTGTAGAGCCCACACAATCTGGAAGAGTTTACTGCCTGCGTCTCGCTGCACCTCCACACGCAATTCGTATGAGGAATGTTTGAAGGGACCCACGTTATTGCCATTTCTGGTTCATCTTCAGCATCGCGCCAGGGCTGCTATGGGACCATGAGAGATCCATAAATTTATAATTTTCGCCTTCTAAAGAATTTGTTATGAAGTTGGCTTTCACTCTTGGCTGCATTGCACATATAAAATGCATTGTTATGCCCACACTTTTCTGGCTCCTGCCCTTATGGAAAATAACATGTTGGATATTGGAATGTATATGATTACAATAGACGAGTATGATACACTATACATTGTCATGCACATCCAGGAGGCAGTTTGTCAATCCCCAGGAGAGAGCTGTTATACCGTAATGCTGGAATACTGATTCTGATGTCCAATACTCTGTTACAGAGCGTCGATGCTGCCAAAGCAGTTACTTGGCAAGGATTGAACGACGTGGTGTGCTGTTGCCTTCCCAAGTATACTATAATACTTGTTCTATTAGTCGTTCTCTTCACCTCCTCCCCACCCCCCCCCCGTCCCGAATGGTTTAACTTCGAAGATAATTGCATGAGGAAAATGAACGCGTAACACCATATTGATTATAGATTAAAACACTAACAAGAAAACGAGCAATCAGAAATAGCAGACCCTCACCAGGAGTTTTTTTTTTGTGTGGTGTTTGTGTCGTTTTGGGTGGTGTATTTTGTGGGGTGTGTTATGTAATTAATGAGACATAATTAGAACTGCAACTTTATAACTGCTGGCAGTGATAACTATATACCAAGAGTCAAGACATCCCGCTTTGATGGAACCCTGCTTTAATCGGACACTTGACCCTGACCTATAATGTTGTTTTTTTATCATTAATCATTATTCAATTTAATTTAGAATTGGATTAAAATAAATTCAATATAAAACAAATGGAAGACAAAATAGGGACAGTCCTGCATTGGAGTAATCAGAGAATCCAAACAAGCGAAAAACAAAAGATGAAGTCATCAAGAGGAACCTGGATAGGATTCATATTTCAGCTGCAACTCCTCTACCCTCAAACCCCTCCAGGGACAGCTACATGAGCCTTATTAAAATATATTAAAAAATCTAGAAAAATCAAAAAGAACCCAGATCAAAAAAAATTGCATAATTCTGGCTGTCAGGCCATGCGTCCGATCAGGTTGAAATTTAAAACGTGTATTCCCCATTACGACTACATCATAAATGTGAAGTTTCACATTGATTGATTAAGCGGTTCAAGAGAAATAAAAAATTTTTAAGATTCTTGCTCAATCCGATATGGCTGCCAGACCATGTGACATCAATTATTCGTGAATACCATGGTACACCCATGGCACGGTAAACCCGTGAATACCCTGGTACAGTCACCACGACTGCAACAACTACCGAGGGGTGATGCTGCTCTCAGTGCCGGGCAATAGCTTTGCTTGGATAATTCTTGAATTTGGATGCCCTCTGGAGGATTCTTGGTCTTCGTGGGGTGTCACCAAAACTGATCAATCTGATGTCTGAACTATACTCAGGTACTGAGAGTGCTGTGAGATGTGGTGGTACCATATCTGACTTATTTCCAGTTGTTACTGGAGTTTGTCAGGGGTGTGTACTGGCCCCCACACTTTTCATCACTTGTATGGACTGGATTCTGGGGAGGGTGTCGGGGAGATCTAACTGCGGTGCATCGTTTGGGAATGTCAAGGTCTCTGACCTTCATTTCGAGATGATGCAGTCATCTTTGCGGAGACTCTAGATATCCTTTTGGGGGCCCTCGAGGTGCTGAATGAGGAGTCAGAGCCACTAGGATTACGGGTTTCCTGGGTCAAATCAAAAATCCAGGCTTTCAATGACATATTGAATGGTGCTATCCTATCTGTACCTGTTTGTGACGAGGATGTTGAAGTCACGGAGAGATTTACTTACTTTGGCAGTGATATCCATGTCTCTGCTGGCTGTGAGCCAGAGGTCAATAGACGTCTGATTCGGACCTGGGGAGTCATGGATTCACTGGATCATGGAGTGTGGTGCTGCCGGTACCTGTGCGGCAGGATGCAAGTCCGAGTCTTCAGGTTCTTGGCGCTTCCAATCTTGCTCTACGGATGTAAGACTTGGACTCTCACCGAGGATCTGAGATGGAGACTTAATTCCTTTGGTACCAGATCTCTTCGGAGAATCGTTGGCTATCACTGGTTGGACTTTGTGTCCAACGAGCGGTTGGTGAGAGAGACTCAAATGAGATTTGTTACCTGCATAGTCCGTGAGCATCAGCTGCGGATGTATGGACATGTGGCTCATTTTACTGCCGCTGATCTTGCTCACCAGTTTTTCTCAGCGAGGGAGCCTCGTGAGTGGAGGAGGCCAATGGGCTGAGTACGTGCCTCGTAGTTGCAGCAGATTGATCAGCATCTCAAGGAGATGGGGATGGGCCAGGCATCTGCCTGGGGGATGGCCAGATGGAGGCCCCTGCAGTACTGGTGCAAAGTGGATGCAGTGATGCCCTCCTCCAGCGCATGCTCCCATACCTGACCTGAACTGACCCATGGCTTGGGAAACATTTCTGTGAAGTTTCCGCTCGATGTGTCCAGCCATTCTGGAGAAGAAGATTTTTATAATTTTTAGGGTAAATCTAATATGGCTGCCAAACCGTGTGACCGATGACATCATATGTGTGAACCTTTTTCCGCATGGATAGGTGGCCATACATGTAAAGTTTCACCTCGATCTGTTCAGTCACTTCAGGGAAGAAATTTTTTGAAGGTTTTTTAAAAAAAAATAACAAAATATGGCTACTGAATCACATGACCAGAGACATCATCAATTTTTTTCTGTGGACCATTTTATCCATAGATGACCCTCATAAATGCTCATACTGATCAGATGTATCATTCTACATATGCAATTATTCTACTTCGGAGAGCCAAAGTGAGAGTGTGAGATTTGTCAGGATTGAAAGACATGTTCCACGTGTTGGACCAGTTTGTGATTTTATCCAGATCTGCAGTGAGCGAAGAAGCTGCGGCTTTCCGGGATGAGGGATGACAGATGGTACGACAGAGGGGGGAATCATCAGCAAAGAAATAAAGGGGATTTTCCAGAGTCAGAGAGATCATTGATGAAAACCAGAAAAAGAACAGGGCCCAGAACGCTGCCTTGAGGAACTCCAGCATGGACAGGAAGAGGGGATGAAAGAACTCCATTTAGGGCTATATGTTGACTGCGACAGGAGAGGAAGTCTGCGAGCCATGAGTGGAGATTGCCTTGGATACCATAGGAAGAGAGTTTGGTGAGCAGGGCAGGGTGCCAGACCGTGTCAAAAACACATGATATGTCTGGAGATATGGCTCTGACTTCATGTCTTGCATTGAGGACCTCCATCCATTGTTGGGAGAGCAGAAGCAGCATATCCACGGTAGAGTTACCTGGTCTGAAACCAAATCGATGATCGGAAATCAAGCCATTGGAGAAGAGGAAGGATTTAATGTCTGAAGCGGTAATGGATTCCATAACCTCGCTGATGATTGGGAGAAGGCTGATTGGTCTGGAGTTGCAGGGATCTGTTTTTGCACCATTTTTATGCAGGGCAGTGATGTTTGCTGATTGCCAAGCAGATGGCAGATGACCTTGAGCAAATGAAAGGTTGAATAGAACAGGGAGAGGGTGAGCAAAAGCAGAGGAGCAGGTTTTTAAGACACATGGGCTGATGCCGTCTGGACCGGTTGCAGAATCTGAGTGGAGGTTTGACAGCAAACTCTGCGCTTTGTCAGAAGAAAAGGATACAGAGTCCCGGGACAGTTGGGTGCGACTGGGTAAGGTGGGTGGGTGCAGAAAGTGATGGGTTTCAAACACAAGATTTGGATGCAAACACGGAGTTTAAGCATTCAGCCTTTTCATATGCGGTGTCAGCAGTGTAGCCATTTGAGGTAAGGGAGGGGATGAAGGGGGAACATACTCCAAAACAGATTTGATTTGATGCCACCAGGATTTGGAGGAGGGAGAGAGGTTTGAGAGTTCAGACTTGAGATTGGAAAGATGTTGTTTTCTGGCTCTCCTCGGGGTAGACACATTTGTTCCGAGCTTTTTGGAAGGAACTGAGATTACCCTCAGTTGGGTTTGCTTTCCATTAGGCAAAGGCAAGTTGTTTCAGGACAACTGCCTCGCCACAAGCTTCAGTAAACCAAGGGCAGGAGGAAGAAGGAAACAGAAGACGAGAGGTGATAAAATCTGTGCATGAGAGAGAGAGAGAGAGAGAGAGAGCAACTTTCTTTGAAAGAATTCCCAGGATGAGTTGATGTTGGAGAAAGTAGCGATGGGAGACCAGTCTTGAAATTTGGTGGCTGCTTGGAGACCCTGCCAGTCGGCTTGAGTGAAATGCCAGACTCGACGGCGGTGAGGTGGTTCTCTACTAACAACCAGAGAGATGTCCACTTTGACAAGGACGTGGTCAGAAGAACCGATTGGACCGGAAGAAGAACAGCAAACATTTTCAGGGAAATTTGTCAAAATCAGATCCAGAAGAGTTGGAGTACCGTTCGTGAGATTCGGGTCGGGAAGTTGACTGATTGAGTCAGTTCCAATGAGTTGCAGAAGTCTTTTGCTGAAGTGCCATGGCAGATGAGAGAGGTACCCACACCTAGCCAACTGGCATGATGACAATTGAAGTCGCCACATATGAGAGAGAGAGAGAGAGAGAGAGAGAGAGAGAGAGAGAGAGAGAGAGAGAGAGAGAGAGAGAGAGAGAGAGTGAGAGAGAGTGAGAGAGTGAGAGTGAGAGAGTGAGAGAGTGAGAGTGAGAGAGTGAGAGAGTGAGAGAGTGAGAGTGAGAGAGAGAGCACGAGAGAGAGAGAGCGAGAGAGAGAGAGAGAGAGAGAGAGAGAGAGAGAGAGAGAGCAAGAGAGAGAGAGAGAGAGAGAGAGAGAGAGAGAGAGAGAGAGAGAGAGAGAGAGAGAGAGAGAGAGAGAGAGAGAGAGAGAGAGAGAGAGAGAGAGAGAGAGAGAGAGAGAGAGAGAGAGAGAGAGAGAGAGAGAGAGAGAGAGAGAGAGAGAGAGAGAGAGAGAGAGAGAGAGAGAGAGAGAGAGAGAGAGAGAGAGAGAGAGAGTTCGGGAGAGAGAGAGAGAGTTCGGGAGAGAGAGAGAGAGTTCGGGAGAGAGAGAGAGAGTTCGGGAGAGAGAGAGTTCGGGAGAGAGAGAGAGTTCGGATGAAAGGATAGAAGTTGGTCCATGTTTTCGGATGTTGAGGTGAAATGAAGTCATCACTGTTTGGTGTACAGTACAGATAAACAGATAAACATGAGGTGGGAGTGGAGGGAAGCTGTAACCAGAGGTATTCCTGAGGGTGTGGGGGAGTGCGAGCAGTGCATGGAGAGTGAGGAATAGAGTCTTTGATGAAGAGAGAAACTCCTCCACCAGGATGAGGCTCAGGTCTGTCAGACTGGAGGAGGGAGTAAGCAGGGAGAGATACCAGGGAGTCAGAGATGTCTTGAGGGAGGAAAGTTTCTGTTAGGTCGATTATGTCTGGTTTGTCAGTAGCAACCTGTATAGAAAGATCTGTCAAGTTTGTGTGAAGGTCCCAGATATTTGAGGTCCACACTGTTAATGAAGAGGGAGGGGAGGAGGCTTTGGGTGCAGGGGAGGGGGAGGATGGGACAAGGGAGGACGAGGAGGAGAAGGAGATAAGGAAAGTTGTTGAAAGAGTGTGGGGGATTGCAGAAGAGCTCGGGGAGGGCGGTGGATGAGGAGAAGAAAAGGCTCTGCGTTTCTGGGTTGAGGTACAGTGGGGAGACAGGGGGCAGAAGGCTGTTGAGGATTTGAGGATGTCGAGTGATGAGATGGAGGAGAGAGGGCAGGGGAAGGAGGCAGCTTTGTTGATGAGAGAAGGGTGAGTGAGGGGGGTGAATGGTCAGAGAAGGGGGAGTGGGGAGAGTTGAGGGAGAAAGGTGAGGGGGGAGTTTTGAGAAAGGTGAGGGGGAGGCTTGGAGGGGGAAGAGTGTGATGGTTGCTTTGAGAGGGAGAGGTGACAGTGGTGACTTGGCATTGAAGTTGGAAAAAAAATGACGATTGAAGGAAAGCGAACATGCAAAGCAAACTGGGTTTTTTCAATTTTTAGTTCAGAAATGCGACTAAAGACATTTCTTGAGTGATGCAATAAAGGCGAATTAAGAGAATGGAGAGAAGAAACGTTGTCACAGTTGGATTTTTAAGTTGGGGTTGATGACAGTTCAAGATTGGGTTTGGTTGTTTACTTTTTGACATTCCAAAACATGGCACAGAATCATCAGGAAACATTTGTTAAGCTTAGTTTGCAGTGGACACGTCATTCATAAAATTGCGAAATTGCCTTTTTAATGCAAAGGGACAACATGTGGATATGCAGAGCATTCATCCATGTTTGCATGCATATGAGCAAGAACCTTGTCATGGCAGGGCCCCTTACCTGGTCTCTGCAGCACCCTCACACAGTGCTCACATGCTCCACTTACCCTGCCAACAGAATCTGCCTCACAACTCCTTCCAATCAAGTCTGCATTATTTTCTGCCTGAATGATATCAACATCTATAAGTATCATCCCGTGTATATCTCAAGTCGTCATGACATTTGCTCGTGGGGCTGTTTATCAATGATGGCTAAATTGGTGGGGCCACCTACAAGTGATATCATTAACAGCATTACTCATGATTGCCACGTGCAAGTGAGTTGCTTTTTAGACCACAATGTTCGGAATCATCACAAAAACACGGTAAAACTTTGCCCACAACTATACTTCCTAGTTCACAAAATTATGAATAATTCTGTGAGCAAAGATAGTCGTATCCACAGCAGCATATGCACCATAAATAAGTAAGTAGGAGAAAATAGAATTTACTTCTCTATCTTTCAAAAGCATTTGCATAATTTTTGGTAGCCATGGTGATATTTGGCCACCCACGTGAATACTACCATTTTTGTATTGAAAGACAATATGGAAGTATGGTTTATGGCAATGTGTTCACCAGGAATCATGACAATATATGGCTACAGCAGTTTAAGCTTTGCCCAAGAATAGCGCTGTTATTTTTACAGACAGCTCAGATAATGGAATGATGGTTGCCTTGAGATTTTGGTATGCAGATAGGGACACCAAGATACCCAGCAGTTCAGCCTTGTCATTTAAGCGTGGGAGAGGGAAAGGGGGAAACATTTGGAAAGGTAAAATTAATAATCTAATCTCCTACATCCTGACGTAAAGCACGTGAGAACTTGTTGAATAATTGTGATGGCTCTTAAGGAAGATCTTGGAAGTCCATCTCTTGCTCTGGAAACCCACCACCACAAAGAGCCACGTAAACTATTGGCACTGGTACTTGAAGTATCTGTCTTCCTGTTGGTGATAAAATTTAACAAAAATAGAATGCACCTGGTCAAATTCAAATGTTTCAGAGGGACGAGGGGAACCAGTGCTATACAATGATCCCAAAACCATTACTCTGCAATATAATCCTGGGTGCAGAGTCCATTATAATGATGTCTATAACCTAATGGCGAACTGTGGTCAAAGCTCTTCCCTTTCATCCTGACAAGTACAGGAGTCTGGATGACAAACATTAATGTGTGCAAGAGTCCATTTTATAAATGATAATAACTTACTAGTTTTAATGTGGCTTACCCAGTGAGGGCAAACTAGGGAACACCCAGTCCCCCCCCCCCCCCGAACTCTTATTACTGAACACTGTAGCTTACAAGGAAAACCCATGCATGACTTGTTCGAGAAAAATGTAAGCAACACAAGAGCCAAGTAAAATAACTTGCCAGAAATTATACAAATGTACGTTAAGGATTACACAAACAGAAAGCTCTGCCGATCCTGAGTATAAACCTCATATTTAAGGCACGTGATGGATGAAGACATTTCCTTTGGAGAATTAAAATAAGAGCCAAGATAGACGACGAAAAACAAGAGGGATTTGAAACAAAACGCAGAAACGTTTTTTGTGAAACTTTGGATGCCCAGAAGCAACACTTTTGCACTCTTCGTCCATAGCCTTGCATGAATAAGCTGTAAAATGTGCATGCATTTGAAACATGAAACGGTTTGGCTGATTGTTCTTGAATTTAAATCCACAAATATAGACATGGTTAAGAAACACATTATCTCTCTAAAAACAATACCTGAGCTACAAACAATAAAAATGTAAAATGGCTCATTGTCACACTAAACAATGTTTTACACAGAAGTATCCAGCAGGATTTCTACGTGGAGTACTTAGTTAAATATTTTATGAGCACAAGTATCAATATATTTCTGTTAAACCTCTCAAAACCTGAAATAAATTACAAAACAGACGTTTTCCCCCTTTTAGCACAGACAACACTTCAGTTTCATGTTTTAACACCACCCACATATTCCATTTCCTGTTACATACTTTTCAATGAAGAATACATCATAGTACTTTTTAAGATTTGCCAAGGAAATGACACGTATACATATAGAAACACAAATGATGTTAATTTGCCTAGAAAAGCATTGAAGGTTTGAACAGAATATACTTCCTAGTTCACAAAAAAATATATACTTCCCAGTTATAAATTTTAAAAAATACACAGAAATATATATTAAATAAATATATTATATTAAATATATAATTATATATAATAAATATAATACAAATAATAATAAATATTATATTATATTAAATATATAATAAATATATAAATGAAATAATTTATATATATATACATATATACATATACTGGATACAGAAATGTATATACATATATATATATATATATATATATATATATATATATATATATATATATATATATATATATATTGAAGATTTGAACAGAAATATCTATGTTGCAGAAAAAAAAATCTTGCAGAAAAAAAAATCTTGCAGCAAAAATAATCTTACAGAAAAATGTATCTTGCAGAAAAAAAAATTCTTGCAGAAAAAAATCATGCAGAAAAAAAGTATCTTGCAGAAAAAGAAATTTTGCAGAAACAAAAATGTTGCAGAAAAAATGATCCTGCATAAAAAATTGTATATTGCAGAAAATATAAATATCTTGCAGAAAACAAAATATTGCAGAAAAACGTATCATGCAGAAAACAAAATCTTGCAGAAAAAGTATCTTGCAGAAAAAATGTATCTTGTGGAAAAAAGAAATCTTGGAGAAAAAAAAACAAAATCTTGCAGAAAAAACGTATCTTGCAGAAAAAATGTATCTTGTGGAAAAAAGAAATCTTGGAGAAAAAAAGTATCTTGCAGCAAAAATAATCTTGCAGAAAAAATGTATCTTGCAGAAAAAAAAATTCTTGCAGAAAAAAAGTATCTTGCAGAAAAAGAAATTTTGCAGAAACAAAAATGTTGCAGAAAAAATGATCCTGCATAAAAAATGGTATATTGCAGAAAAAAGTATCTTGCAGAAAAAAGTATCGCAAAAAAAAAGTATCTTGCAGAAAATATAAGTATCTTGCAGAAAAATTGTATCTTGCAGAAAAAATGTATCTTGCAGAAAACAAAATCTTGCAGAAAAAACTATCTTGCAGAAAAAACGTATCTTGCAGAAAAATTGTATCTTGTGGAAAAAAGAAATCTTGGAGAAAAAAAAACAAAATCTTGCAGAAAAAAATGTATCTTGCAGAAAAACGTATCTTGCAAAAAAAAAGTATGTTGCAGAAAAAAGTATCTTGCAGAAAAAACGTATCTTGCAGAAATATTGTATCTTGTGGAAAAAAGAAAGCTTGGAGAAAAAAAACAAAATCTTGCAGAAAAAATGTATCTTGCAGAAAAACGTATCTTGCAAAAAAAAGTATGTTGCAGAAAAAAGTATCTTGCAGAAAATAAGTATCTTGCAGAAAACAAAATCTTGCAGAAAAAAGTATGATAATGCAGTTGATAATGTATTTCTTCTGCGTAATAGCAAGGATGCCCTCTGTTTTGTGTGCAACATGAAAAGAAAGTACAACTAGGTCAGTGTCCTCAGCATAAATTACAACTACATCATGATTGCTGCTTTCCATATCTAGGAATAGATGAAGAAGATGATTGTATCTGCCTCAAGGTACTCGCACTCAAAATCTTCAATTCTTTCTCCCATGGAAAGGTTCCAACAATTTCGCTGATTGAATAAACAAAACTAATACCTGGATGCGTCTTTGCAAGCTTGTTGAATTAATCTTTAAGAAATTTCTGCAATCTTTTTTGTTTACAGTGCTGCAGAACAGGTTGTGAAAATCCATGGAGGCTGCAAGCTTATTTGACGTCTTCATTTCCACATTTCTGGACCCATACCTACAGTATATGATGGGTTTGTTACACGGTGCTCATGCTCACCAGCTTTGATTGATATTTCTACATCATAGGAATCATTCACGATCACAATTTGGTCTGTGTATGGATGCCTCACAAGAATAATAGAGAACAATTTCTTAACATAATAACCCCATGTGCAGGTTGTCCCCTCTGGTTTCTCACGATCTTCCACAGATGGAGAAGCTAGTCACCACAGGTACCCCATATCAACTAATGTTCAATTGTTGAACAATGTACCTTTCAAGAACTGGATCAATGGGCTGGATATGTAGTTTCTCGACTAATTTTGATTTCTGGACTTTCATCATGGGGCCATTAATGTTGAATATTGGCAGGCACCCATATGGGTCCTGAATATTGGCAGGCACCCATATTGTCAGGGCAAGCCAGATAAGATCTGTGACTTGCTATAGGTACCATGTAAACCTGTACTAACCTGTTTCATGGGCAGGTTTGTCGGTGACGAAACCGTCTCCTCCACCAGGTTTTCTGGTAAGGAGGGTTTATAGATATGGACACCAGCAGGATTAATGAAAAAACCTGTCAAATGGCACAGCAGTTCCTGTGAGCCAACGGCCATCCATTTCTAATGCCAAATTGTGTCTGTGGAGGTCCTCCAGAAGTTGGATTACTTCTTTTTAGGATGTTGTTGCAGGATTTGCACTCAAGCCACCATAGAACAATTAATTCCGCAAAACCCACAAATGTAAGGAAATCTGAAAACCCACTCCATGGAGTACCTCCTGTGCTGCAGCCCTCCGCAGGGCAGCTTACCGGATGATGGTATTGGGGCAAAGCCTTTGGGACCCCCATTCCTTGATGATAGGATGAAAACCATGGGGTAAACCTCCAGAGTCAGATTGAGCTGGTGTGTGGTGGAGTGGTGCTGAGGTGTCATCCACCAGATGGCAGTCTCCTTGGATTAACTTGAGGCGGACATTTTGGGTGGGTGCCTGTAATGTCCGATCTCGAAGAGAGGATGATCACCTGTCTCTGTTATCATCTGAGCTCAAACATTTGAACAAAGGTATTGCTGCACTCTCTGAGGTTCAGAGACTGGATATTGGCGAGGTCATGGCAGTTGGTTACACCTACTATTGGTTTAGTCGCTCTGATCATTGCCATCCCCAAAGAGTTGCTGCAGCTGTGTCCAATAATCTGACTCCAATGATAATTGAGGTCACACCAGTCAACGAGCGTATTATGACATTAAGAATTTGTTACTCCTTGGGTGTGGTTGCCCTGGTCCCTGTATCTGCTCCGACTGAGGTAAGTGATCTCTCCATGAAGGACCCATTCTATGCTGCATTTGAGACTGCAGTTGATCAGTGCCCCATGCGAAATACTCTTCTAGTCTTGGGGGATTTCAATGCATCGACTGGAACTGATAAGGGTGGTTCTGAGACCTGTGTTGGTCCCCACAGATCTGGAACTGTGAACCAGAATAGCACAAAGTTTCTTGACTTTGCATGAAGTTTCAGCATCCACAGTTTCAGTCTCCACAGGCTCATCACTTGACTTGGTATTCCAATGCTGGTGGTGCGGCAAAGGAGATTGACGATGCACTGGTTGATGGTCACTGGAGGATGATCCAGAACTGCAGGATCTACTGGAGTGCTCAATTCCTCAATACTGACCACAGGCTTGTTGTAGCAGCTCTGAAGTTTCAGCTTCAATCTCAGAGAATAGTACCATCTCAGCCTAGGATGGATGTTGGCAAGCTCAAGGATGAGAGGGTAACTGAGGAGTTTGTAAACAAGCTGAGTGGTGATTTGTTGGGTCTGGGTGCTTTGGGGAATCTTGAAGAGCGGTGGAGTACCTTGAAGACCACTATACTTGATGGTGCCTGTAGATGGTGCCTGTCTTGGAATGCACCAAGGGTGAAGAAGAATGTTGGATCTCAAGGGACACCGGATACCATTGACCTGATTCACAGGGCCAGGCTTAATAACTAAGCGGAGCTGTTCAGGGAGCTGAGGCATAAAACTAAACGTGTGCTCTCATTCTCAATGCTGTCTCTCCTCTTTCAGGACCTTCAGCCGCCGACTTGATCACTCTGTGCAAAACTCAGACTAGCTCTGGTCACAACGCTTCTCAACTCCCTGTCTCTTGATTGGCGACCACCGACTGTGAGTGTGAGGCGTGCTTCTCTCTGGCTTTTATATGCTCAGTAAACGCCCCCAATGGCAAGGGTCCCCCCTCCCTCGCCAATCCAAGTCACACACATGTTTTCAGAATGTTGATGTAGTGCGTCACACCTTGCAAATGTGGACCCACTCTGCTAGCTTCTCATCATGTCCAACCTCACACACGCGGTTCGCTATGTTGGTCTTGCGGCCACGTGGTTGGTGGTGGTGGTGGGGGGGGGGATTGAATTAAATACGATGGAGAATGATGAAGAACATTAATTAGAGAGGGAAATAGGAGGAAAATGGGAGCTAGGGTGACAAAGACCTCTCTCTACACACAATTCTGGCTGCTGCTCGGCTAGGGTTTCAAAACGCTTCAAGCTAACATTCATTACCAAACGAGAAGGGCACTCAGTAAACCGCATACCTCCGCCAGGCTGAACAGTTTATATTTTGTATCCCACTGATCGGCCGGATCTGCATCCAGATCATAACCAAAATCTAAACCGCTTGTTCTTGTCACCTTCCCCACTCATCCACCAAGTTTTGTCATGACTGGTCCATGACCTTTTGAGATATCGTGCAATGTATAGTTTTTGGCCCCGTCTCTCAATGGTGAAAAATCACTTTTAAAATTTTAGTATCTGGATCCGAATCTTCACGAAAATTTACTCATTTCATCCTTGTGGCATACCCAACCTGTCCACTAAAACTTCATCCAAATCCATGCATAACTCGTTGAGATATTCTGCTCACAGACAAACAGACAGACAGACAGACAGGGGTGAAAATGTAACCTTCGTCCACCTTACGTGGTGGAGATAACAAACAGACAGACAAACAAATACATAACCTTCATCCAATTTTGGTGATGGAGGCAAAAACTGACTAATTAACCCATTCATTAACCCCATTGTCATTTCTGCAGCAATACTTTCATCAACTTCATCAACCTGAGTCGAGACAATCCTTTGCTTATCTTGTCCGCGATGCAGACAGACACGTTAGCCTTTGCAGACAAGAGAATTCCGTTGCTTTGGAAGGAACCCTCAAGAAAACATGAAGTCAGAAAGAAAACTGAAGAATATCGGTGTTCAATTCAGCAAGGAAATTGTTCAGGATATTGATACAGAAGAGAGATACCCTGGGCCCTGAGTCTTAAACATCCACGAACAAAATTCCAACGGACAGCTGATTTTCTATCCCAATCCAAAGGACCGGGCACGCTGAAAAACAGCTACCACATAATCAGAGCAGCAACTTTCAGTGGTCTAACTGCATCAGAAATCGAACTCCAAAAGAGGAGAGGTTGATGATGGGAAACTAGACCGGGTGGTAGACCTGGTACAGGCATTCTCTCCGAATCTGTGAGGTCGGTGGTTCGAACCTGACCCTGGCCAAGTCATACCAAAGACTTTAAAAATGGTAGGTGTTGCTTCCTTGCTTGATGCTCAACATTTTAAAACGATAGAGCACAAAGGACCATAAATTAGCAACCATATAAACTCATATCAAGTATTCTTGATATTACGACAAAGTTAAACTGGTGTTGTCCAAGCAGAACTTTAAGAGTCAAAAGTGTGCCATCCGATAGTTGGTGATCAGTAGCAATCCACAGTGCCTTTCGACCAGGAATTGGGAAGTTGTTGGCAGCATCCTGAACAAATTCCAAATTGCTACCCAAAGCAGCCCTAGCCTGCAGAGGAGATGAGTACCACCGGGTCATTTCGCCCATAAAAATGCCATCACGTTGCCTCCATGATCTTCAAGACCCTGTTGGAGATCAACTCAAATCATCCCATTCGAATGTTGAGTCGAGTGTATATATCCTTTTCCGAATTACAACATAAACAGCAGGCATTGCATGAACGGAGTGGCGCCACTCAGCAGTTACAACCACTCGATCCCTCTGTGGGCTTCCTTTGCCAAATCGCAATTACATCGCTCAAGGGACCTGAAATATTGTTTGTGGTGATGGAAATAATGTTGAACTGCTGTCCTCTTGGATGTGGTGTCAAAATCAGACCAACGGCATCATGTTTTTCAGATTTTCCTTCTGGAACCTGAATTTGTACCCATACAATCAGCATTGGGTCCCAGTTGGTTGAATCCTGCATGGCACATGTTTTTAGGTCGACTTGGGATCCTATTTCACATGCACATTATGGTCGACTTTCAACTCTGTCAGAGTAACTTGGGATGTGTTTTGAAACTTCCTCGACAAGAAAAAACACATGAGTGCAACCACAAATCCTCACCCCTCCCCACCCTCACATCCTCCCATCCCAAACGCTCCTCCAAACTCCCAAAACTTAACCTGAACTTTTAAAATAATAAAGACATCATGGTCTGCAAGGCAGCGACTTTACACGTGGGGCACATTCAAGGCACCTCATCCACTTGATAGGATTTTTTTGGAATCCAGTAGGTGACCCCACACTTAGCATCACAGGCAAAATCATTGAATTGCCGATGTAAAATGGACTTCAGACCCAACGTGCACATCCCACTTCCAGCACTTCTTCCACATGTGTGGCTTCATAGATGGTAATGACTGGTAGGATGGCCTAGACTAGAGGTATGCAAGAGATATGCACACTCCCTTCTGACCTGTCTAGCCTGGGTTTGAATCCTGACCCAGCTATCAACTGTCATCCTGGTGTTTCACATGCAAGGTGATTCATTAATGTGTCTGCTGGCTGTGACCCCTCTGCTGGTGTTTGTTGGTGGATGTTAAAGATCCCAATGTGTCTTTTGTGAAGAGTCGACGAGTTGTTGCTGGAACCTTGGCCAAATTACAAATTCCTTCTCTCACCTGCAGGCAGCACTGCATCAGCAGCACTGCTGCAGCCCTCAACAAGTGATGCAACCCACAGCCATGTGTTGCACACAAAATAAGAAGATTGATGGCAATGCCAGATGAGAAACCGAGGCCTTCTGCCACAGAGGATCTCAGGTTGTCCCCCATACAAAATCATGATCTTCTCTACACCCGATAAACCTCCCCGCACCCCTCCTAATTGTTTTCCTTATGTATCCAGATTATCCATCCGTTATGGACTCCTTTACCCCTCATCGTTACCTGCATCCCTTTTTTTGGCCGTCTCCATCAACTTTCTCCCTCTGCCCTGCTGTTGGTGTTTTCCCCTTTCTCCTGCTCTTCCCTTTGTTCTTTTGTGTCCTGATTTATTCTGTGTCCTCGCTCTTTCACGAGCTGAGAGCAAGTATATATGTTTATATATATATATATATATATATATATATATATATATATATATATATATATATATATATATATATATATATGTTTATATATATATATATATATATATATATATGAACAATGATCTACTTTCCTGTCGTTTGCATCCCCCACTCCCCTTCCCCATGTTTCCCCAGGATGCCTGATTCTTTCAAATGGGACATCCCGTGGTGTTGGGAAGTTTTCTTTGAAATATGATCGACTTGTCTGCTTCCAGATATAAATATATGAGTAAGTAATTGCAAGTTTTCAAAATTCTTTAGCTGCGGTATGATGATCATCACTTACCCAAACAAAATACCTTTCTGGTGAGATTAATGGTATATACCCATTTAGGTTAATGACCCACTGTTAGCCCCCAACAGGGCCTCATCCGAGATGGGGCTTATTATATTTTGTGTCCCCACAATCCATCAGTCCGTCCGGAGCCTCTGCTCGAAAATGATTTTTACGGATTTTGGATATATATGGCACTAGTATGCAATGACATCTGGCCATGAGGTGCAGAAAATGATTTTGGGATCGAAGCCAACAGTCGTGGGACACAATTTTATTTCCTAATTTAAAGAATTAAAAAAAATATATATATATATATATATATATATATATATATATATATATATATATATATATATATATATATATATATATATGAGATCCCTTTTGTGTACAGCCTTTTGGCTGCTGGTTGCATCAATGGTTAGGGGCACAGCTATGCCCCTGATGGCATAGTTATTTCCCCTATTACCAGTAGACTGGTGTTAATTTAGCCAACCTCACAAGGGTGAGTCAACCCCCTAGTGTTAATGCAGCAGCAAATGGGGCTCGAACTCAGGACCCTCAAATCCCAAGTCACCAACCACCCGAACCACAAAGCCAACAACAGGCTTTTAGGAAAAATATTAAGACAGGATTGTATATGCTTTCAGGAATCTGTTATTTATAGATATATACCTTACCTTCTCCATGAGCAACACACAACTTTGAATCATTTATTTTTCACACTGTACCCTCTCCAATTCCTGCATACCACCTTGAATTCTTTATTTCATTTTATATATATATATATATATACTCGTACGCACCCGTAAGAAAAAAGTTTTTATTAATTAACTAATTAATATTCAAACCGCGAGCAAGAAACAACAACCACACAGGCCGTTTCTTCGCTCTCACGTGCCCGTACGTGCGTAGCCCGGAAGTTCGCATATTATTCGCAGTTACGATTATTCGCAATTTAGTTTTAATGCCCAAATATTCAATTAGCGCCAACGTATTCTACCTTTTCGCAATGTCGTGGCAAGGAAAAACAAAAAGAGAAGAGAGAGAGAAAAAATTACTTCCTGGTTCGGAGCATACCAGCACTCTGATGTTACCGAAATTTATGCACCGTCTAATATGAAAACGATCATAACTTGGGGCATTGTGTTTTTCTATAAATGTGCATAAGAAATCGAGAAATTATTGGAATACACGAAGTCATCACTCTCCGGAAGTCCGTATGTTGTAACCTGGAATGGCGAACGCGACTGATCTTCCCTTCCCCATCGGCCACGCTCACGCAATAATGTGTCTTGTCATTGGTTGGTAAATAAATGGCCATAACTTGGGAGGCACTTGTCCAATTAATATCAAACCTTGAAAAGGCACATCCTCAGGTCCCCAGCAATATCACTGGCAAGTTTCAATTAGATCGGACCAGAGGTTGTCGAGAAACAGCGGTCACAGACACACACACACACACACACACACACACACACACACACACACACACACACACACACACACACACACATACACACACACACACACACAGATTGCTGGAATTATAGAAAGATTATATGTAAGAATGAGACAGAACAGCCTCTGACAGACATTTCCATGTATGGGATTTGGTTTTTCATTCATAAATTGACTTGATTTGTGCAGATAAGTTACACTCGATCGGTTTCCATGGAGTCAGAGACATTGTTGTCCAGGACCAGTGTTCAGGACCAATGTTGATGTCAACTTGTGGAAGTCCATTGGACACTTCCCCTTCAGGATAATGCTCCATGGTAATGCCCTGTGAACCTGTCCTTGGATTGGTGATTGATATTTGTTGAGTTTTTCTCTCGAATTAATTTCTTCTTCCAATTGATTATACTAGTACGTGCCCATACGTGCGTGCCCGTACATGCGTGGCCATACGTGAATGGCCGTACGTGCATGGCCGTATGTGCAAAAAAAAAAACTTTCAAACCGCGTGCCAGAAACAACCACACAGGCCGTTCCTTCGCTCTCGCGTGCTCGTACGTGTGTGGCCGTACGTGCAAACCAAAAAAAATACTTTCAAACAAATACACAGGCCATTCCTTCGCTCTCATAAACGACGACTGGATTGGGGCATTGTGTTTATCTATAAATGCACATAAGAAATCGAGAAATTATTAGAATACAGTAAGTCATCACTATCCGGAAGAGGTGCGTGCCCATACGGAATGTTCACATGCATTCCACGAATTATCACTTGCATTTAAGTAACAACTGCTGTGATACTTACACACACGGAGTTAATTAAAATCCAAATTAAAATCAAGTTTACCTCCCTGTCTTTACTTACCATGACATTCGCTGCCATTGACCATTGCCACTCCTATACCACGGTAACAAAGGTGCCCTTTCCCCATCGGCCACGCCTATGCAGCAACGTGTCTTGTCATTGGTTTGGTAAATAAATGGCCATAACTTGGGAAGCACTTGTCCGATTAATATCAAACCTTGAAAAGGCACATCCTCAGGTCCCCAGCAATATACCTGGCAAGTTTCAATCAGATCGGACCAGTGGTTGTCGAGAAACAGCGGTCACAGACACACACACACACACACACACACACACACACACACACACACACACACACACACACACAGACACACACACATTGCTGGAATTATAGATAGATGCATATATGGGTGGCAACTGCTACTATGACTCCTACAACTATGACTACCTCTGCTATTACCTTACTACTACTCTGCTATTACCTTACTATTACCACGACTACTACTACCAGAGCAGAACGACTTATCTTTAACACTAGAACTACAGAGTAAGGGGCATTACCAGGAAATGCACACTCTTGGGAACACCGGAATTAGAGCAGGACACATTATCGGGAACACTTCCACTACTCTTAGTATTACTATGACTACTATTATGACAACTACTGGCAATTTAACGGCACCAATCATTCCCACCTTTTCGGGAGTCGGCTGGGGAAAGTTTTTTTGGACCAAATGGTTCACAAAACGGCTGGCCAGGCCTGAAATTTGACTAAAGGTGATTATGGGAGAAATTTGTAATTTGTCCAGGGTGTGGTGATAAATCCACCTGCACATCATAAAGGACACCATTGGATCTTTAATAGGTTAGGTTACGTATGGGAGCATGCACAGGAGCAGCACGTTGCTGCTTCTACTTTCCAACGATACTCCAGGAGCTTCCGTCTGGCCATCTCCCGGGCAGGTACCTTGCCCATCCCCATCTCCTTGAGATGCCAATCAACCTGCTGCAACAAAAAGGCATGCGGTTGTCCTGTTGGCCTTCTCCACTCACAAGGCTCTCTCGCTGAGAGAATCTGGTGAGTAAGATCAGCATCAGGAAATAAAGCCACATGTCCATACAATCACAACTGATGCTCATGCACTATACAGGTAACAAATCTCATTTGAGTCTCTCTCAGAAACTGCTCCTTGAACACAAAATCTGATCAGCGATAGTCAAAGATTCTCCGAAGAGACCTGGTATGGAAGGAATTAAATCTCCATCTCAGATCCCGAGTCAGAGTCCAAGTCTCACGTATGTAGAGCAAGACTGGAAGCACCAAGAACTGAAGACTCAGACTTTCGGCCTCCTGCACGGGTACCAACAGCGCCACACTCCATGATCCAGTGAATCCATGACTCCCCAGGCCCAACCTAGATGTCGATTGACCTCCAGCTCACAACATGCGGAAACATGAATATCACTTCCAAGGTAAGTGAATCGCTCCATGACTTCAACATCCTCACCACAAACAGGTGCAGAAAAAGTGGTTGACCCAGGAAACCAATAGTCCCAGTAGCTCCGATTCCTCATTCAGTGCCTCGATGGCCATTACAGGGACATCCAGTGTTTCCGCAAGGATGACTGCAACATCTGCGAAATCAAGGTCAGAGATCTTGACTTTCCCAAACGATGCACCGTAGCATTATCTCTCTGAAATCTTCCCCAAAAATCCAGTCCATGCAAGTGTTGAAGAGTTGTGGGGCCAACACATACCCCGGACGAACTCCAGGAACTGGAAACAAATCAGAAATGAAACCACCACACCTCACAGCACTCTCTGTACCAGAGTATAGTTCAGAAATCATATCTATCAACTTTGGTATCACCCCCAAGAAGACTCAGAATCCTCCAGAGGGCATCGCAATTCACTAAGTTGAATGCTTGGCAGAGATCTACATGGGCTGGAAGCAGGTCAGGCCAGGTATGGGAGCATGCGCCGGAGCACTGCTTCCACTTTCCGCCGGTACTCCGAGAGCCTCCGTCTGGCCATCCCCCAGGCAGATACCTGGCCCATCCCCATCTGCTTGAGATGTTGATCAATCTGCCGCAACCAGGAGGCACGTGGTCGGCCCATTGGCCTCCTTCACTCACGAGGCACGCTCGCCGAGATAACCTAGTGAGCAGGATCAGCGTCAGGAAAATGAGCCATTTTGTCCCTATATTTCCCTGGAGGACACTGGATGTCCCTGTAATGGCCATCGAGGCACTGACTGGAGGCACCAAGGACCTGACTGCAAGTACCAAGAACCTGAATACTCAGACTTTCATCCTCCCGTACAGGTAACGGCAGCGCCACACCCCATGATCCAGTGAATCCATGTCTCCCCAGGCCCGACCCAGACATCTGTTGACCTCTGGCTCACAGCCAGCAGAGACATGAATATCACTGCCAAGGGAAGTGAATCTGTCCATTACCTAAACATCCTCACCACAAATAAGTACAGATGGGATAGCAGCATCCAAGATGTCATTGAAAGACTGGATCATAGTTTTGACCCAGGAAACCAGTAATCCCAGCGGCTCTGACTCCTCGTCCAGCACCTCGAGGGCCCCCAAAAGGATATCCAGTCTCCGCAAAGATAACTGCATCATCTGCAAAATCAAGGTCAGAGATCTTGACGTTGCCAAACGATGCACCACAACTTGATTTCTCTGATATCTTCCCAAGAATCCAGTCCATGCAAGTGCTGAAACGTGTGGGGGCCAGTACACACCCCTGACGAACTCCAGTAACAACTGGGAATAAGTCAGAGATGGTATCACCACATCTCACAGCACTCTCAGTACCAGAGTATAGTTCAGACATCAGATTGATCAGTGTTGGTGGCACCCCACGAAGACCAGGAATTTTCCATAGGGCATCCGGATTCACTGAATCAAATGCTTTATAGAGATAAACATAGGCTGCAAGCAGCCCCTGCCGAAACTCTCATCTGCATTCGGTGAGGACCCAAAGAACAAGGATATGGTCAATCGTTGACCTCTTTGGTGCAAAGCCTGATACTCTGGATGCTGGTGCTCAAGCCGATGGTGGCGAACCCTATCGAGAATTATCCGAGCAAAGTCCTTGCCTGCCACTGAGTACAGCATCACCCCACAGTAGTTGTTGCAGTCTTGGCGATCACCCTTTGTTTTCCAGAGGGGGACAACAAGACCCCTCTTCCAGTCAGTTGGGATGATGCCTGTGTTCCAGGCAGAGCACAGACCTGCATGCAATGACACGAGTCCAGCATTTCCACCAGCCTTGAGAAGTTCAGCATCTATGCCACAATCCCAGGAGCTTCATCCCATTTCAACTGGTTCACCACAGTCTGTGTTTCCACAAACGAAAGTGGACTGCAGTTGATTGGAGGGGTAAGTAAGAGGGAAAATAACACCCCTGACATACAACAACTTGACAGCTGGTGGATCATGCTTGTACAGCTGCTCAAATTAGTCAGGCCCAGCGAGCCTTCACTTCGGACTCCTCTGTAAAGAGGTCACCACCCTTTGCTCTAACTGCAGTCCACCGAGGGATGGGCTTGGAGGAACGTCATGCGTGAATTCCCCTGCAAGCAGGACGAGAATCACTTGATGACAGGTGATGCTCAACCCCTTCACAGATTCCTTGAACATAGGCCTTCTTCTCCATCCTTACTGCACGTACAATTTTACGCCTCGGCTCCCTGAACAGCTCAGCTCTGCCATTCAGCCTGGCCCTGCAACTCTGGTCAATGGTATCCAGTGTCTGTTGTGAGACAAAATTCTTCTTCACCCTATGGTGAGTTCCAAGACATCCACTGGCAACATCAAGAACGGTGGTGTTGAAGGCACTCCACAACTCTTCAGGATCCCCCAAAACACCCAAACCCCCCAAATCTCCATTCAGGCTGTTCGCAAACTCAGCTACCCTGTCATCCTTGAGTTTGCCAAAATCCAGCCTAGGCTGCGATGGTACCATTCTCCTGGCTTTAATCTGCAACTTCAAGGTTGCTACAACAAGCCTGTTTATTGAGGAACTAAGCACTCCCGAAGACCCTGCAGTTCTGGATTATCTTCCAGTGACCATCAACAAGCACATGGTGAATCTCCTTTGTCACACCACCAGTGTTGGAATTCCAAGTCCAGCGATGAGCTTGTGGGCGCTGAAACCATGAACCGGCCACCCTAAGTCCATGACTTCTTACAAAGTCAAGGAACGTTGTGCAATTCTGGTTCACAGTTTCAGACCCATGTGGACCAACACATGTCTCATAACCATCCCTATCAGTTCCAGTCGATGCACTGAAATCCCCCAAGACCAGAAGAGTATCTTTCCTGAGGCACTGATCAACCACAGACTCGAACCTAGTAGAGAATGCATCCTTCATGATGAGATCTCTCGCCTCAGTCGGAGCATATACAGAGACCACGGAAATAACCCCCAAGGAGTGACGAATCCTTCATCTCATAATACGCTCGTTGACCGGTGTTACCTGAATTATTATTGGAGTCAGCTTATTGGACACAGCTACAGCAACTCCCTGGGCATGGTAACCATCAGAGTGACCAGGCCAACAGTAGGTGTAACCACCCACCATGATCTCGCCGCAATCCGGTCACCGAAACTCAGAGTTCTGCAATACCGATGTCCAAATGCTTGAGCTCAGAAAATAACAGAGATAGGTGATCGTCCTCTCTTTGGGATAGGACATTCCAGGCACCCACCCCAAGGGATCACCTCATGTTAACCCAAGGAGACCACCCTCTGGTGGATGACACCTCAGCACCACCCCAACACACCCTACCACAATCTGACCATGGAAGGTTACCCCATGGCTTCCCTGCTATCATCAAAAATTGGGGGTCCCGAAGGCTTTTCCCCAATCCCGTCATCCGGTGAGCTGCTCTGTAAAGGGCAGCTGCAAATGAGGTGCTCCCACAGAGTGGGTATTCAGTTTTCTTTGGATTTCTTGTGTGTTTTACAGAGTGAAGTGTTTTGCGGTGGCCAGAGTGCAAATCCTGCCACCATCCTACTCGGAAAGGTTACCCTCTGCAGGATGACACAGGTGCAGTTGGGCACAAGATATGGATGGCTCACCAACTATGGGTAGCATACAGAAAATCCCGCTTAATTAACAGCCATCTGATGGACAGGGTACTTTGTCTGTGATGCACCAATCAGACAGTCTTGAGTCAGGTCAGCGTGCTTCCTTGACCTCAGTGAGACAGGTAAGTGCGCTACCTCCACAGTATACTGTCAAGTCAATGATATTGCTACGGTTGTGGAAATTCGCATTACACCATGAAGGGTCCTCAGGTGAGATATTTCAGTAAGTTCATGTGTAGTTAGTTAGCCCAAACCCGTTGTATAGAGGGAATATATGTGATCCATTCGGGCTGCGACGCTTCAGTTAGCCGTTTTTCTTTTGCTGTAGTTAATTTGGTGCAAAAACAACAACGAACCTCGCCACAACCAACATCTCAACGATCACGCCATTCACTACACGACGCCACCTTCCACAACTACGCTACCACATCTTCGCCACGAGCCATTCAACGAGCACCTTGCGGGCGCGTGCAAGAACAAAAACCAACAACGCTTGTGGGGGTTTCCCGCCTAATTTCCCCACCTGATGCCTCCGCCTGAATCCCCCCCACCACGCTTGGTGTGAAGGGGAGGGGTGCGGAAGCTCGCTCCCGATTGGTGGATGCACGGCGTAAGGCGGTCGGAGTGGGGGCACGCCCCCCCCCTTCGAGAGCTTTCTGGAAACTCCTCGAAGGGAGGTGGAGACAGAAATGGGGCGGAGCGAAGGGCGGAGCCGGCCCCTACAAAAGGGTGGGCGTGAAGAGTCGTCGTCGTCGTCGTCGTCGTCGTCGTCGTCGTCGTCGTCGTCGTCGTCGTCGTCCCGGTTGGAGGTGAGCAGGCTCTTGTTTCGTTCAAGCGATGGACAAAAGGCGTGGACGTGAAGGTCAACGAGAACGTCGTTCCCTTTCCTGTTCCCTTGTCCCTGAAGGGGAATTGTGGAGAGTGGCGGTGATCGTCCCTGGTCAGAGGTTCTGTTCATTCGTCCGAGCTGTCGAGCGGACCACACGAGCGACGCGCGGCACGAGCTCGCGGACCACGCCGGAGGGACTCGGAGTTACGGTCGCCAAGGACTCGACGTGCTCAGGGAAGTCGCGACTTCCATTTCTTTTGGGGTGTGTGTGTGTGTGTGTGTGTGTGTGTGTGTGTGTGTGTGTGTGTGTGTGTGTGTGTGTGTGTGTGTGTGTGTGTGTGTGTGTGTGTGTGTGTGTGTGTGTGTGTGTGTGTGTGTGTGTGTGTGTGTGTCGCCAGTCTTGTAAAGTAGAATTGTTTAAATGTTGTAAATAATTATATTCGGTTTTAACTCTTTCCCTGCTTCCTTTTGGCTGTGAATACGTGCTTGTCTGTGTGTGTGTGTGTGTGCAATAAAAGTGCTTGCTTGTCCAATTGTCCCCCCGTTTCGCTTCGTCTTTTCCTAATATTGAATCTCCATCGTGCATCACGTAAGGGATTGGTAGTGGGTTTAAAACACCCGGTAATTAATTGGAACAGTCAAGGCCGACGATAACTCCGCTCGGTTATCCCTGTAATACGAAACGAACCGCTTAAGCGGTTCGTGTCCGGAGTCGGCCTGTGGCGTGGTCCCATCGCTCGGTACGCTACCCGCGCGGGTACTTAGGTATATCGACATTTGGCGATTCACCCTATTTCGCGCGGGTAGACTGCGGACTAGGTGGTGGTGGGGGTTAAACCCCCACCCGTGACTGGCTCCTGGTGGTAGTTCCCGAAGGGTCACGACAGAATTGTCCTTCCGGTGGGCGACGTGTCGCAATTTGAGTTGCGTGGCCGATCGCACGCCGGCGGGCCAGAATTCGCAACACTATGTAAGGGTTCAATCAACAATATTTATTTTGCTTCCTTTTATCTGTTTGCTTTCTTCCGGATTATATTCTTCTGCCTTCTCGGGCGAAGCCAGGCTGAGGTAGACGAGGCGGTCGCCTCGTCGCTCATTTCCTGAAATATGATCTGGCCTGAGCCCTCTGGCCATCTGAGCTCCCTGGGGAGTAAACTATCAAAGCTACCCGGCAGTGCTCTGAATACTCTTATCTCCACTCTTATCACAATACCTAAATAGGACAATACCCCCCCCCCCCCCGACAGTGACTGAACAACCCTCCTCCCAGTACACCGATCTCATGAGGCACCAGCTCGTGCACTTGGCTCTGTCATTGCGATTGAATGATGACAGAACATGTGGGGTCGGGCGTGGTGATTGGTGTGGGGTGGATTTACCATGGGGGCTAAAATGTTTTGACATAAAATTTACCGTTTGACTGTATCGATATATATATATATATATATATATATATATATATATATATATATATATATATATATATATATATATATATATATATATCTTCTTCTTCTTTCGGCTGCTCCCGTTAGGGGTCGCCACAGCAGATCATCCGTATGATCCACATAGTGATTTGGCACGTTTTACGCCGGATGCCCTTCCTGACGCAACCCTGGTCGCCTCTTACGACACAGGGATATGGTACACCTATTTTAACTGAGGTATACACCGGCCCAGTATACTGGTACTCATTTCGCCGACCTCGGAAGGATGACAGGCTGAGTCAACCCCCTGGTGAATTAATTCAGTGGCCCAACGGGGCTTGAACTCAGGACCTTTTGGATCCCAAGCCGCTGCCCTAACCACTGCGTCAACACCAGGCTATATATATATATATATATATATATATATATATATATATATATATATATATATATATATATATATATATATATATTTTTTTTTTTTTTTTAATATATTTTCATGATTAATGTGGTTGAAATGAACATTAACATTTTTAAATTTTGAGCATTGAAATTTGCCAAGAATAGGTTTCTGGGCATAAAAAATGCATTGGCTTCTGGGGGCTACTCAAGGCCCCCAGACCCCTCGCCGTAATGGCTTCGCGCTGTTGGCGCTCGCAGCGCTGCACTATGCGCACCGTCACAACCAAGTTCACCTCTTTTCACCTCATCGCTTTTGGACCTCTGGCTATGCCCTTGGCCTTCATTTGCTTTCTTACTCTCTCTTTGTTCATCTATCTTTACTGCCAATTGCTGCTTTCTATCCCAACCATTCATGGTGTTTGTGCCTTCAGTACCCTCACTCACATTCATGGTGTCCTATGGAATTCAGACTGGTACTGGATTAAGCATCGGCTGGCCCTAAGGCACATTTTGAAATTTTACAGAATGGCCTGAAAATTTTAACTTTGATCTCAGGCTCATGGAAATGGACCCCAGACAAAAAATGAACTGATTCAAGAACAAAATATTTAATACAAAAAATGACAAATATTTAATGTGAAAATTTTGGCTGCCCTAAGGCACATGCCTTGTCTGCCGAATGGTTAATGCAGCACCGATTCAGACCTTCCTTTCACAAGCTCCATGTAAACTATTGTTTGCCCTGCTGATGCAGCCTTTAAAGCAGAAACGGTGGCTTTTTTGTACATCTATGTGTTTTGGCTTTGATTCAAGGTGCATGTCAATGATTCAGCAAGCTGTACATGGACTTTGATCTTCGGTCAAAGGACACGCTTTTAGCTTTGTCCAGATATCCGAACCTTTTGATCTGTTTTTTTTTTTTAATCTAAAAAGGAATTTCTCAAAAGCAAAGTGGCGTTTCTCAAGAGCGTATTCCATATGGTGTTGTCGAAAGCCCACGTGACCATTGTTTGCACTCTTCCCACTTTTGTGGAATGATATGTGATGATGTAATCCTGAAATAGCAATTCAATGAATCCCCCAATGTTAGCGTTTAATTCAGGGTTTCGAAGCCTTCTGGTCATAATCCTGATGCTGTGGGAATAATGGAACAAAGTAACTGTTTGTAAATGTTTTCCTTTTTAAAGGTTATTTTGTGTTTCTTACTCAAACTGCAATAAAAGCAGAGGGCTGTTAAGTTGTATAACACTAAGAATTAATGAGGGATTATATAGTCCTGGAACATAATTAGGGCGTTGCAAATAATGTCAAATTACTGTTTTCTACTGGTAATGACATGACATTCTACAATCTTCATCTTCACCTGATTATATTCGTTACCTGGTTACGCAGTCCATGTGTGATGGACTCACATATGCAGCAGTTTGCTGAATCAGTGATTGACTGATTGAGTTGTTTATTTATATATTTTCTTTTATTTCACTCATTGTATTTGATTTTAATTTTATTTATTTATTTTATACAAGGTAAGTCTATGACTGGTAAGAGAGCTTTGAGGAATGCACACCTGCCTTTGAGACGTCTACCCTGAGTTCAAATCTTGAACAGAATATAAATTGTCACCCTGGTGTTTCGCAGGCAGGACGAGGCATCAATGTGTGTGTGTGGACCTCGGAAGGAAGTTGAACTGGAGGGCCCGACTGCCAGTCCTGGTCGTTGGTGGATGTTAAAGACCCCCGGTGTCATTCGCAAAGATTAGACGAGCTATCGCAGGCACCATGAACAAATTTTTAATTCCTACACTGACTGACTGCTGGAAAGGAAACGGCAAACCATTCCAAATAACCAAATCTCCAAGAAGAACCAAACCAAGCAGCACAACCAAGGCACACCATAACCACACTACCCAGGGTGTCCATACCACCCAACACCACCAAACCACCCAACATCAGCAAACCATCCAGTATAACCGAATCATGCCCCAAAACCAAATCACTCTCCAGAACCAAATCACTCCCCATAACCAAACCATCAGAATAATCAAATCAATCCTCTAAACAAATTAACCGAACTATCCAGCATAACCAAATCGCTCCCCACAACCAAACCACCCAGTATAACCAATTTACTCCCACAACCAAATCATCCAGTATAACCAAATCACTCCCATAACAAAACCACCCAACATAACCAAATCACTCCCATAACAAAACCACCCAACATAACCAAATCATTCCCAGAGCCAAACCACCCAACATAAGCAAACCATCCAGTATAACCGAATCATGCCCTAAATCACTCACCATAACCAAACCACCAAGTAGAACCAAATCACTCCCCATAACCAAACCATCCAGTATAACCGAATCATGCCCCAAAACCAAACCACCAAGCATAACCAAATCACTCTCCATAACCAAACCACCCAACATAACCAATTCCCTCTCCATAACCAAACCACCCAGCATAACCAAATCACTCTCCATAACCAAACCACCAAGTAGAACCAAACCATCAGAATAATCACATCAATCCTCTAAACAAATTAACCGAACTATCCAGCCAAACCAAACCACCCAGCATAACCAATTTACTCCCCACAACCAAATCATCCAGTATAACCAAATCACTCCCAGAACAAAACCACCCAACATAACCAAATCATTCCCAGAGCCAAACCACCCAGTATAACCAAATCACTCCCCAGAACCAAATCACTTTTCATCACAAAACCACTCAGTATTATCAAATCACTCAGGTCAGGTCAGGTATGGAATCAAGCGGCATAGCAGCGCATCACTGCGTCCATCTTTCACCTGTACTCGAGGGACCTCCATCTGGTCATCCCCCAGGCAGATGCCTGGCCCATGCCAGCAAAGGCAGCTTTGCTGCCTTGCAAAGGAAGCTGCACAGGAGGTACTCCCATGAAGTGGGTTTTCAATTTTCTTTGCGTTTTTCTTGTGTTTTGTGAAATGAAGGGTTTCACGGTGGCCAGAGTGCAAATCCTGCCACCAACCTCCTCAAAAAAGTAACTCAACTGCAGGAGGATGTCCACAGACACAGTTCGGCACTAGATATGAATGGCTGTTGTCTCACAAGGAGCTTCTCCGCCCTTTGACAGGTTTTGTTGTTAATCCTGCTGGGTGTCCATATCATACACCCTCCTCAACAGGAAACCTGGTGGAGGAGACAGTTTAGTCGACAACCCGACCATGGAACAGGTTAGTGCAGGTTTACCTGGTACCTGTAGCAAGTCACAGATCTAATCTCGCCTGACCTGACAATAATAACCACCCAGTTTCACCATAACCAAACCACCCATTATACCCAAACTACCCAGCATCTAATCAAACAACCCAGCATAACCCTTGCCTATGGATCTGCTTCTGCAGCAATATGGTATTTTCATCATGATCATGGTGATGAGGGAAGACTCACACTGGAGCTTACACACATCCTGTGCAGGACAAAAACACAAAGAGAGATCAATGAGTTTTCACACAAAGAAACATTATATTTTAGCAAACATCAGGCAAAACAACCCTCCACACAGGGGTTTATGACCTAATATCCCAGTACCATGCATCATGTGCTCAGATGGGAATGACAAACAGGCCGACCCCAAAGATTTGCTGGGAGTTCACAAACGACTGGCTGTTTGTAAAGAAGAATGGGTCACTTCATGGCAATCATTTTTTGGATGAAGAGTTTGCAAATCTTCATCACACACCCCAAAAACTACAATGGCACTCGGTAGAGCGCACACCTCCGACAGGCTGGACATGTGACATTTTGTATCCCACTGAAAGGCCGGATATGGATCCAGACCTCCAAGACCTAATTGGCTTGTTCTTGTCACCTGCCAAACTCATCCACCAAATTTTGTGCGAATCCGTCCATAAATTCTTTGAGATATCCTGCTCACAAACAGACAGACAGACAGACAAACAAGGGTGAAAACATAACCTCCATCCACCTTGGGTGGTGGAGCGGTAAAATGCAAATATCGTTCTCGCGAAATATCTGAAATCCTCCATCCTGTTGGAACATGTGCAATGACTTTGGTGGAGAGTGTGTTCAGTGGACAAAGTGTGTTTCAACTGTGAATGCTTTCTTTTCAGCCCCTTGTATATTGAATGGAAAGAGACCTCGACCACTGTATAGACTGCAACCACATGAGCCATGTGTTGTAAAAAAATTAAAAACCTTGAAAAAAATGCCAGTGACAAACAGACAATCAAAGCACAGAAACGCAGCTGTCCCAGTACCCATTATTCTCAACACACAGCTGTGTCAAACAACAGCCTCCCCAGATTCCTGTCCTTGGAGCCAGTCATCAGACAATTCCAACAAGCGTGGCACATTTTAGCAACAGCATGGAGCCACGACTACTTGCCGTGATATCGCCCAGGCGTTTGCCTTTAGTGGCTTCATGTAGGGCCATTATTGTTTGAGATGGACCAAGATAGTTTTGTCGAGGAAGAAAAGAGTTTGAATGTGAAGGCGTTTAAAGTGTCTGTTGTAGCTCAATGGAACAGCATTGTTTGTGAGCCCTAAACAGGAAAGAGATCCAGTGTAAGGTGAGCAGGAAATGGCTTGACCAACTGACATGGCCTTTGGAATGCCAAGGATCCTTCCTAATACATGAGGGAAGACAAAAGAAGAAAGGATTTCGAGAATGTAACCTTGCTGTATGTGACGGCACATTAATTATGACGTCATGGAAACCCTGACTATTTTGACTGATAATTATTACAAGAAAGCTTCCCCAACACCAGGAAGCAGTTTCCTCCAGAAATAGCATTTAGTCATCATCTTCATCATCATCATCCATCATGTCAACTGAAGTTGGATACACAGCCATGAAAAGGAAGCATTAAGTAGTGGACCTGAAAGATATGTCACGGTGTCTTTCGATGAAGATTAATTATGTGAATTATTACCGGAACTCTGAAAAAGTTACAAATTCCTTCCTGGCAAATCATCTTCAGCTGAACATGAGAATTGGTCAGCCGGTTCCTGAAAGCCTTAGACCAAATACATGATTACCTGCGGTAATATGTGCACAGTGCACGAGATCATTTTTAACATCAAGGGACAACGTTGTGGACACAAGGCAGGTGTACACTCTCTGTGTTGCATGCCTAATAATAATAATAATAATAATAATAATAATAATAATAATAATAATAATAATAATAACATTATTAAGGGGTCGTACACAAAATAAGTAATTCTTTTTTGGCAGTTTGTTGACAGCCCTCCCCTACCCCCTGTGACATTTCGCATGACACTTGACATCCCCCTAAAAGATATGTGACAACAAAATAGCCCCCAACCCCAACACTCTTTCAAAATACCTCTCTCCAGAATAGCCTTGATATCTGTCAATGTTTACAATGTATAATCTTGTTATGTTTGTGGGGGGGGGAGGGGGGGTAGATATTTCCATAGACTTGATAGAAACGTTCTAAAAGAGTTCATGTATGAGTAGTTAGCCCATTTTGATGTAATAAGTAGGCATACATTAGCTGAAGGAATGTTTTGTTTGAATGTGCATCATACTCAGAGTGGTGCATGGTAATTAGTTTGGGATTATGGTTCAGGAAATTGTGTACAACCTCTATGTAAACGGTAAACATCTACTGGGGAGGGGGGGGGGGCACTGGAAGATTTGGCAAGAGAGGAAGAGAGGGACGGAGCTATGAATGCCTCGGAAGGGTGAAGTGTTGCCTGGAGAGAAGAGGGGGGAGCCTGATGGGGCGGTTGGTGAAAAAACAGAGAGCGGTTGATCTAAGGAGAACGGGGAACACAAGGGGGAGAACGAGTTCTGAGGAAAAGGTTTGGGAAAACAAATTGTGAGGAGAGGAGGACATCCTGCCTGCCTCCCTCTGCTTGTTTTCGTTGTCCTCTGTCCGTTCGTCGTCCTACCCATCATTCTCCTCATCCCTCGTCGCCTGCTCGTGGCTGCCCTGTGTCCATCCTTTCCCCCGCTATCACTAGAGCTGAGTCCCCCAGTTTTTTTCCCTTTCCCATGTGGTGTGAGGTGCCGTAGTTTCTTTAGATTTGATTTACTCTCATTGTATGTAATGACTTATTATCGATTCTGTGTCCCCCCCCTTCTTCCCCACCATTACCTGCCATCATTCATCCCTTGTTTTTGGTTCGGGAATAACCCCACTTGTTATAAAAGAGGTAAGGTTCTCGTGTCTCCCCTCAAGAACCACACACGCGTAGTCCGCCATTCATTCGGAATGTCTCCACAGGAGTTAAGCCATTCGGAACATCGCGGGATTTAACCTCCTGCCGCGATGAGCTCGACGTCAGTTGAGCCGTTGACACTACAATATTTATTCCAAGATGAAAGCCATTTTCGATCGCATATATGTGGGGAACAAAATGGGGATAAAGCACAGTTCATTCTCAGATATTCTCCCACAACGCTCCTCGTTCTTTCAAAGGGTTCATGCATTGGAGTTCCATGTTGGACACGATATTCCTTGATAGCATCACGTGACTGTGCCAACACTTCCGGGACCAACACTGTGACACTCCGGGAAACACTCATCGGTCCCCAAAGAATATCGCATTTTATTTATGACCCCAAACTTAGTATGAGGTGTTTTTCTGATGAGGCCATGCGGCCTCCATATTGGGACTCACTCCCGACCGAAAGTTCCATAGTAAACAACGTGGAAAAAAGATTCGCAGGATTTAAAATGAGCTGTGAGTTTTCATTTTTTTATTGGGCTTTATCATGTTGTGTTCCAAGATGGCGGCCGATGACCAATTTTTTTTCAACAAACCAGTGATCCAGTTATTTTTAGATCAGTGATGCCAATATATGCCTGGTGTAGGCTTAATGGTTAGAGTGGTGGGCTTGGGATCTTAGTGTCCTGAGTTCAAATCCTGCTCAGCTGTTGAATTAACCCCAGGTGGGGTTAACTCAGCCTGCTCGGCCTGTCATCCTTCTGAGGTCAGCAAAATGGGTGCCAGCATGCTGGTATCTATGGGTGTCAATTGGTGTGGGATGGGGGGGGGACATGTCCCCCCCACTTTTTATCAAGAGGGGGGGGGACAACATCTCGATTGTCCCCCCCCCCACTTTTTTCATTGAATGTAAGTTGCGTAACACAAAATGAGCTGCTCTCGTACAACCAGGCCGAGATGCTCCTCAAATACAAGAATAAATTTTTTAATCTCCATTAAAGTTTTATTGGTCTATTATAGTTCTATTAAAGATGATAGGTTAACAATTAAACATTGAGAATCCGTGCTTCCCAAGCCATGGTCTCCCACCGGCCAAGCGTCCATAGCGGCGTCGCTTTTTGATCCTTTGATGTCGGCTCTTCCTATCATTGCGAAGCAGAATTCGCCAAGCGTTGGATTGTTCACCCACTAACAGGGAACGTGACCTGGACATTTTGAGGTATGTTGGGACGTTTTCGGACTTTGTATCGTCATTTTATGAGTGTTTAAAGAAATCGCGGCTTCATGGCCCAGAGCGCCACGCCTCGGATAGTGTTAGGCCGCAACGGCTCGGGGCCCCTTTCGCGACCAAAATAGTTTATTTCACCTTTCTAACTTATATCGCCAGATGCCTGATATTATTACCTGCACGATGATGTGTGTGTTTAATTTTTGTGACTTTCCACCGTCGAGTTATAAGCCAATAAAAGATTTTGCGGCCTGGTATGCTGATTGAGATGGTGAAGCTTGTGCAGGATGACGCGGTTTCACTCTCCCGGCTCGCACGAACGAAAGATATTTTGTAATTCTGTTTTCATATTTCACAATCGATAACAGTGGCCTAAATCCCAACGTTGAAAATCGAAGGAAGGTGGGTATTTTGGCGATTAAATTAGCTTTGAATACTTGGGAAACATAGAATAAAATGCGCTGATTCACTCGCTTTTGCGGCGGTTAATGTAAATAATTTTTTCATCGGTACTTGGACTTCGGGGAGGTATAGACCTACAAAACGAGAGGTATCATTCGGTCGTCGGACTTATGAGGATTAAATTATATATTTTAAAAGGTAGCTGTTGAAAAATATGCAAAATTCACCTCAGCGGTTCGGACAAACGAACGGAAAATTATTTTTGAATTCTGTTCTCGGATTATACAGTATCTATAGAGAAGTAATGAGATTACCTCGAAAATCCGATTAAAAAAGGCTTAGGCTTTGTAGCTTAGCTGCGGCTTGCAATTTTTACTAGGAAAAAGAACGTTCCGGAAGGAATTTCTCTTCCGCCATCATCCGAATAATTTCCCATTTGCACGAGGACAAAGACGAAGGATAGACCGACAGGATAAGGTGTCTCATTAAACTGTGTGATTTAGAATGATTAAATTCGAGATTTTAAATGCAGCGTTGAAAATAAAATAAAGAGGATTGTACATCCAGAGCCCTACAAACTGCACCGTTCATAAGAAGCGTCCTTGATTATGTCCAGGTACTCAGCAACATCTACAACAACTCTGGAAAATTCAAGCATCTGTACTTGAATATCCACGCTGATGATGCTGACACTCCTTGCCCTACACGCCTGAGGCCAATTTGCCCGACGAGTTGGTTAACTCGTTCTCCTGCCGTGAAATCGATATTGGATAACTATGAAGCGGTACTGGATGCCCTTCAACAAGCAAGTGATGACTTTGGTACGAACACGGCATCGCGAGCCAACGGTATTCGAAGCTGTCTTTCATCAGGAAAGTGTGTTCTCAGTCTGTTTGCATCATTGCCCGTTCTCCAATGCCTTGAATACCTCAATAAGGCACTACAGGGTTCACAAGTTACCGTCTCTGGTATGCTTACTGCTGCAAAGGTAACTGCACAGAATCTCCAATCTCTCCGTACCGACCAGATGTTTAAGGAGGTTTTCGAAGCAGCACAACAGAAGCTCCAGCAGTGCCAACTAGATCCAGTGACCCTCCCTCATTAGCGCAAGCTTCCAAAGAGACTTGATGGAGGCATGCAGGAATACACTGCCAATTCTGCAGAGGAGGTATACAGAGTTGAATTTTTCAAAGTCATCGACAGCGCATCTGAGAACTTGAACGAGTACTTCACATCAACCGACCTCATGGCGTATAGGGACTTGGGTGAAATGCTCCTGTCCGGGTCATTCAAACCACAAATAGTCCGCAAATATCCCGAACTGTCAGATTCCCTAGAGCAAGAACTTGGCTTCTTTCATAACCAGTTCAGTGGTTCATCTGTTGAGGATTACCGTAAGATATTTGTAGACATGGTGCCGGAAGTCCATCGAATGTTCCCACAGGTAGAACGTTTGCTTAGGCTTCTATTGGTTTCCCCAGCAAGTTCATGCGAAGCTGAACGGTCATTCAGCACACTCAGACGTATGAAGACTTCGTTACGTTCCACAATGACCCAACAACGCCTCAACCATCTCATGATCTGCCATGTTCACCGAGATAGTCTGACTGCACTTAACCCCCAAGACATTGCTACAAAGTTTTTAACTGGATCGGCAGACAAGAGGGTTCATAGTGTTGCGGTTGAGGAAATTCGCAAACCACCATTCAGGTCCCGTAGGTGAGATATCTCTGTAAGTACATGTGTAGTTAGCCCCAAACCCGTTGTTTAGAGGGAATAAATGTGATTCATTTGGGCTGCGACGCTTTGAGATAGTCGTTTTTCTGTTCTATCTTTATTTTGAACCAACCACGTCTCAACCACCAACCACAATGCCGCTTCACAACAACAACAACGCCAACAGCCACGATCTTTACCTTCACAACTCGCTCCCGCAAACATCGCATCACCGCCATTCCAAATGGCACCATGGCCATAAACCACCACCATAAACCCTCCACCACCTTCACCTCTCTCCTTCTGCGGCCATTCCCGCACCACTTGTGAGCACCGAGCGTCAGGCTGTCCTGGGCTCGTACGGGATGCGCGCCGAGCCGCGAGTGCAAAATGCGGCCTTTCCGAGGAGAATTTGGATCAGGAATGCTACACGCCCACTTCTGATCCGTCCAATCAGCAAGCGCGGGGCGGTTTGGCCCCGCCTCCAGGCGCGTCTGTGTAGAATCGAGATATTCAAATTCTAGGATCGGGAGATTCACGCCCCTTTTTCTCCGTCCAATGGGCGAGCGTGGCTCCACCCCCGAGCGCGTTCTGATCCAGAAATTTGCATATGGGTTCTCCTGCCAGCCTATAAAGCGCCGAGCGTGGGGCAAATTTGGGTAGAGTCTGTTTGAGTAGAGTCTGTTTGAGTAGAGTCTGTTTGAGTAGAGTCAGTTTTAGCAGAGTCGGTTTGAGCAGAGTCGGCCTTGGAAGAGCGGAGAGTCGGCCTTGGAAGAGCGGAGAGTGTTTTGGGCAGAGTCGGGTTGGAGCACGGAGTGGAGTCGGGAGGCGAGGGCATACAGGTGGTTTGCTGCAGTCGGCTGAGGAGAATTGGGGAAGAGACCGAGGAGCTCAGGTCTGAGGCAAGGAAGACGGCGGTCGGCGACGACGTCGCGGTGGAATCGCTCGTCACTGGACCCAAGCAAGCCAACTATCCTCTTTCCCCAGAGCATCAACAATTCCCCCCCCCTTTTTCCCCCGCGCTGAGATAGTGCGAAAAGGGGGCCCCGTTCCCACCCCACTCCAAGCAGTGCCAACGAAACCTGCGAAGGAGCACGAAGTAGGGGCACCGCCGCGCTGCCACATTTGCGGCTCATCACAAAGACACGGGTAGGATCCACCCGGTCTCGCGGACCTGACCGCTCTTTCAGGTCCCGCGCAAATATTGGCCCACAGGCCCCGTCTGCCCCCATGTCTTTGAGGGTGGCCCTTTTCTTTTGTTTCTGTGTAAACGTGTGTGTGTGGCGCTAGTCTGGTGAAGTAAAACTGTGTAAGTGTTGCCGTGTGTACGCGTAGTCGGTTGTAGATCTGCATTGTTGTGTTTCTTTTGTTGCAATTGCTTTATGTGCATTCTGTTTAATTGTATATGTGTGCTCTCCTTGTGCCGCGGAATAAATGTGCATCATGTTGAACTGTTTTCCCGTTTCGCTTCGTCTTTTCTTGAATTGAATCTCCATCTTCCTTCACGTCAAGGGTTGGTCGTGGGCTTAATACGCCCGATAATTAATCGGAACCGTCGAGGCCGCCGATAATACCGCTCGGTTATCCCGATAGTACGGAATGGGTCACTTAAGCGGCCCGTGTCCGGGGTCGACCTGCGGCGAGGTGCGATCGCCCAGTCTACCCTCCGCGTGGGTACTTAGGTAGGTTGAGTTTGGCGAACAACCCTATCCCACGTGGGTGGCCGATTGGCACAATCGTGGTGAGGCCGAAAGGCCCACCCGTGACTAGCTCCCGGCGTTAGTCCGAAAGGGTCACGACAGAATTGTCCGTCCGGTGGGTGACGTGCCGCGATTCGAGTCACGTGGCCGTTCGCACGCCGGTGGGCGCGAATTCGCAACAATATTTTTGGCAAGTTTTAAGGTAAGTTGACCGTACTCGTGTAATATCAATTTCACGTATGTCAGTCTAGATTTCAGTTTATGTTTAGTGAATCAGTTCAAGGGTCGTGATGAGGCTTGATAAACAATTCTTTATATTTATATATATATATATATATTTCTTTGACACTTGAAACTTTGAAATGTGTATGATTCAGGTTTAATTAATTTCGCTCCATCTGCTTACATTTGATAAAAAAGATGGTCAGATTAATTTCAGGGATTTGTGTGATCATGTCAACGAGTGTATAAAATCAAGAATTTGCAAGGGTAGATTTGCTGTGTCCACGCTGGCACGAAGTGGGCTTCGTGGTCTGGACATGCAATGTCCCCCCCCACTTTTCAAAAGCAATCGACGCCCATGCTGGTATCCTGTGTCGGAGTGGCCACCCATTCAGGATTGTGCCCAATAGCCAAGGAGACTGCTTTGGCAGCACCAACGCTCTGCACAGAGTATGGTCCCAATGGATGGATGGTGCAAATATGTCAAGGCCTTCAGAGTTTCAGAAAATAAATTGCAATTTTTGTAAATTATACAACTGGGTTGAATTGGGACAATCATGTCCCATCTCTCCCTCATGGCAGACCACTTCTCCCCGCATGTCCCAATTTTCTACGGTTATATATTCCAATGGTGTGTGACACCTGTCTGTTAGAATGTGGTCTTTTCCCCTTGCAGTTATCATGCTACATGGTATTACAAGTGGAAAACTGACCATGGGATTGTACTGACATGAGGCATTTAATTGACTTTTTACTGAACTTGTAATTGAGCACTATGTTGTCACATCCGTCCAATATTGACACCTCTAAACTGGCTCGAAGTCACAACTTTGTGAAAGTTTTTGTTCGATATAACGATTCAACTTTTAATGTTCTTTACTGTATTGTTCTTTTTTGTGTCCCATTTCTCCCACCCCACTGTCTCATGTCTCCTGACATTGTCCGAAGACGCCCCAAAATGTGTCAAAAATTGGTCATATCCCAGAACTCAAGTCCGGCCAAATGTTAAATATCAATCTGAGTTTGTGTCTGTTGGTCAGAAGCAACACCCATTCTACAGACCATGCCCTTCCCCTCTCACCCCCATCATCACAAGCACCACCCATTAACCAGGCCACGTCTTTCCCTCCAGATGTTCAGAAATTTCCATCTTTTTCACTCCGCATACCTCTGAGGGTTCATCGGCATCTATTGTTTTCGCCTGACATTTCAAAGCTTATCAACAAACTGATGGACATGTAATTCACATATTATGTGATGTAAATAAACATTAGAGGTGATTAAATACCTGTATCCATAATTAACTCGTCAGGAGGCCGCCGGGGAAATTCCCATGAGATATTTATTACGTACATGTACACTTTCGAGTTATATGAAATGTACATGTACACTTTGGTGCAATCAACATCACCTCTGAGTTTATGTACATTAAAAAAAACTAAAACAACATGTTGAAAACTGAACAAGGTACATTATCATTGCAACAAAAATAGTCATGATTAATATTTTATTTTGTCGGCGTTTTGTATGTACTGTATGCTGTCGAGACGTCCATGGGTGTGCTCAGTTACCAAATAGCGAGCTAGCGCTTGCCAAGTCAGCCATTCCTTATCATCTGTTTTGAATGGAGTGCTTGGTTGAGTGATAGAGCCACTTGGTAAGTGCTCTACAAGAAACATGATAACTGAACACACCCCAGATTCATTACACGGCAACGAGGATAAACATCTACACTGTGACTTTTTTGGCCACATCATGAATTTGTCCCTCGGGAGCAGATTTTGACATGGCACGAGGCAAGGTAGAGGTTTGTAGGAATGGAAAGCGGGTTTTATTTTAATTATTTATTTTCTCCAAACGTGGCTAAAAACCCTGCTAAAATTCATTTGTGGGAGGAGGGAAGGGGTTATGGTGGGAGTCCGGAGCGAGGGGTGGTGGTAGGGGAAGCGGTGGGTTGGGAGTCTGGAAGGAGGGTGGTGGGGTGTGTGGAGGTGGGGGAAGGGGTTGAATGAGAGGGAGGGGTGAAAGGAGGGACCCGGCGTTGCCCAGCATTATTCCTGCTCGTGTTAAATAAGTTTTATATTTAGTAGGGTAAGACAATGGGTTTATTTGAGAACCAAATATTAGCTGAAAAGTTTTATACTTCCATGTGTGGGACACAACTCAGACCATACTGAAAATAATGTCCCATGTCTCTCCGCTCGCTCCTACAGTAGTTCCAATCCACAATAAATTTTATCTCTTTCAGTATCCATTTTTCCCCTACTGCCATCTCTGAATCCCCATGCCATGTGATTGTATGAATTGTATGAAATAATGCATAATTTATAGCGAGCAGTGTATAAATACGTAATGCTGGGTGGGGCACCGCATACATGCAATTTTCAGCCAAGGATGAAGTTTATTCGCCCTCCCCCTCCCTTCTTGAAAATTGCAAAACAATTAATTACAGTATCCCACCCTGTGAGTTTTCCAAATACCCTGCATCTTCCTTCCACTCCTACATAGATATTCAAACATTCCATTCCGTATCTGGATTGCAAAACAGTTTTGGACACAATATGACGTCATAAACACAATTTACAGTATCTCATTGTGAATAAGTTGATCTATATTTCTCGATGACATCACATTAATAATGTAGTTCGCACTGTGGGAGTGTGTTGAGGTTTGAATTGCGTAGAAATTGCGCTTTGCAAGTAGGTTAACAAGATTTCCAGTGAGAGACAAGATACACAAATAGAGCCTTGCAGTGAAAAGCCAAGGAGGCCAACATGGCCAAGAATAATTAAATCACCGAATATTACCCATGACTGGGTTTTTGTAGTGGGGATGGGAGGATTGAGTGTAATTGATGTCGCTCTCCTGTTCAGTGATGTGTCTGGAAATTTCTCAAACCGCTTCCACTTCGCTTTCTTGGTTTTTCTTTATAATGACGACATGAGACAACGATGCTTTCCAGCATAAAGCAATGACCAATGTATGAATAATCTGGTATTGTGCTCATTAAAGTCACACTAACTTCTCGAGTTGGTGTGCTCACAACTGCACTATCGGTACTTTCCGTCTCTTCTCAAAAACTTTGTGTACAGCACAAAAACTTCCCCAGGGGGGGTTGTTATGAGCCAGACAGAACAAAGAAGGGTGACTGCCCTTCGTGGGTCGTGAAAAGATTAGGTAGAAGTAAAAGTGGTGACGTGTCTTTACATGAACTCAATATTAACCAACCTCACACAATCCTCTCACTTACAAGTTCTGGTGTTCTGTTCTCTTCTCTTCTCTTCTCTTCTCTTCTCTTCTCTTCTCTTCTCTTCTCTTCTCTTCTCTTCTCTTCTCTTCTCTTCTCTTCGCTTCTCTTCTCTTCTCTTCTCTTCTCTCTCTCTTTTCCTTTTCATTCATTACCCCGCTTGTTGTGTCCAACTGTGGCCCCGTTGTCTACTCCGTACCTTTTTACCCTCTCTCAACTTGCTCTGCCGAGAATATGTACAGCTGTCTGCAAATGTATTGACCCCCCTCCAAAGTTTTCACATTTTGATGCCACCTGAGCTTATTTCATGATGCTTTCAAGTCAAACTTAATATATAAGATCTTCAAAAACTATTCCAATGTGATAAAGCTAAAATATATATATATATATATATATATATATATATATATATATATATATATATATATATATATACATATATTGTTACGGGAAGCCTGGTGTTGGCGCAGTGGTTAGGGCAGCGGCTTGGGATCCAAAAGGTCCTGATATGAGTTCAAGCCCCGTTGGACCACTGAATTAATACACCAGGGGGTTGACTCAGCCTCTCATCCTTCCGAGGTCGGCGAAATGAGTACCAGTGTACTGGGCCGGTGTATACCCCGGTTAAAATAGGTGTACTATATCCCTGTGTCGTAAGAGGTGACCAGGGTTGCGTCAGGAAGGGCATCCGGCGTAAAACATGTACCAAATCACTATGAGGATCATACGGATGATCCGCTGTGGCGACCCCTAACGGGAGCAGCCGAAAGAAGAAGATATATATATATATATATATATATATATATATATATATATATATATATATATATATATATATATATATATATATATATATATTGTTACGGCTGTGGAAATTCGCAAACCACCATTCAGGGCCCGTGGGTAAGATATCTCTAAGTACATGTGTCGTTAGCCCAAAACCCGTTGTATAGAGGGAATTTATGTGATTCATCCGGGCTGCGATCCTTTGAGTTGGGCGTTTTTCTGTTCTATCTTTATTTTGAACCAACCACGTCTCAATCGCCATCACACAACAACCACCTTAACCACCACGCCAGCCATCGTCACCAACTACAACCACGCTCCAACCCTCAGACAACAATGCCAACAGCCATGACCTTTAGCTTCACAACTCGATCCCGCAAACATCACATCACCGCCATTCCCAACAGCACCATAACCGTCAACCACCATCGAAAACCCTCCACCACCTTCACCTCTCTCCTTCTACGGCCATTCCCGCACCACCTGTGAACACTGAACGTCGGGCTGTCTCGGGCCCGTTCGGTGATTGGTGCTGATCGCACCGAGCCGCGAGCGCAAATAGCGGCCTTTCCAAGGGAAAATTCGGATCAAGAACACTACACGTCCACTTCTCCCCTGTCCAATTAGCAAGTGCGGGGCGGCTTGGCCCCGCCTCCAGGCGCGTCTGTGTGAAATCGATATCTGCAAATTCTAGGATCAGGGGAGATTCACGCCCCCTTTCCTCCAACCAATGGGCAAGCGTGGCTCCGCCCCCGAGGTCATCCTGATCCGGATATTTGCATATTAGCTGCTCCTGCCGACCTATAAGAAGGCAAGCGCAAGGCGAATGGAGTCAGTCGAGTCGGGTGGCGAAGTCATCGGTGTGTTATCGAGTTGGGTTCTGGAGTCGGCTGAGAAGGGTTGCGGGAAGAGGCAAAGGAGCTTGGGTCCGAGGCGAGAAGCACGGCGGTCGGCGACGAGGTCGCGGTGTGGGATCGCTCGTCATGGGACCCAAGCCAGCCAGCCGTCTCCCTGCCCCAGGGCATCAACAATTCCCCTTTCCCCCGCGCTGAGAGTGCAAAAAGGGGGCCCCGTTCCCACCCCACTCCAAACGTCGTGCCAACGAAACCCGCCAAGGAGCACGGAGTCGGGGCACAGCCACGCGGCCACATCTGCGGCTCGCCCGCCAACGCGTCACGAGGACACGGGTAGGACCCCCCCGGTCTCGCGGACCTGGCCACTCCTCCAGGTCACGCGCACAATTGGCCTACAGGCCTGTGTGCCCCCTTGTCTATGACGGTGGCTTCTTTCCTTTGCTTTTGAGTAAATGTGTGTTGGTGCCATCTGTAAAGTAGAACTGTATAAGTGTTGCCATGTGTGCCCGTAGTCGCTAGTAACTCTGCATCGTTGTTGCTTTTGTTTTGGTTGCTATATGTGCATTTTGACTGTTTGTTTGGCTGTATATACGTGCTTTCCGTGTGCCGGGAAATAAATGTACATTGTGTGAACTGTTTTCCCGTTTCGCTTCATCTTTTCTTTATTGACCCTCCATCCTGCTTCACGTAAAGGGTTCGTAGTGGGTGCTAAATGCCCGGTAAATAATCTGAACCGTCGAGGTCGACGATAACGCCGCTCGATTATCCCGACAGTACGGAACGGGCCGCCCAAGTGGCTAGTGTCCGGAGTCGACCTGCGGCGAGGTACGATCGCCCGGTTTACCATCCGCGTGGGTACTTAGGTGGGTCGAGTTTGGCGAACAACCCTATCCTACGTGGTTGGCCGATTGGCACGATTGTGGTGAGGTCGAAAGGCCCACCCGTGACTGGCTCTGGGCAATAGTTCCCAGAGGGTCACGACTGAATTGTCCGTCCGGTGGGCGACACGGTCGCGATTCGAGTGACGCGGCCCTCCGCACGCCGGCGGGCACGAATTCACAACAATATGAATAAGTTTGATTAACAGAGAAAATCAGATGATTCTTAGTTGCAGAAGTATTCAAACCCTTTTGCCTAATTTACATAAAATCACTCCAGGAGCAAATTATTTGTTTCAAAGGTTAAAAATAATAAGTGTAATCAGTGGTTTCACTGAAGAATAAGCTCCCCCACTTATCGAAGGAGTTCTCAGTTGCAACTCACTTGGTTAACCAACAAGGCAAACATGAAGATCAAGGAGCTTTCCAAAGAAATCAGACACAAAGTGGTGGAGAAGCACTGATCAGGAGAGGTTTATACGAAGATTTCAAATTCTCTTATCTCTTTTAATATGGTGAAATCCATCATTAAGAAGTGGAAGACCACCCAGACTCCACCCAGATCAGGTCGCCAATCCAAACTCAGCAGCCGGGTAAGCAGGAAACTGGTTCAGGATGTCACTGCAAATCCAACGATGACTGAAAGATCTGCAAGGCTTGAGGATGTGCATCAGTGTTCATCAATCAACAATATCCTGCTCCCATCACAAAGCTGGCCTCTCTGGAGAAGTGGCAAGAAGTAAGTCATCACTGAAAAAGACGCATCTATAAGCTCATATGGAGTTTGCGAAAAAGCATCTTAATGATACTGCAGACATGTGGAAAAAGGTTCTGTGGTCAAACGAGACAGAAATTGAACTTTTTGGTCTAAATTCAAAGTGTTACATCTGGCACAACCCTAACACTGCACATCACCCAGACAACACCATCGTTACTGTCAAGCATGGAGGTCGAAGCATCATGTTATGAGGTTGTTTTTCATCAGCAGGGACTGGCAAGCTTGTCAGCATAGAAGAGACAATGGATGGTGTAAAGTACAGGAGACTCATTGATGACAACCTGCTTGAGTCAGCCACGAATCTGAAACTGGGTAGGAGATTCACATTTCATCAGGACAATGATCTGAAGCACAAAGATAAAGCCACATTGGAGAAGCTGAATAATAAGACAATAACTGTTGAGTGGCCCAGTCAAACTCCTGACGAACATGAATAAACTTTTTTTTTGTATACCTTGTGAAGGCTCGTATGAGAGCTAACACACAACGTACATCGGAGGGGGGGGGCATGAGACAAGAGGGGCATGGGAAAGACAAAACAGTGAGGAACAGAGACATTAAGAGATCTGTCGAAGGGAGAGGGTTCGGGTGGGGAACATGGGATATACAAGATGGACATTACAGGGACTTTCAGGAAGGAAAGCAGGGAATTTGAAGGGGGTGGGTTTAAGGTGGATTAACTGGGGTAGAAAAGATCGAGGATTTGGATGGGGTACGATAAGAGGTGGTGATGAACAACTGTTCTGAAGGCCTGGAGGGAAGAATGAGATTGAATAGAGTGAGGGAGTTTATTCCAAAGGCAGGAAAAAAGAAGGATGAAAGAGTGAAGGTGAGCAGTGATTCGTGATTTTGGTAGTTTTACCAGAAGGGGGTTGTTGGCGGATTTGAGCGCCCTGCGTAAATATGGTGGGGACAAATCGCAGACACAGCAGGGGGTGAGACCGGAGAGGAGATGGTAGAAGACAAAGACCACTGACCTGCCTGCGGTGAAAGAGTGAGAGCACCAAAGACAGCCTCGTCGCGGGAGATGCCAATGACCCGAAATGCCTTGGTTTCAACTGTGTGAAGCCGAGAAAGGTGAGAGGCAGGAGCACCAGACCAGAGGGGAGAGCAGTACTCCATCAGGCTGTGGACGAAAGCTTTGTATGTGGTCAGGAGCTCAGGTGGGCCGAGGAAGGACTTTGCACGACGGAGAATTCCCAGTCGGCGACTGGCTTTGGAGGCCAGATTAGAAATGTGGCTTTCCCAGGAAAGACCATGGCAGGTAGTGAGACCCAGAAGCTTGAAAGAAAGAACTTCTTCCAGAGGATTGTTGAGAAAGTCGATGGGGGAGGGGGGGTTCCAAACGGTCCTTTAAAAGAGACATAGTGAGAGTGTGTGACTTGTTAGGATTGAAAGACATGTTCCACGTGTTGGACCAGTTTGTGATTTTACCCAGGTCTGCAGAGAGTGAAGAAGCTGCTACGTGCTGGTCTGAGGGATGACCGATGATACAGCAGAGGGTGGAGTCATCAGCAAAGAGAGAAAGAGGATTTTCCAGAGAGTCAGAGAGATCATTGATGAAAACCAGAAAAAGAACAGGGCCCAGAACAATGCCTTGAGAAACTCCAGCCTGGAGAGGAAGAGGAGGTGAAAGAACTCCATTTAGGGCCACACGTTGACTGCGACAGGAGAGGAAGTCAGAGAGCCATGGGTGGAGATGGCCTTGGATTGCATAGGAAGAGAGGTTGGTGAGCAGGGCAGGGTGCCAGACTGTGTCAAAAGCACACGATATGTCTTGGGATATGGCTCTGATTTCATGTCCGGCATTGAGACCTCCATCCATTGTTGGAAGAGTATAAGCCGCATATCTAAGGTAGATTGACTCGGCCTGAGTGAAATGCCAGGCTCGACGGTGCTGAGGTGGATCTCTGATCACAGCCAGGGAGATGTTCACTTTGAGAACCACGTGATCAGAAGAACCGATTGGAGGGGAGGAAGAACAGCAGATATTTTCAGGGAATTTGGCAAAATCAGATCCAGAAGAGATAGTTTACCATTCGTTGAGATCCGGGTCAGGAAGTTGACCGTTTGAGTCAGTCCCAATGAATCGCAGAAGTCTTTTGCTGAAGTGCTATGACAGATAAGAGATACCCACACCCAACCAACTGGCATGATGACAACTGAAGTCACCACATATGAGGAAGAGAGAGTTTGGATGAGAATATAGAAGTTAGTCCATGTTTCCGGATAGTGAGGTGTAAATGGAGTCATCACTGTTTGGTGGATGGTACAGTACACATATATACACATGAGATGGGAGTGGAGGGGAAGCCGTAGCCAGAGGTATTCCTGGGGGTGTGGGGGGGGGGGGTGAAGGCAGTGCATGGAGAGTGAGGAATAGAGTCTTTGATGAAGAGACCAGGGAAGAGACCAACTCCTCCACAAGGGCCAGGCTCGGATCTGTCATACCGGAGGAGGGAGTAACCTGGGAGAGATACTTGGGAGTCAGAGACGTCTTGAAGGAGGAAAGTTTCTGTTAGGCAGATTATGTCTGGTTTATCAGTGGCAACCTGTATGGAAAGATCTTTAAGGTTTGAGCGAAGGCCCCGGATATTTAAGGTCCACACTGTTAATGAAGAGACTTGTAGATTGAGGTCCATCGACGATCCCCATCAAACTTGGTAGAACTTGAGACATTTTTATGTGAAGAATGGGCAAGATTTTACTATGTCACTGTGAAAATCTGGTGGAGATCTACCCAAAAATACTCATAGCAGTTATTGCTGCAAAAGGTGCTTCCACCAAGTACTGACCTCATGGACTGAATACCTTTACATCCAGTAAATTTTGATTTGGAAACGTTTTTTGTTGGTATTCCTGACATGTAACCTCCTTCACTGATAGCCGTGTTTAGTTTGATCTCTTCAATTATGAATAAAAAAAGTTCATTTGGAAAAATTGTTTCTTCATAATTTCTAATTAATCTAAATGTGGCATTATTTGGTTGGGTGTGAATACATAACCCCCGTGCACCTTTGGTGGTGGACGTAATGAAATAATCACCATCATCATCATGTGCCATCTTTGATTTGAAGGTTGGCCTTCATGATACACTAGAATTCCCTCTTCTCTTCCCTTCTCATAATGTCTGCATGTCTTCATTCACGTCCAGTCGTTGCCGTCCTCCAGAATCCAGCGACATTCGTTTCGTCGCTCTGTTTTGTCGTCCAACCACTTTCAAGGAATAACACTTCTAAATAGATTACGATGTTATTTAATTAATGTAGCTGTAACACAAAAATGACTTGCATGTTATATCCTAACTTAAACGTATATAAGTCCCGCTGGAGTGAATAGTATATTTTTCAATTGCCTTCGGAATTATTCTGTGGTTGCAAAATAAAAATGAAACTCCTTTGATTCATTGCGTTAAATTTGTTTAATTATGCAAGCCTTGTGTTCCATTTTCATCTCGTGTGATGAATTTTTAAACGAGGATATTTATCTGAAATTGCATATTCCAGAGTTATGAGAAAGCTAAAGGTTTGAACCAATGATCTAATTAAATATTTTAAATAGGAAACATTTTCGACGGGGTTTATAAGGCTACGAATGCTCTGTATATTTGATTGTGTGCAGATTGTATATCAATAATGATAATAATTAAAGTGTAAAGGAAATTTTACTTTGCACCTTCAAGGAAATTTGTTTGCCTTACCCTTTCATGTATGTATATATATATATATATATATATATATATATATATATATATATATATATATACATATATATATATATATATATATATATATATATATATATATATATATATATATTGTTGTGGTTACCAGATTCGCAAACCACCATTCAGGTCCCTTAGGTGAGGTATCTCGGTAAGTGCATGTGTAGTTAGGCCCAAACCCGTTGTCTAGTGGGAATACATGTCATTTATACGAGCTGCGACTCTTCAGGATAGCCGTTTTTCTTTTACTGTCTTTATTTTGGACCAATCGCCACCATCACAACCACAACAACAACCACCAACCACAACGCCGCTTCACCACAACCGCCATGACCTTTACCGTCGCAACTCGCCACCATCGCATCACCGTCATCTCGCGCCACTCATGGGCACCGATGCTGGACTCGTGTAGGGCGCACGTTGAACAGCGTGTACAAAATCACGGATTTTCTGCTTCAAAAACGGATCCAAAACGACACACGCCCACTTTTTGCCGTCCAATCGGTGAGCGAGGGGCGAATTGGCCCCGCCCCCAGGGCGATCGATATATGCAAATTTGTGGATCAAAAAGCCTTCACGCCCACTTTTTCTCGGGCCAATGGGGAGCGAGTTGAAAGGTCAAAGGGAGGGGTCAAAGGCGAAGTTACGGGGGGATAAAAGGACGGTGTTCGTCAGTCAAAGGAGTCGTAAAAGTCGGAACGAGAGAGTCAGTAAGGAGAGAGTCAGCAGAACGAGAACGAGGAGTCGCAAACAAGAACGGACAGAGAGTCAAGACTTCGCGGGCGGTGGAGCTGCTCGTCGTGTGCGTTGGAGTCGGAACGGAGGGGACGGAGCTGTGGAGAGGCGGCGAGGGCGGACGAGGGGTGCTCGCGTCGTGCAAGGAGCTGCGCGCCCGAGGGAGGCCGGCAGCGCGACCTGGCCGAGGTGGAGACGCTCGTCGCATATAATAAAGATCCTCTATACCCCGAGCATCAGCAACCCCTCCTGTTTCCCCCGCGCTGAGATAGTGCGACCAAGGGGGCCCCGTTCCCACCCCCTGCCAGACACTGTCCACGAGGCCCGCGGGTTGCGGGGCCATCGCCACTCCGCGTCTCATCACCAGACGGGTAGGCCCGACCCGGTCTCGGCCTCAGGCCTACCCCATTCGTGGGGGATTTCTTTTCCTTGGTTTTGGGTATGTGTTGTCGGCGCCGTCTGTGAAGTAGAATTGTGTAAGTGTTGCCGTGTGCTCGGTAGTCGGTATTAGCTCTGCACTGTGTTTTCACTTTTATGTTTGCTTTTTGTGTAAATGGAATTGTGTTTTCTTTTTTGTGTGCATTTGGTGGAATTGTATTTGTGTGCTTCCCGTGTGTCGCGAATAAATGTGCTTTATTGTTGAACTGTTCTCCCGCTTCGCTTCGTCTTTTCCTCCATTGAATCTCCATCTTGCTTCACGTAAAGGGTTGGTAGTGGGCTGAATACGCCCGATAATTAATCGAACCGTCGAGGTCGACGATAACACCGCTCGGTTATTCTGATAGTACGGAACGGGTCGCTTAAGTGGCCCGTGTCCGAAGTCGACCTGCGGCGAGGTGCGATCGCCCGGTCTACCCTCCGCGTGGGTACTTAGGTAGTTCGAATTTGGCGAGCAACCCTATCCCACGCGGGGGCTGATTGGCTCGATCGCGGTGAGACCGAAAGGTCCACCCGTGACTGGTTCCCGGCGTTAGTCCGAGAGGGTCACGACTGGATTGTCCGTCCGGTGGGCGACGTGCCGCGATTCGAGTTACGTGGCCGTCAGCACGCCGGCGGGCGCGAAGACCGCAACACTGGTGTCAGGAGTGGGATACAAATTCATCGCCCTCCTCGCGGCACTGGTATCGGAGAACAGGAAAACGGGCTGTCCTGTCTCCGGCTAAATTCACGGGAATCGGTCCAGGGGTGAGAGAAGCGACCCCCGATTCCCTCCAAATTACGAGCGAACAAATTAACCCTTCACGAGAAGCAAGATGGCGTCTCAAGGCGAGCGGGAGCCGGGGGTATTAGAAATGGATGTAGAATGTGTAGAATCCATGGTCCAGGATGGAATCCCCGAGCAGGAAATGTTGATTGTGCAGGAACACGGACTCGCCCAACTGAACCCAGGGCCCGAGGTGGGTGCGGCAGCGGCCGCGGTGTATGACACCTCCCCCCCCCCTCTCCACCAAGACCCTTCCCCAACCCTTGCCGAAACGGCTCAGCTGAGTGCATCCAACATGGCCCAGCTATGCGCCATGCTGGCGGCAATGAACGAAAAGATGAATGCGAAAATGATCGAAAAAATGGATGCGAATATGAAGAACGAAATGAAAGGCATGAACGAAAAGATGGATGCGAATACACAAAAAATGGATGAAAAGATGGATGCGAATACACAAAAAATGGATGAAAAGATGGATACAAATACAAATGAAGTGAAAACGACGATGGATGCGAATACACAGCAAATGAGGGAAGAAATGAAAGAGCTGCGGGGTGAGACGCAGAACATGGGCCGATGCCTGCAGGCGGGCATGAAGGCCGTGACCAGGGAGCTGGGAATGGCGACTTCACGTGTGGGAGCAAACGAGCTGGGTGGGGGTGCAACGGCTGACAGGCCCGCGGTGGAGGCGGGTGAAAAACGTGGAACGTGTTGGGCGAGGGTCGTGACGATGACCGAAAGGGAAAAATTAAATGGGGAGACCAAAACGTGTGAGACGAGACACGAGGTGACGACAAAGGAAAAAATAATAGTTGAGACAAGGGAGGTAAAGGGTGAAGAGTTGGCAGAGACACGGGAGATAGAAAAAATAGAGGAAAGACTACACGATGAAGACGGGGTAAGTGACGCGCACACACACACGGAGGTAGTGGAGGATCATGGGGGTGAGCTGGCGGACTGGGTAGAGACCCAGTGCGAGCACCTGGATGGCCTCCTCCAGGAACGAGGGGAGGGAGTATGCCCCCTTGAGGCGAGTCACGACCAGGTGAGTTCGGTCGTGCTTTGCGAGGTTGGGGGGACGGGTGCTGTGGACGGGTGCACGGAGAGCTTGGGGGGTATAGAGGCCCCGGAGACCCTTGTGGGGACACGAATCCCCAGTGTGGTTGTCCCTGTGTGTGTGGTGCAAGGTGTGAGTGCGGCACCGTGTGTGGAAGCGACCCCGTGTGTGAGTGGTGTGGTGGCGATGGTGCTGGAGTGCGTGCTTCCCAGCACGCCGTGTTTGGATGAGGCACCGTGTGTGGATGAGGAACCGTGTGTGGAAGAGGCCGTGTGTGTGAGTGAAACGGCCAGTATGAGTGAGGAACCGCGGGTGAGTGCCCCCGCGTGTATGAGTGAGGAACCGCGGGTGAGTGCCCCCGCGTGTATGAGTGAGGGACGTTGTGTGGAAGAGACCGCGTGTGTGAGTGTCGCCGTGTGTATGAGTGAGGTACCGCGGGTGAGTGCCCCCGCGTGTATGAGTGAGGCACGGTGTGTGGATGAGGCACAGCGGTTGAGTGCCCTCGCGTGTGTGGGTGAGGCACCGCGGGTGAGTGCCCCCGCGCGAGTGAATAGAGCACCACGTGTGAGTAGTATGGTTTGTGTGAGTAGTGAGGCACGCGTGAGTGAACGGCCGTGTGCAAGGTCGCTGTGTGCCAGGGAGACCGTGTGTGTGAGAGAGCGGTATGAGAGGGAGATGTCGGTTGGCATGCGGGAGCACGCAGCCGCGTCTCCCCGTGTGAATGTGATGGTGTGGACTGTGTGCGTCGTGACACGCAGGTATGCGTGTGTGGAATGGCGACGGAGACGGCGACAGAGGAGAGAAAGCCGAGTAGCGGCTGTAGTTGTTTCGAGGACCGTGCCGGGTTCACCCAGCAGTGAGCACGCGGTTCGTGCTGTGCAACGCACGAGACCGCCACGTGCTCGCTTGCGAGAGTGAAGTCCCGGTCCGGAAACGCACGCGGTGGATTTGCCGATCCCGCGGACGGACAAAGTTTAGGCAGGTAAATGGATTTGGACCGGACGGGTTCTCCACGCGATCGTGTGTGTTAAGCTCCAACGGGCAAAGCACATGTGTTCGCGTGGGGAACCCCTCGAGACGTGGGGCTTGTGTTTTTTTTTTATGCGCACGGTGACGTCATGGCTGCACGTGTGGTTGGAATCCGGCAGGAGGGGTATCCCGGCCGGATGGTCCCGTCCAAGGAGGGACGAGGAACACGTGCAGCTGCATGACGTCACGGGCAGTTGCAAGGTGCAAAGAGCGCGAGTTGCCGCGCAGGTGCTGCGCATGGAAAAAAAAAAAAAAAAGGAAAGCCAAGCCTCACTTTCGGGTGCAAAGGATTCCTGGGCAAGGGGTGAAAGACCCCCTTACCTGGGCACAGGATGGAAACTAGTTAGGGGGAAGGGTTAGCTTAGTTAGACCGACTTCATGGGGCAGGGGTAAGTCCTCATGGGGTCCGTGGAATGGATTAGGTAGAGGGATTGTAGCCAGATTTAGGTTGGGAAATAAAATGATTTATTTGGAGACAGTGACAGACTTGTGAGTGTGTAGAGGGGACGTAGTTTAGCTACGTAGTGTTAAAAGGAACGTGCTATAGTTTAAGGGACGACGTGGGAGCACGAGTTAGTTAGGGGAGGTAGTTAGAAGGATGGCAGAGTTCAGCGGTGTGTGTGTTGAAGAGTTGTGGGTTGTGAGGTGAGTACGTGTACATGTTGAGTGAGTGAGGCCAGCGGGTCTGTGTGAGTGGAGCGAATGGGGAATGCATGGTGCGATGAGTGATTGGGGGGAGGAGTGACTCCCGCCCAAGGGACCCCGGGGTCAGTGTAGAGTGAGTTAGCTGGGTTAGTCAAATTGAAAAATGGAGGTCGTTTTGTTGTTGATGGGTGTGTAGGCTCGAAACCCGTTTGGAGGGGTGCAGGAGCCCTGTTGACGGGCTTGGGAGCGTGGCTGCGAAAGGTGAGTATCGCTGAGTGGGTACCCCGGGCACCAGGCTAGTCGGCCGTGGTAGGCCAAGGGCCCATGGGGGGCCGGGATAGCATAGTGGGCACGGGTGCGCCTGCTTGGTGCGGGGGCCCGGGGCGCCATTAGCCGCGTGGGCAGTGTTGTGGGCACGGGTGACCCTCGGAAAGGGGCCCGGGAGGCCGGCCTGCCACGTGTGCGTTTCAGGGGAGGTGCCAGGGGGGGCACTCCCCGGTGTTAGGGAGCTGGTAGGCTCGGAGGCAGTGTAGTGCCCGGGGGTGCCATAGCGGGAGATTCGGCAGAAGGTCGTGCCTGCCAAAGGGAGCCACGTGTCCCAGCCAGGAGACCGTGTGAGGGCACGGAGAGAAAATTGGGGGGCGAGGCCCGAAATTGTGAGGACACCAACACAGGCGACGGGAATCTGGGTTGTTAGAACCAATAGTTTAAGCGAGAGGCGCTTGTTGAAAGCCCCGGGGTAGTTTAACAGTTAAATGGTTAGGGTAGATTAGGAAGTGTACCCCTCCGCACCATCCATCCCCTCGCTCTCGTTGTGGGCCGCTGGACCCACTTTGGGTTAGATCGCCGAACTCTGGGGAGGCCATTCTGAGGCTTCGTTGGGCCTCGGCACAGGACGTTAGCTCTCCCTTATTCCCCTCTGGGAAGGGAACGTAGGGGTTGGGAGTAGGCTAGGTGACAGAATAGGTTAGCCGAACAAGGACGATAAAGGGGGTTAGGGGACGATTTATAGTGGGGAAGTAAAAATAAAAAAAAAAATAAAAAAATAAGTTGGGGCTAAATTGGTTTTTCACAAATTAAGGGAGTGGGTATGTACAGTGACAGGCAAAGGCGATAGTTGGGAGGGAGACAGGTGGGTAGGTCCGAGCCCGCCTTCCAAGTGGCCAGCACCACCGCACTCCCTCCACCAACTTCCACTGACGGCAAAAGCTGGCCAGCTTCATCTGCCGGCTGTGTTTGCCTGCAACGGTCTTCTTCTGCGGGCTGTGTTTGCCTGCAGCGGCCTTCTTCTGCGGGCTGTGTTTGCCTGCTACCTTTGCCATGCCATGCCCACTGCCCACGTTCACCAGCCCCGTTCAATTTTTGCTTTGCCCCCCCCTGTTCATTTCCATGTGCGCCAGGATCGTAAAAGCAACAGTTTGCAAGCTGCAAGAACTGCCCTGTTGGCAGCTACAACACGGGCCTGCAGTGGCGGCCCGTGCACCGTGTTTGCGTTCATGCATCCATTCGTTGTGTTCATTGCGTGTGCCACTTGAGCTGGCACGGAGACTACGTTTGTGCGGCCCATGCACCGTTGTGGTTCACTGAGTTCAGTTCAAAAGGGAAGGCCTTGGACTGCGTGTGAGCAGCCAGCCACGTTCCCTGTCACCTGCATTGTTTTGAGCCAGAGGCTGCATGCGGGCAGCCTGGCTCCCTGCTAACTGCTTTCTTTTGCAGAGTTCAATGATCCTGGGCCATGGTTTAGTGTAAAATTTGTAAGTTAAGGTTAAGATGTACTGTACATATGAGTGCGCCCCCGGCATGTATGTCTTAGCGCCGGCAATTTTATTTAAGTCGTCCGTGTGAGTGAGTTTGTTTAGATAGTTACGCAGCCCGCAGGTTATTTATTTTGGGGACACGAATACCATGAATGTCGCACTCAGGGATCCGTAGGTAAAATGTACTAGGGGAAAACTACACATGATGGCACACGAAAATTTGACGACTCGGGACGAGTCTGTAAAAAGGGAAGGGGGTAGTGTTGTGGTTACCAGATTCGCAAACCACCATTCAGGTCCCTTAGGTGAGGTATCTCGGTAAGTGCATGTGTAGTTAGGCCCAAACCCGTTGTCTAGTGGGAATACATGTCATTTATACGAGCTGCGACTCTTCAGGATAGCCGTTTTTCTTTTACTGTCTTTATTTTGGACCAATCGCCACCATCACAACCACAACAACAACCACCAACCACAACGCCGCTTCACCACAACCGCCATGACCTTTACCGTCGCAACTCGCCACCATCGCATCACCGTCATCTCGCGCCACTCATGGGCACCGATGCTGGACTCGTGTAGGGCGCACATTGAACAGCGTGTACAAAATCACGGATTTTCTGCTTCAAAAACGGATCCAAAACGACACACGCCCACTTTTTGCCGTCCAATCGGTGAGCGAGGGCGGGTGGCCCGCCCCCAGGGCGATCGATATATGCAAATTTGTGGATCAAAAAGCCTTCACGCCCACTTTTTCTCGGGCCAATGGGGAGCGAGTTGAAAGGTCAAAGGGAGGGGTCAAAGGCGAAGTTACGGGGGGATAAAAGGACGGTGTTCGTCAGTCAAAGGAGTCGTAAAAGTCGGAACGAGAGAGTCAGTAAGGAGAGAGTCAGCAGAACGAGAACGAGGAGTCGCAAACAAGAACGGACAGAGAGTCAAGACTTCGCGGGCGGTGGAGCTGCTCGTCGTGTGCGTTGGAGTCGGAACGGAGGGGACGGAGCTGTGGAGAGGCGGCGAGGGCGGACGAGGGGGTGCTCGCGTCGTGCAAGGAGCTGCGCGCCCGAGGGAGGCCGGCAGCGCGACCTGGCCGAGGTGGAGACGCTCGTCGCATATAATAAAGATCCTCTATACCCCGAGCATCAGCAACCCCCTCCTGTTTCCCCCCGCGCTGAGATAGTGCGACCAAGGGGGCCCCGTTCCCACCCCCTGCCAGGCACTGTCCACGAGGCCCGCGGGTTGCGGGGCCATCGCCACTCCGCGTCTCATCACCAGACGGGTAGGCCCGACCCGGTCTCGGCCTCAGGCCTACCCCATTCGTGGGGGATTTCTTTTCCTTGGTTTTGGGTATGTGTTGTCGGCGCCGTCTGTGAAGTAGAATTGTGTAAGTGTTGCCGTGTGCTCGGTAGTCGGTATTAGCTCTGCACTGTGTTTTCACTTTTATGTTTGCTTTTTGTGTAAATGGAATTGTGTTTTCTTTTTGTGTGCATTTGGTGGAATTGTATTTGTGTGCTTCCCGTGTGTCGCGAATAAATGTGCTTTATTGTTGAACTGTTCTCCCGCTTCGCTTCGTCTTTTCCTCCATTGAATCTCCATCTTGCTTCACGTAAAGGGTTGGTAGTGGGCTGAATACGCCCGATAATTAATCGAACCGTCGAGGTCGACGATAACACCGCTCGGTTATTCTGATAGTACGGAACGGGTCGCTTAAGTGGCCCGTGTCCGAAGTCGACCTGCGGCGAGGTGCGATCGCCCGGTCTACCCTCCGCGTGGGTACTTAGGTAGTTCGAATTTGGCGAGCAACCCTATCCCACGCGGGGGCTGATTGGCTCGATCGCGGTGAGACCGAAAGGTCCACCCGTGACTGGTTCCCGGCGTTAGTCCGAGAGGGTCACGACTGGATTGTCCGTCCGGTGGGCGACGTGCCGCGATTCGAGTTACGTGGCCGTCAGCACGCCGGCGGGCGCGAAGACCGCAACAATATATATATAATGTTGTTATGGATTTCGAACTCGGGTCCGACAAATGCACACAACATTGAGGTCCTCAGACAGTTATTTCCATAAATGCATGTCCAGAATAGACCCATCCCCTTTGTCTGGTGGGATTCTAACTATTTTATGCATTGCAGAAGGGTATAGAACAGATTCCATTTCTTATGGGATGGCATTTTCCTCTTTACAACAAGTAGGGTAAGAATACTGATTCTGGCTCACTTTTCCCCATGTAAATGAATGGGGGATTTTCAGCGATTTATATTTTTTTTCCCTAAAAATAAACCCCCCTTTTTATCCCAAGGTATATTTATTTGTCTCCCCTTTTAACTTGGAGGTTGAACCTCATTGAATTGAACACCTGGGGGTTGAACAGCTCACTCATTGAACCTATAAAGATTTGTTCATTCTCAAATTCCTTCAATAGTTTAATTTTCTTTGCACAATAATCCCCATCTAAAATATTGACAAACAAAACATTTGAATCTTTATATTTTTTAAGATACCCCTTTTGTGCCATTACGAAATGATAAACTTCTCTTAATGCTCTTGTTTGACCACCTCCTGAGCCACAGGTTATTTTTTGTTAAGCCCCGCCCACTTTTCTTTAAGCCCCGCCCACTTTTGTTAAGCCCCGCCCACTTTCCACAAGGTATTCAATAAGCCCCGCCCACTTTTCTTTAAGCCCCGCCCACTTTTGCTAAGCCCCGCCCACTTTTGCTAAGCTCCGCCCACTTTTCATAAGGTATTTTTTCTAAGCCACGCCCACTTTTCCTAAGCTCCGCCCACTTTTGCTAAGCTCCGCCCACTTTTCATAAGGTATTTTTCTAAGCCACGCCCACTTTTCCTAAGCCCCGCCCACTTTTGCTAAGCTCCGCCCACTTTTCATAAGGTATTTTTTCTAAGCCACGCCCACTTTTCCTAAGCCCCGCCCACTTTTGCTAAGCTCCGCCCACTTTTCATAAGGTATTTTTCTAAGCCACGCCCACTTTTCCTAAGCTCCGCCTACTTTTGCTAAGCCCCGCCCACTCTTACATCATTTCCAGTTCATCTCTGACTCACAAAGAAATCACTAGAAAATTACAGGATGTTATGGTTTTGAAAAATTTCCCAATGAAGGCTTGCCTAGGCTTGCCCAGGGAATTTCCAAAGGAAACCACACCCACCAGTCTTTCTCTATAAAAGCTTCAAACCCAGGCTCCATTTTAAACATTTGTTCTTGCTGGCAATGGTGTTCTGTGTGCTTGTCTCAAACTCTCTGTCTTCTATGGAACTAAACCTTCAAGTTGATGAACTGGATTCAAACCTCTTATCTATTGAGGTAAGATTTTTTATTTTCCTATTTTCAAACTTTGATTGAAGCATACTCATTTAATAATTAAATAACTTAATTAATACATTATTATTTTCTCTCACAGGAAATTGTATCTGAAAATACTGCTTTTGCTACAACTTGGGGGAAATTGTTGGCTTGGTTGAAGACCTTGAGTGGGATGACTTTGGTGTTCCTTGGAACTCTCTGTCTTCTATGGAACTAAACCTTCAAGTTGATGAACTGGATTCAAACCTCTTATCTATTGAGGTAAGATTTTTTATTTTCCTATTTTCAAACTTTGATTGAAGCATACTCATTTAATAATTAAATAACTTAATTCATACATTATTATTTTCTCTCACAGGAAATTGTGTCTGAAATACGAAATGAAAATACTGCTTTTGCTACAACTTGGGGCGAAATTGTTGGCTTGGTTGAAGACCTTATGAGCGACCAAGACCCACAGAACGAGTTCGTCCTTGATGACCCAACCAAAGAGTTATACCTTGGAGACCAGCAAAATCCTGAAAAAGAGTTTTACAGCAATAGTACTCATTGTGAGTTATCAAGACAATACCCACTGAACAAGTTATACCTTGATGAGCCAGAATACAAGTTTTACCTTGGAGACTCACAAATTTTGAAAAAATCAGTAAATGAGTTCTGCCTTGATGGTTTAAATAACTACCTTGGAGACTCAGGAAAAGGGTTTTGCCAAGATGGTTCTAAATATGGGACCTACCTTGGAGACTCACAAATTTTGAAAAAATCAGTAAATGAGTTCTGCCTTGATGGTTTAAATAACTACCTTGGAGACTCAGGAAAAGGGTTCTGCCAAGATGGTTCTAAATATGGGGCCTACCTTGGAGACTCACAAATTTTGAAAAAATCAGTAAATGAGTTCTGCCTTGATGGTTTAAATAACTACCTTGGAGACTCAGGAAAAGGGTTCTGCCAAGATGGTTCTAAATATGGGGCCTACCTTGGAGACTCACAAATTTTGAAAAAATCAGTAAATGAGTTATCCTTAAGAGACTTTGTAAGTTGGTTTTACTTTGAATACTTGAAATGTGGGTTCTGGATTGATAACTCACAATGTGATACATATCTTGGAAACTCAATGGGAATGTGGTTATACCTTGAAGACTTGGAAAGTTGGGTTTATGTTGGACACTTGAAACTTTTTTGGGGGCTTTTATTTATTTATTTATTTATTTATTATTATTATTATTTTATTTATTTATATTTTGGAGACTTTTGGAGTTGCTATCACTCTTTGGGATCTAAACCTATCGATGTAGTTCTTTGTCGGATGGTGCTTGATGGGAGCAAGATCAAGAAAGTTCTGGGAAGAAAGTGCAGGCTTACTCCCTCTTTCTACGTCATCAAACCTGAAAGCCTTAAAAGACAGAATTGGAAGAAGAGAAAAAAACAAAAAATATACATTGTTCGTTCTGGGAAGAAAGTGCAGGCTTACTCCCTCTTTCTACGTCATCAAACCTGAAAGCCTTAAAAGACAGAATTGGAAGAAGAGAAAAAAACAAAAAATATACATTGTTCGTTCTGGGAAGAAAGTGCAGGCTTACTCCCTCTTTCTACGTCATCAAACCTGAAAGCCTTAAAAGACAGAATTGGAAGAAGAAAAAAAAAAAACGTAAAAATATATATATATAGGTGGAAATCTCATTTTGAAAAAGACATTGTGTTGGGCGAGGATTGAGTTGGGGTTGAGATTTTGAATGTGAGGGTTGGGGTTGAGATTTTGAATGTGAGGGTTGGGACACACACACATACACATCAACAAACAAAAGTTAAGCCTTGACTATTCAGTTGAGGATTCTGTGTTTGGGGTTCACAGATCTAAGAACGTCCCCCTTGACACACATTATATACTGTTATACACCTCGGACTTGGCCCTCGAGTGTCCACAACGGTGTATAGTAGGAGGGAGTGAAGCGCCAACCTATTGCTCCCATTGCACACACACACACAAACAAAAGTTAAGCCTTGACTATTCAGTTGAGGATTCTGTGTTTGGGGTTCACAGATCTAAGAACGTCCCCCTTGACACACATTATATACTGTTATACACCTCGGACTTGGCCCTCGAGTGTCCACAAAGGTGTATTATCTGCTTAGTTTTGTCTTTTGTAATTCCTGTGAATAAAATGAACCTAAAATCTCTTCCCCTTCCAAATCATATATTTTATAAGTCCAAGGAACTGTATCTATTACATCAACAATTTTAAAAGTTCTTTCGTCCATCGTTCAGTAAAACCCTTTTCAAAATGAGATTTCCACCTATATATTCTTACGATATCACCAACTTTGAACTTAGGTTTTCTGACATTAATCTCTTTTTCATATTTTAATTTTGTAAATGTTTCTGATGGCTTCATATTCGTTGACGTGTGAATCGTGTCATTATACTTATCCACAATATCCTGAATAAAAGATAACCATTGTTGTGAACCGAGTTGTGTGAATTTTTTATATAGTCTCTCTTTTAAGGTACGATTAAAACGTTCAACAACAACTGCCTTCCCTTCATTAAAGGTACTGTATAATGTAATACTGTTATTTTTTAAAAAATTCATAAATGTCTTGTTATAAAACTCTCTACCCTCATCAGTCCACAATTTCTTAGGTTTTCTCTTACTTTTATTAAATATCTGTTGAAAAGCTAACACAAGAGTATTACCTGTTTTGTTTTTTAAAGGGACAACCCACGCATATCTACTCCTCAAATCAATAACGGTTAAAGCATACTTGTACCCCTTATCATTATTGAGTTCAATCAAATCAGCAGACCAGATATAATCAACTTCCTTGGAATAAACTTTCCTTCTCTGAAACTTTGTGAATATTGGTTTATGTAATTCATCAGCTAATTGCTCTTCAGTCTTAATGGCATCATTAGAGCCTATAAAGTTTTTGAATTTCCAAGTCCAAGTTTCAATTTAGCACTAATCATCTTCTTCACGATGAACCTATCAACTTTTTCTCTCAAGGTTGGATTTTGTATCAGAGACAAATTATATAACATTTCTCTATCGGCTTCATGCTTTTCTTCCAACGTTGTGGTATTCCCATAATCAATATCGTGTCTCATGCACACTTCATCAACTCTATTGATTGGTTTACTCCAGGATTTAGGATTGTATGCCTCATCTAATCTTTTATCCAAGTTTGTGCCTGGACCACAGAAAGAATACCCTGGAAGATGTAATTCCCCTGGTATTCCAGTAGTTGTAAATTTACTTCCTGATAAAAACTTTTGTATATCTCCTCCGAGTTTGTGTTTGGAGATAAATTGATTTTTTGAACCACACACCGAACATATACCTTTTTGTATAACCCTGTTATTTTTACTTTTAATATATGAAATATTTTTAGTATTAGTTTTCTTTTTACATTTGAGACAATAACTCATTTATTTATGAGAAAAATTTCTGCAGAGTGCAAAAACCTTTTTAGTTTCCAACATGCACATTTGAATCTTAATTTTTAAAACATAAAGAATCCTTAGAAATGCCTTCACTCTCTCCTCCATTTATTTAAGAAAAAACTTGAATTAAAATACATGTCTTCTCGATGTCGATAGTCTTGTCGAAAGTATTGCAAATAGACTTTTTAATTCTTTGTATTCCTCCCTGGTGAGATAAGTTAATTTCTTTAATACCTCTATTCTTTTTGAATCTCACTGGTTTCCATATTTTGATATTTATTCATTCTCTCTCTTTCCTCCCTCTCTCTCTTCTCTCTTTCCTCCTTCTCTCTCTCCTCCTCCTCCTTTTCCTCCTCTTCCCTCTCTTCTTCAACTCCTTCCTCATCCCTTACTATACTTGAATCGTTTACACCCCATAGAATATTATACATATATTCATCAGGATTTCTTGTTATTCCTGTATCCAAATTAATTTTTTAAACAACAGGATACCAATAAAATTTCTTTTGAATTTCTAAAAGAGCCTTACCTTTTCTTAACCTTATAATTTTTTCATTATTTAACATTCTAATTAAATCTAAAGTTGTTGGTTTATCAACATCAGCATAATGCCAATCTTTTATTGAAAATACCTCATTCTTATGTTGTAGAACATATTTATTAAAATACCGAATACCCTTTTCTTGAAGGTATGCTTGAACACAGAAATGATAATTTTCTTGAAGCCTTCTTGCTGTCATTTATGTATTAGAAATATATGTTAGAATAATATTATGGCACGAAACACCTCCCCATCTTCCCATAGTTAAATCATTTTGTATTTCCTTACTTATTATATATAATCCTGTTTTTTCTGTTTTCATGAGATAAACAAGGGCAAAACCATTATTATATTTACCCTTATTAAATTCTTTTATTTGTTGTTTACTAATCGTGGCTCCACAAAACTCATTCTCGATACCAAGTGGATAATATTCTTCCTTACGAGACTGATTTAATTGTTCCAGGTCTTCGAGGTTAATTTTAAATGACCAATTATACCCTAAATCATTCATATCATACCCCCATTGTTCTATTCTCATACAAACGATACGCCCTTCTTTATAAAAATTTATTTTAATTCGAACTGTGAATTCTGTATGACCTGGAGATAATATCAACACTTCTGTATCTTTAGAATACACAGCCGTTTTATTTAAGTATATATATTGTGATAAATCGCTTAATCTCACCAAGTCATTCGCGTCAGTCGGGCTTGGATAATTTTTAATTTATAAGCATTTTTCATGTTAATATTTTTGTTTATATTATATTTATATCGTTCAGCCTGTGCCTTTGTATAATAATTTGATAAATCAATATCCAGTTCTTGAGATACACCAAAGATAGAACCATCTTTACCAACATAAGTCATTTATATTAGATTAAAAATAATATCATAAAATTTTTTATTTTTGTTGAGTTGAAATAACACATATAGACATAATTGACCACAACACTTGGAATTTAATTCTTGGACTTGAAATGTTTGATAAACACCATTCTGTAAGAATTTTATGACTTCAACAGGTGGTGGAAGACCAAAACTATCAAAATAATATTTGTCTTGACTATTAAAAATACAAACCCAATGAGAACCGTTCCCATCATTATCTTCTAAGTTCATAATAATATTCTTTGTATGTTTCGACACATTTGTTAATTCATCTCTCATACAAATAACCACATTATGAATTTTTAATTTCTTACAATATTTGGCAAGTTGTAAATTTGATGTTGTATTCTTTCCAAATTCTTTCAACCACTCATCAATGCTCATTTATTTATTAGAAAGATATAATCCATTACCTCTTTTCGTTAATTTTACACCTGCTTGTGCTATAGAAGAAAGCATATCTCCAACTAACAATCTCGCTTTATCAGGCAGACCTTCAAGTTTTTCAGCAAAATCTACAATTACACCACTTCCACTAATTTGTTTCTCCAACTCTTTGTTATGTCTTTCCAATTCTTTTTGAGCCTGGAGTTGAGCCTTCCTTTCGTTGGCAGTTTTGACCGCTGTTGAAATACCACCCGTCAATGCTCCAACCGCACTTAAACCAGCAAATAAAGGAATTAGAAATGGGAGAAATCCTCCACTCGTCTCTCTTATTGAATATTTTTTAACATTGGTTTTGTCATTTTAATTTTAAGTGAGCCAGTGTCATTCAAGATTTTAACCTGTTCTCTTGTGAGCAAAACATCAATTCTTACTGCTCCTTTTCTCTGAATTGTATTAACGTTAATCGTACAAGGCTTTTGATTTTGAACACAAGATGATAGTTTATGAAGATTGATTTGATTAACATATACCCCAGTTGGTACTTTGTCACTCATTTATTTAACAAAAAATTATGTGAGACTAATCATCACACCATTATCTGTATTAATCTGCAATTCTGTTTCTTCCAAAAGCAAACAATATGTATCAACTTCTTCACTCTCTCCTCTTTCAATGTATAGGGAAGTATCCACTCGATTAGACTTTATAGTTTCTTTTTGAGCGCTCAGGTCAAACGTATAGATTGTATACAAACTTTTAAATGCTGTCATATCCAAAATAGGTTCTTTATTTCCATTACTTTCACACACCTTTTGGTAAGACTTGTATGCTTCAGCAAAATCATTTTTTTCCCAATTAATTTCCAATCTATCTCGTGGATAAAATGTTCCATCTAGAGAAACGCGAAGTTGTTTCACCTTAGCATTATCACTCAATGCATTATTCTTATCAGTCGCAGTATCACCATCTGGCTTTTTAAAAATCATCCACAGATATCGTGGCTTTCCTTCCAGAACACCCAAATTCCACGTGTAAGTAGTTTGATTGAGTTTAACGTGTTGACATCTTCTTTTGAGGTATGATACACTGAGTGGTTTTTTTGAGTTAAGTCTTCGATTCAACATCTCTTCTGTTTTAAGATTAGGAGTATATTCACTGATATACCAACTCATCTCCTCAATTACAAATTTATTCTGATCACCAAAAGCATTACCAACACCAAAAAGCAATCTATTTTCATTATCATTCCTTTGTAGTTGAAATCTAATTTTAAGACCATACAGAACTTTATCATAATCACAAAATCCAAATATACCTTTAAGAGGAACTGCCACAGTAAAACTATTTTCTGCTTTTGTATCATCATTATACATTCCTTTCCTTTGAGTATACCCAGGGTCTGTGTTTGTTCCCGTTGACATATCAGGAATAAAACCTTCGACAGACCCCTTTCCCATTCTATCACTGAATGTATAGAGTGTAAATTTCATCATTTCAGATACAGCAGAGACATAATCAACCGCTTCAACTTCTTGTGTTCCAATATACAATCGCACACTATCAAACATTTTCCAGAAGAAATCATTTACAAGTGTAGCGTTTGTGTTATTCCCAGCCTTAGTGAATTTAAATTTACACAACAAGAAACTTTCGGAGAGATTCAAATAGGTTTGTTGATTATTTATTTCAAAACTTTTTGTACCATTTGTATTCCAGTCTGTTCCAGTTATTGCATTTACCTTGAAGTAATCTTCTTTTTTAGTGGAGTTTGAGATAATAATAGTATCATCCAAATCATAGATACTATCAATTGCTTCCATACTTGTATTTATTTAGGAAAAAAGATGTTAAAACTTTTGAAACCCTGATCCAAGTATTTGAATTATTTTCTGTCGTTCTTGGGGGACAACTGAGTTTTACCTTTCTTAATTTCTTTTATTGCTTGTAATTTATGAGATTCTTTCTGAGCATCTTTTATACTCTTTACAGCACCTGCTACATTTCCCACAGCAGAAGCAGTTGAACCAATTAGGTCTTTATGTTTAAGAATAGTTGAACCAATACCCATGAGAGTATCAATTATCCCATCTCCTCTAAATTGATGTCCAACACCCCTTTGTCTCTTAGGTTTATAGTATCCTCTACCAAGATACATACCTTCACCCTTGTAGTACGGGAAAGGAACATCCCATCCCCTGTAATTATTTTATATTTTCCCAACTCGTGCTTCCTCACAATAACCATCGTATTTATTTATTGAAAAACTTCACGTAGGTGAATTCTGATGGATATAACTTCTCCATTAAAAGAGATCACACGATTATCTTGGTCGGTTATCCTAAAATTTACTCTGTGTATGGTTTTTCCTGACACAGGTAGATAAACCAAATTTTTAGGCTCCATATTGAATTTATAACCAATTGGGGTTGAGTATGCGCTGAATGAAAATATTGTATTTGTTTTTAATCCATCATTATAAGCACCATCAATCAAATCACAGTGAATTAACACCGAATTTATTCCTGAGGATATTTGAATGACATTATCACTGTAAAACGTCCCATTAGTTTCAATCTTTTTGAGGAGAAACCTAATAACTCTCTAAATGAATTATCAATTGTGAAATCAACCTTGTAGTTATTTTTAACTTTAATCGTTGATTTTGAAGTATGTTTTTGAATGTTTATAACAATATTTTTTGGTTCATCACCCTGTTCTTTCATAAGACGAGCAATTTCGGAAGATATTTGAGTAATCTCGTATGCTCCGTGTGAGACTGCTATCGTTTTGTATCCACTTCCCGGATTATAACTAAACTTGTCATTTTTCTCGGTTATATTAAATAAGGTATTATAAGTCTCCATGGACAATAAAGATGCCTCATATTCTTTTGTTGTGTCAAGTTGTAGTGGGTATGGGAATGAAGATGTGTGGTCGCTTGTTGTGAAATTAAAACTCAGGATTGTGCTTCTCATCTTATTTAATATGAGATAAAATGTCTTTATATTGAGATTTATTAATTATTTTCATGTTCATCAACTGGTCTAAAATGGCTGATGCTTCATTAAAACAATTGTTATTTCCAGCCTTCTTACTGCCGAACAACAATAACAGTCTATTAACTAATTGCGATGGGTCATTTGGAAGAAAACTAATACCTGAACCAAGGATACTTAAAGCCTGAATAATGTGTTTCTCCTTCTCATTCTTCCTACTTTTACCAGAAAGAATAACCTTATAATTTAGAGTGTTCAGCAAATCAATATATACTCTATCATCATTATTTTCCATATCCAATGGTTTATCAATATACTTTGATTCATCCCTCACAGTTGAACCTTGTCTTCCATCTTTTGTGAGAAGAAACATTAATCTCGGAGTTAGTTTAACAGGGGTTGAGCAGAACTTAAGAACCTTAATTCATCATTAAATATCAATACCTTTTCTTTAACAAGATGAAATATTGCTGGTTGTTCTGTTGGAATGAGTCCTGCTTTGGTTTTTGAATCCGCTGAATATTCATTGTTTTGAACAGCATTCACAATATAATCAGGGGTTGATTAATCTCTTCCAGTTGTTGAAATAAACCTTCATCATCATATTCTAATTCTCCTAAATGCTCTAATTCTTCCTCCGTCATTTGACTGAAATCTTTTAACATTTGAAGCTTTCTAGGAGTATATTCTACTGTGGGAACTGTGGAAACATCTTTCATTTTTCTTGGGAAGTTTTTAAAAGTGGTTTAAAAAATTTCTCTTGTTTTTTTCAAATGCTTCTTCGCCCGTTAGTTTCTGTCTGCGTTTCTTCTTTATGTCTTCCTGTTGTTTTACAACTTTTGAAACCAACTCTTGATGTTCCTTAAATCTTCTTGCTCTTTCTTTTGTATCCATTTATTTATTGTAAAATATCATTTAATGAATTGTAAAGATCAACAGGGAAATTTTCCTTTTCTTCATCATTCAAGTAGATGTGTTCAAATAAATCCTTTTCTTTAAATATTTCATCAAATTCTTTATTAACATTAATGCGAGTTGTAATTTCTTCTTCACTAATCCTTGCATCTCTGCTTTTCATACGTTTGTGTTGAGTTTCTTCATCAACATCAAAACCGAATGATAAAATCTTCACTCCGCTCAGATATTTAATAATTTGTCTCGTTCCTTCTGGATTAGTTTCTAATATCCCAACACCACCAGATTTTAGTTTCTTTAACTCACTCTTACAATGTGAATATTTTGTTGTACCAAGAGAAACCTCCTCAAATATTTGTCCTTCATTCCTCAATCGCATATGTTCCTCCACTGAAATATAGTGATAATCTTCACCTTTTACTTCTCCAGGTCTTATTGCTCTAGTTGTTGTTGATACAATGCGTATCACGGGGTGTTTTTAAGTAAATTTACAATATTCTCATTTGTACTACACAAGAACCTTGATTTATGAAAGTTTTTTCCAGAAGCAGATTTACCCACAAGATTTATAATAATAGTTGTCATTTATATATGTAATTGTTTATAAAACAAAAAATATATCCCTTAATATCTCATCTTGTTTCACAACAATATATTTATATTTTTCAGTCGTGTGCTTCATATAATCCTCAAATTTCTTTTTACTACATAATGTAGAACAATTATCTCTCCAAAAATTATTGATATCTATTGAATTTAACTTGAATAAAATAAAAGTATTAGCATTGTTTCTGATGGAACGACGAGGAAGTTGAAAGTACGATTGACTAAGATAAATACAATTACAAGAAGAATGTCTCCCTCTTGTGTAGTAGCTGTCCATTACCGTTTGGTTTCTCTCATTAACACAATCATCAAAGATAACGAGGTTCTTTTTTGATTTATCCAAATCTTGGGAGACGGTATATCATCCGTATTATCACTAAGAATACAAGTTATAAGATTTGATTTCTTTTTACATCTCTGTGTATCACAAAATAGTTGAATTATATCTTCAATGTTATAATCATTTAGGTTTTTTGACGTTTAAATAAACCTATTATATCTTCTTTTTGAAGACCAGCATTAAAACCTTGTGAGAGTAGTTGATACTCTGGTTGAAAACTCGACTTTGTGAAAATTATTAAATTATCATAATCTAAAAAGTTGGGAGTGAGGAGCATTTTTAAAAGTAAGCAGGTTTTTCCACATCCACTTGAACCAACTATGAGACATCTTAATGAATTTGGGAGATTTTTATGGTTGTTAAATTTTATCTTATTTTCCCAAATAGGTAAAAAATCATTCATTTATATATTTGAAAAACAGGTTATTTAATTTATTATTGGCTTTTTTAGAAACTCTATATTTTATCCTAAGTTCAGGTTTAATTTCAAGATAATCCATTATTTTATTTATACAATATCTTGTGTTGATATTTCCCTGAAAATTACATCCATGAATAATATACAACAACAATCCTTTGAACATTTCTCTTATACGTTCAGTTTCTTCCCTTGTAAGGAAAGGTGTGTTATCATCCTCATACTTTACATTCATTTCTCTAATCAATCTTGTAAAGTAATTCATTTTTGGTGTAAATCTAAAAGAATTATTTTCCTTTTTATATTTTTTATTATCATTAATTAGAAGATAATCACAGAATATACATTGTTTATAGGCTTTTGACTCTGTGTTTAATCCCTGTCTTTCACACGCAGGACAATTCTCAAATTTGTCATATGGAGAATCAGGAAAGTCTAGCATATTTATAAAGTAAAACTTTACTTAAACTGAAATTCATCTATACTTTCAGTTGTATATTACCATCGATATCGATATACTTTTTTCATTATCAGATTCAACGACAACATTTTTTATATTAAAGGTAATTTTAAAATTATCGTTAACTACTATTGAACGAAATGTCATTTCACCTGATATATTAACATCCTTTATTTCATCAAGATTTACATCTTTAGGGTTGTTGAAAAAAATACAAATTTCTCCTTGCATATTACAGATGGTCTTATCTTTTCTTTCTAAAGCTTCATCCATAAGGTTTTTGTTCTTTGATACTTTTTCTTGTTTCATTGCTTTTTCTAGTTTTGAATATATTACTAGAAGGAGAGGAGAAACTTTTGTTAGAGATACTTTAATTGATGTTCTACCAGGTATACTAAAAGCCCTTCCACTGAAGGAAATTGAAGAACTCATATTATTTACCATAATAGTTTTTATCCAATAGTTGTTATATTTATCTTTGTTCAATTTTACATCCTTGACATATTTCTCAGTATCTTTAACAGATGAAGAGATTGATTGAAACTTGTCTTTTGTGTCTTGAAACATTGTATTTATTAAGTGAAAAAGTTGGAGGATAAAATGTTTTTAAGCACAGATTCACCTATAAATTAAACGAAATTTTCATCAAGAAAATTTTAGTTCAAGCAAAGTTTTATTCTATAAATATGGTGAATACAACGTACTGCGATGTTTGTAATCACGAATATAAACATTATAGAAAACACCTCCGAACCAACAAACACACATTTAATCTATTTCATCAAATATCTCCTCTTGAGTTGGAAAGAAAACATTGTGATATCTGTTCAAAGGATGTTTTGAAGAGTAGTTATAATCAACATCTTCAATCACAAAAACACAAGAAAAATGAGTTTAAAGTAAAGGGAGACTATTATATTAAAAACACTGATGAGGCATTTAAAGGGCATATAAAAATAAGGATTTTTCAATTTGGAGAACCCGGTCCATCATCAATAGCTGAATCAATTGAAATAGTGAAACCCGATGTTGAAAAATTTATTAAAAAGACATTAAAAGAAATAAAAACTTTAAAGTTTTATATGGGAGTGAAAATGAATATGAAAAGACAAGATGAAGAACAAACTCCTTATATGAGAACAGATCTTCATTTTATAACATCATTTCAAGATTTTTTGAATAGTGGGGTTTATGAAGAACTATCAAGACAAGAGGAGGATGTTGATAATACAGTGGTAGGAAGTGGATTCAATATTAAAAAAATCATCTTTTTAGATATACACATTCTAAAATCAAACCCTCTTAAAGCTTCTTCTTATATTGAATTACCAAAAGAAATAAAACTAAAGAAGGCAGTTGTTAATATTAAGAACAATGATAATAAATGTTTTCTCTGGTCTGTTCTTGCTCACTTACATCCACCAAAATGTAATTCAGAAAGAGTAAAACAATATATGAAATATGAGAATACCTTGGACATTAAAGATTTTAAATTCCCAATGCCACTAACAGATATTCCTAAATTTGAGAAAAAGAATAATCTTTCTATTAATGTATATGGATTAACGGATACAAACAAAGTTCAAATATTAAAAATTTCAAACAACTATAAAAATGAAGAAACACACATTGACCTTTTATATTTTAGTGTTGGAAAGAATTCACATTACACATACATCAATAATTTATCAAGATTAATCTCTTCTCAGGTATTCAGAACAGCAAACAAAATATATCCTTGTAAGCGATGTCTTAATTCATTTCATACAAAAGAACGATTAGAACAACATTCAAAATATTGTAGTAATCATAAATCAGCTGTAATTACAATGCCTAAACCTGGTGAAAAGATTTATTTTGAAGATTATAATAAATCTATCATGCACCCATTTGTGATATACGCTGATTTTGAATGTATCCTTAAAAAGATAAATACTGCTTCTCCTAATCCAAAAGAACCATATACAAATAAATATCAAAAACATATTCCTTGTGGTTTTTGTTATTATATCAAATCATCTGTTGGAGAAAAGTATAACAAACTTGAACATTATCGTGGAAAAAATGCTTCACAAGAGTTTGTAAAACGATTAGAAAAGGATTGTATAAGACTCACTAAATTAATGAAAGAAACAAATGAACCGATGAAATTAACCAAAGAAGAAAAATTAGAATTTAGAATGAACAATATCTGTCATATTTGTGAGGGGGAAATTAAGGAGTTTAAAGTTAGAGACCATTGTCATCTTACTGGTAAATATAGAGGTCCCGCTCATTCCTGTTGTAATCTTAATTATAAATTACCTTCTTTTATTCCAGTCTTTCTTCACAACAGCGCCAACTATGATACACATCTATTTATAAATGAACTTTCAAAAACACCAGGGAATATTTCTGCTATAACAAACACAAGTCAAAAGTATATTTCATTTTCAAAAATGATATTCACAAAACCTATAACTCGTATTAGGTTTTTAGATTCTTACAAGTTTATGGGAACACCACTAGCCTACCTCGCATCAAATCTAAGCTCCACGGACTCTTTTCCAAATCTTAATTCATTCTTTCCAAAAGAGGAAATTCTCACTAAAGAGGAAATTCAGATTAAAGATGAAATTCTGATTAAAGAAGGAATTCTTACGAGAGAGGAAATTCAAACAAGGAATGAAATTCAAAGTAAAGAGAAAATTCTTACAAGTAAGGGAATTTATCCTTATGATTATATGGATTCATTTATGAGATTTAAAGAAACACAACTTCCTTCAAAAGAAAGTTTCTATAATAACCTTTATGAAGAAGAGATAAGTGATAAGGAATATAAACACGCACAAGAAATATGGAAAATATTTAAGATAAAGAACCTTGGAGAATATCACGATTTATATCTAAAAACAGATGTTTTATTGTTAGCTGATGTGTTTGAAGCTTTTAGATCACTCTGTCATAATAAAAATTGTTATGGGTTAGATCCTGCCCACTATTTCACAGCTCCTGGTTTAGCTTGGAGTGCAATGTTGAAAATGACAAAACAAGATATAGATTTAATCAGTGATGTGGATATGCTTTTGATGATTGAGAAGTCCAAGAGAGGTGGAATATCACAAGTATGTTCAAAAAGATATGCTAAAGCAAATAATAAATATCTCCCAAATTATGATAGTGAAAAAGATAGTAATTATTTGATGTATTTTGATGCTAATAATTTGTATGGATGGGCAATGTCTCAATCTCTACCTTATGGTAAATTAGAGTGGGTGGAAGAAAAGAATTATGAAAAGGCTTTGATGAATATTGTTATTTCTTCTCAAGAGGAATTGAATGACGAAGAAGAAGGTTATTATTTTGAAGTTGATTTGAGGTACCCGAGTGATCTTCATAATAAGCATAAAGATCTTCCTTTTGCATGTGAGAAAGAAACTCCAAAGAAAGAATGGTTAAGTGATTATCATAAAAGTTTTAATATTAAAGGTAAATCAACAGAAAAGTTATTAACAACATTCTATGATAAAGAGGGATATGTTTTGCATCAGAGAAGCTTAAAACAGTTTTTGAGAGAAGGATTGAGAGTAGCTAAAATTCATAGAGTTTTAAAATTTAAACAAAGTCCTTGGGTGAAAAAGTATATTCAATTCAATACAGATATGAGAGCAAATACAAAAGTAAAATTTGAAGGGGACTTTTATAAATTAATGAATAATGCTGTATTTGGAAAGACTATGGAAAATGTTAGAAACAGGCAAAACATTAGATTCGCAACATCTTGGAAAGAAGCTTCGAGATTGATAAATAAACCAAGTTTTGAGAGAGAAGAGGTTTTTTCAGAGAACTTTTCTGCAATTCATATGAAAAAGGAAAGTATTGTAATGGATAAACCAATTTATATTGGAACAGCAGTTCTTGATTTATCAAAGATATTGATGTATGATTATTTGTATAATGACTTAAAGAAAGAGTATGGTGAAAATGTTTCATTGTTGTATATGGATACTGATAGTTTTATCCTAGATATAAAAACTGATGATGTTTATGAAGATATGAAGAAAAATATTGGAGTATATGATACAAGTAATTTCAGCAAGAAGAGTGAGTTATTTTCCAAAAAGAATGAAAAGGTTATTGGTAAGTTTAAGGATGAGTTGGGTGGAAAAGTAATGAGTGAGTTTATTGGATTGAGAGCAAAGGCATATGCTTATAAGTATGGTGAACAGATTGATAAGAGGTTAAAGGGAATAAAGAAATATGTAATAAAGAAATCAATAACTTTTAGAAATTATTATAATTGTTTGATGAATAAGAAAGAAGAATATAGGAAAATGAATACAATAAGAAGTTATAAACATAACATATATAGTGAAGAAGTAAATAAAAAGGCATTAGGAGCCTTTGATGATAAGAGATTTATTTTAGATAATGGAATAGATTGTGTTCCATATGGATATTGTATGATAGAGTGTATAAAATAGATTATGTTTTAACGATGGGAAGATGGGTTAGGGTTTTTAAGGGCTACCGCCGCGTTTTGCACAATATATAAATGGTTAAACCAAGTATTAATCAAACTAAAGAGTGGAGAAAATCTCAGTCTTGGTATATAAATGGAAAACATAATGAATGTGAAAAATATCAAATAAGTCTTATTGAAAAAATAACTAAAACAAAGGTAAATAAAACAAATAAGCGAATTAATTTAAAAACTAGTAAGTTAGAGGATGTAAAGAAAAAAATGAATATCCTTGAATGGACTGAAAACTTTGATGGTTATCAATTGAACAATGAAAAAACAATTTACTATAATCTCAAAATGATATGTGGCTCAGGAGGTGGTCAAACAAGAGCATTAAGAGAAGTTTATCATTTCGTAATGGCACAAATGGGGTATCTTAAAAAATATAAAGATTCAAATGTTTTGTTTGTCAATATTTTAGATGGGGATTATTGTGCAAAGAAAATTAAACTATTGAAGGAATTTGAGAATGAACAAATCTTTATAGGTTCAATGAGTGAGCTGTTCAACCCCCAGGTGTTCAATTCAATGAGGTTCAACCTCCAAGTTAAAAGGGGAGACAAATAAATATACCTTGGGATAAAAAGGGGGGTTTATTTTTAGGGAAAAAAATATAAATCGCTGAAAATCCCCCATTCATTTACATGGGGAAAAGTGAGCCAGAATCAGTATTCTTACCCTACTCATGTGTGCGAGAGATAGCCGTTAGCCCAATGGAGACTCATTCTACCCCTTCCCATCAGGACACTTTAGACTTACAGGATATTGCAGGATGACAAACCACGGGTTTTTCACATTTCATTCATTCTGATGGTCAAATACGGCTGTGGATCATTTACCTCACCCAACTCTCTTCCATTGAAGTTCGAGACCCACCTCTCTTTCACCGATGTTGACGTTCACCTTTTTCCATTGACGCCCGACACCCCGTTCGGCAGTCCATGGAAGCTGGTTGGCTCCTGCTCATGTCAGGCCAAACGGGGAGGTGATGGCGACCTTTGACGTCTTGTGAGTGCCCCACGTTTTCGCTCGGTAATTCCGGCAAATGGCCGTCCTTTGACACCCATCCAGCACCCCAAACGTGGCATCATGGCCCGGGCCTGTGTTGATTGGTGGTTGCATCTCGCTCATTGGTAAGGAAGGAATGATCGCGAGATTGACGGTTGGAGGTCACGTGAAGGGCTGCGCCAATAGGCAAGCTGGATTTGGCTGAAGTCTGCTTGAGGCTCCGCCCACACTGGTCCGCTGTAAAAAGGACGGGAAGACCGTCGTCTTGACAGTTGCTGACAGTTCCTGACCATAGATGACAACACTTACGGTTCCTGACCATTACTGCCAGCTCCTTATGGTTTCTGACCATTGCTGACCTGACCTTTTGTATAGCACTTTCAAAGGTGATGTGTGCAGCGATTCGTAGCTATGACGAACAGGTTTACATGCCAACATTAACAAAACGAATTTGTCGCTCTGATAAATTTGATATGACTGAGGAAAGTGAAAAAGAACTTTATTGTTAAGAAATCGTTGCAGCCTGTTCCAGGTCAAGACATGGTTGAGCAGGCCAAAAAAATATCGCAGCTTCAGACCCACAGCGAGGTACCCCAGGATACGCCGTAACACCACAGAGGGCGAGGTGGCCAAGGATGGCGCCTGATATAGGATCTCAAAGTATCTTCGTGTGTGTGTGTGTGTGTGTGTGTGTGTGTGTGTGTGTGTGTGTGTGTGTGTGTGTGTGTGTGTGTGTGTGTGTGTGTGTGTGTGTGTGTGTGTGTGTGTGTGTGTGTGTGTTGGCTACTATCTCCACATGTGGGTGAGTTTCAGGAGGTCGAACGGAGACCTTTTATCCCATAAGCTCCCCGGAACTACGTTCCAGGTGAACGGACAAGACGAAGAAACAGGTGCAAGAAGATTTTGGAAAGCCGGCACTCTCAAAATCAAGTCTTCATCTTTGGGGGAAAAAAAGCATTTCAGACTGGAAGTGTGCTTGGCAGCAAGCGTAGTGATGACCAAACATTTATTATAAAAATATAATTCGTCAAAAAATTATAAACAACTAAAACCGTGTCATGGGACTTTTGACTCACCTTGTGGATGTTCTCTCTTGTTTATTCTACAGATGAGAACATTTTTTTAATAGCAGCCTGCAATTAACTTTGTGGCAGATGACACAAGGAGGATGATGAAAGATCATTGTTAATTTTTTGATATACAATGTCAAGGCTTGTATCAGAGCGAACACACAGAACTTATAACAAGGGGAGCAGGAGACAAGAGGGATGGGAGAGGTAAGCACATAACAGAGGGGAATAGACACATGAGGAGATCTGTGGAAGGGAGCAGGATGGGGTGAAGTACATGGGGTAAACAAGATGGACACTACAGGGACTTGAGGAAGGAAAGCAGGGAATATGAAGGAGGTATGTTTAGGGTGGATTCATGGGTGCACAAAATATCATGGTTTTGGATGGGGGAAGATAAGAGATGGTGGTGAACGGCTGTTTTGAAGACCTGGAGGGAAGAGTGGGATTGAAGAGTGTGTGGGAGTTTGTTACAAAGTTGGGGGAAAAGGAGAAATGAAAGAATGAAGGTGAGTAGTGATTCTTGATTTTGGTAGTTTCTGCAGAAGGGGGTTACTGGCAGACCTTGTGCGCCCTGAGACAATGTGGGTGGGAACATATCGGAGATAGAGTGGGGGGGCAAGACCGGAGAGGAGACAGTAGAAGACAGAAAGACCACCGACCTGCCTGCGGTGAGAGAGTAAGAGGCACAAAGTCGCCGCCTCATCGCGGGACATACCAATGATCTGAGATGCCTTGGTTTCCACAGCGTGAAGCTGAGAAAGATGAGAGGAGGGAACACCAGCCCAGAGGGGAGAGCAGTACTCCATCAGACTGCAGATGAAAGCTTTGTACGTGGTCAGGAGCTCAGGTGGGCCAAGGAAAGACTTTGCACAATGGAAGATGCCCAATTGGTGACTGGCTTTGGAGGCCAGCTTAGAAATGTGGTTTTCCCAGGAAAGATCATGGCAGATAGTGAGGCCCTAAAGTTTGAATGAAAGAACTTCAAGAGAATTGTTGAGAAAGTAGATGAGGGGTTTTCCAGACGGTCCTTACGGAGAGACATCGTGAGAGTGTGAGATTTGTCAGGATTGAAAGACATATTCCACGTGTTGGACCAGCTTGTGATTTTATCCAGATCTGCAGAGAGTGAAGAAGCTGCAGCTTGCTGTTCTGAGTGATGACAAATGGTAGAGCCATCAGCAAAGAGATAAAGAGGATTTTCCAGAGAATCGGAGAGATCACTGCTGAAAACGAGAAAAAGCCCAGGGCCCAGAACACTACCTTGAAGAACAACAGCCTGGACAGGAAGTGGGAAGGAGAGAATTCCATCAATGGCTGCACATTGACTGTGACAGGAAAGGAAGTCTATGAGTCATGAGTGGAGATGACCTTGGACACCACAGGAAGAGAGTTTGGTTTGCTGGGCATGGTGCCTGGCTCCATCAAAAGCATGCGATCTGTCGAGGGAGATGGCTCTAATCTCCTCTCTGACATTGAGGATCTCCATCCATTGCTGGGAAAGCAAGAGCAGTCCAGGGTAGAGTGACCTGCTCTGAATCCAAATTGATGATCAGAAATCAACCCATTGGAGAAGAGGAAGGATTTAATGTTGGAAGCGATGATGGATTCCATAACCTTGCTGATGATTGGGAGAAGGCTGATTGGTCTGTCGTTGCAGGGATCTGTTTTGCACCTTTTTATGCAGAGTGATAGTGTTTGTTGATTTCCAAGGAGATGGCAGATGACCTTTAGCAAATGAGATGGTGAATAGAACAGAGAGAGGGTGAGCAAGAGCAGCAGATCAGGTCTTTCGGACACGTGGGTTGATGCCGTCTGGACCGGTTGCAGAATCTGAGTCGAGGTTTGACAGCAAACTCTCCATTTTTCAGGAGAAAAGGACACAGAGTCCAGGAACAGCTGGATCTGACTGGGAAAGATGGGTACAGAAAGCGATGGGTGTGGGACACAAGATTTAAAAGCAAACACGGAGTTTAGGCATTCAGCCTTTTCACGTGCGATGTCAGCTGTGCGGCCTTTTGTCGTAATGGAGGGGATGGAGGGTGAACATACACCAGAAACAGACGTAACTAGTCACCACCAGGATTTTGAAGAGGGAGTCAGGTTTGAGAGTTCAGACTTGAGATTAGAAAGATGTTGCTTCCTGGCTCTCCTGATGGTAGACACACACTTGTTCCAAGCTTTTTGGAAGGAACTGAGATTACCTTCAGTGGATTTGCCTTCCAGGAGGCGAAGGCAAGTTGTGTCGCAACAACTGCCGCGCTACAAGCTTCATTGTGCCATGGACGGGAGGAAGGGTAGGACAACTGAAGACGAGATGGGATAAATCTGTGCATGAGAGAGAACATTGAAAGAATTCCCAGGATGAGTTGATGTTGGAGAAAGTAGAGATGGGAGACCAGTCTAGAAGTTTGGCTGCTTGAAGGTCTTGCCAGTCGTCCTGGGTGAAATGCCAGACTCGACCGTGCTGAGGTGGTTTTCTAATAACAACAGAGAGATGTCCACTTTGACAAGCATGTGGTCAGATGAACCGACTGGAGCGGAGGAAGAACAGCAGACGTTTTCTGGGATTAGAGCTTTGGTTCAGGATTACTTTCCTGATCATTATCATATGAATGATGATGATAAATTGTTCTCTCTTTGATCACATCTCTGCCCACCTGGTCAGATTCTGCATGTTTGCAGTTGGATAAGGGAATGACTGCAGAATAACTTTTTGCTGCACTGCAAGCCCTACTTAATGGAAGATTGACTTCTTTTCGAGTTTTATGTATCCTCAAAAAACTTCAAAGCATTTTGTTAATTTATTTTGGGGATGGAAAGCAATGGCTCCCAGCCTTATGTGCTCAGCCTGCCAGTAACTGAAGCTGGACAGGGATTGTTTGGTGTCACCAGCAAAATGATGTCTTTTTGCTTCCTTTCTCTTTGAAAACCTTTGTGCGCAAATGCTTTCTGGAAGGTCTTTGCTCACTGTTTGCTCAGGCAAGCTGGAAAACTTGGTAATGGCCAAGAATAGTTTTGTATGGACATGGAGAGGTTGGATGCAACAGCAGACCACCCTACCCCCCCTTTTTTATTTTATTGAAGCCTGCTTAAAGCCGGACAATCACCATTCATCTTGGTTTTGGATGGGGGAAGATAAGAGATGGTGGTGAACGGCTGTTTTGAAGACCTGGAAGGAAGAGTGGGATTGAAGAGTATGTGGGAGTTTGTTACAAAGGCGGGAAAAAAAGGAGAAATGAAAGAATGAAGGTGAGTAGTGATTCTTGATTTTGGTAGTTTCTCCAAAAGGGGGTTACTGGCGGACCTTGTGCGCCCTGAGACAAATGAGTGGGAACATATCGCAGATAGAGCGGGGGGGGGGGGCAAGACCGGAGAGGAATCGGTAGAAGCCAGAAAGACCACCGACCTGCCTGCGGTGAGAGGCCCAAAGACTCGGCCTCATCGCAGGAGATGCCAATGATCCGAAGTGTCTTGGTTTCCACAGCGTGAAGCCGATTTACCCTAAAACCTATAAAAAAAAAATACATCACTCAAAAGAAGTCCTGGTGAGGGTCTACAATCACTGATTTCTCATTTTTTTTGTTGAAATATTATTATAATAATGGTGTTTTATTTAATTACTTTTCCTTTTCTGCACACTGTGTTTGTCAGAAAAGATTACTTTTTATATTGTTGTTTGAAAAGAGTAATACAGGTGTAGAAAGTTAACAATATTTGTGTAGTTTTGTGTTAACGCCTAATTACCTCCATCACCGAAGGTGAAGGAGGTTATGTTTTCACCCCTGTCTGTCTGTCTGTTTGTGTGCAGGATATCTCAAAAAGTTGTGGGCAAATTTGGTGGACAGGTTGGGTGCATGACCACGACGAATTGCTTCGATTTTGGTGAAGATCCAAATCCTGATCCAGATCTCATAATTGTTAAAGTGATTCTTCGCCATTGAGAGATAGGGCGACAAACGATATAGTACTGTATAGCATGATATTTCAAAAATGTATTGGACCCGATATGTTCTCGTGGATCAGACATTACGTGGCGAAGGTATGAGCTCTACCAAGTGCCCTTCTAGTTTTTATCTAACCTTTCTTTGGAGCAAGAAGAAGAAGAAGAAAAAGAGCCACTCCTTTCACATCTTCTAACGCATTGGGCTACTGAGGCAGTTTTCCATTGCCTCGGGGTGGGGGGGCGCATTCCTTGACAGGTCACCACTCCGACACAGAATACAATGGCTCAGCACAGAAGAGTGATATAAAATTCAGTGCTGTGAGTGATAATCGAGACACAATGATGAGAGAATATTTAAACACTGACACCAGTATGAGAGTGGACTTAAACACGGAAACCACAAACCAGATTCTGATTATTTCAGAATAAAATCAGCTGTTCCTATAGGTTTCCTTTGTGGGTAGTGCATTTTAGAGCAAAGACTCAACCATGAACACCAAGGAGATTACAAAAGATATCTGGGATAAAGTTGTGGAAAGGCACAGATCATGGGATGGGTATAAAAATAGTTCAAAGGCCTTGTATATCCTTTGGAGCATAGTCAAGACAATCATTAAGAAGTAGAAGACGTATGGTACCACCAAGACCCTGCCGAGATCAGGCCGTTCCTTCAAACTGGATGACCAAGCAAGGAGGAGACTGATCAGAGAGGCCACCAAGAGGCCAATGGCAACTTTGAAATAGCTGCATTCCTTTATGGCAAAGTACCATACACGAACTTCACCAATGAGAACACAACTTCATCCCAAGAACGTTTTGGTCTAGTCTGCAGTTTCCAAACTGTGGGGTGATGTGACCTTTCTTTTTTTGATGGTTACATCAATGGAAATGGCTACTTGGAAATGCTACACAAATATTTTTATTTACGGAATTGTGACGTCATCGTGTTCTGATGAGACGCCAATGGTTTCAACAGGATAGGCGAAAGGGGCACATCCACATACTGCAAAAAATACCTTGGATTACCTCCAATACGGACTCAGTGCCAGGTCATCTCAAACTGTTTCCTTGCACACTTTGACTA
>NC_140966.1:81443387-81525887 GCF_056783735.1 Eptatretus burgeri
AAAAACTTACATAAGTCCTTACCTGCTGATCCATCCAAAAGATCTGCTTATCCAGTTCCCAAAGAAGACTGCAGCATCCAGCATTATCCCTTCATATCGTCCTCTTGTCCCCTTCTTACCCTCATCGCATTCATTTTCCTGTTTATCTTTGCTCTCGATCTTGTATCGCTTCATTGAATCAACGGTCGAGGATTCCTACAATAAGATGATCGTCTGACACATTCAGGAATACCTGGGCTGGCAGAAGGGAAACTGGATGAATGACCGGCACTGTTCAATTCCACTCGTGGCATAATTGACCGAGCCGCGACAATGACTGCACCGATGCTCCGGAAACCCCTATTGTGCTCTTCACAGATGACTCCACCTTGTATGACATATAATTCTACATCAGACCGACAGTCCAATAACAATGGCTTCCCTCTGTGCTCATCGGGAAAAGGATCAGATACTGGTCAAACACTTTGAACATGTCTTTTGATATGGGCACATCTCACATTCAGACCTTGTCTCTCTGAAAGGGTCATCAAACAAACCCTGCACTTTCCACAGTCTAACAATGGAAGAGCTTCAGACTTTTGGACCTCGGGGCCATGCCATGGGCTACGACCTCTCCTGGACGGACTATAAATATCAAAGATGGCTTCCAAAGCCAACTGCAGAATGGACATCCTCCTTCGTGTCTGGTCATTCTTTGCTAAATCCAAACTACTGTACTCGCAGCCTAAGAGGCCTTTGCCCATAGCTCAATGGAGTATAACTCCACACTGTGGACTAGTTAGTACCTCTGCTTCACACCTGTCTCTCATACTCTATAATCCAAAGTTGTCAACATCATTGGCATCTCCCTCAAAGAAGCAGAAATAAAGGACAGCTCTTATCTCATTGGAGACAAATTGGTGTTCTCTTTGTTTTCTCCTGCCTCTCATCAGGTCTTACACTGCTTGCTTTTTATCCCTCTGTACCTCCACGATCCCTCCAGTTACTTTTTATCAGTCGATTAAATCCCACTCTTCTCTTCAGTGATTCAAGTTGGCAGTGCATCCCCACTTCAGGTCATCCTCCATTCCGACCCGTGATTCTTTCTTTCCTCATTACCCCCAACATATTCCCTCCCCCTTTCCACACCTCTCACAATTTATTTGCAGGTTGCTCTGTTTTCTTCCCTCTTGTGTCTCCTCTTCCTGTTCGTTCATCCCATTGTTGCATCCTCCTGTTGTCCTGCCGCCTTATTAACCCACGCATGCGGAGCGAAATGCGGGGTTAAGCAATTGGTTCACTTCTGTCTGTCCGTCCATCCATCTGTCCAACCACAAATGTCAGTTTATGATCAAGGAACAACTTAATTTAAATTGAATGTTAGATTTTGAACACAAAATGGAACATGAATCTGAAAATATAACCGGAGTTTAACAGTAGAGTACTTTGTCTCTGAATTAGTCCCGATAAGTTTTCAGGCTGTCTGCCTGTCTGGAAGTCAAACAAAATTGAAAATTATTCCAAACAGGAAACTTACTGTATTTTAAGGACGTCATAAAGGACACAAACACCAAGCAAGAAAAATGAATGACGTGTTCTATAGGGTGATGTAATAGACACGGCGTCGATGGCAGTAAACTTCCGGAATTAATGTTTTTATTCGACCTTTAAAATCTTAATTTTATTTAAATTGAATTATGTACCGAAACCCTGCAAAGGGTAAGGTGTTCTATGAACTCTCGAGTTACCCTCGCCGAAGGATTCGGAGAGGTTATTGCATTTGGGTGCGTTTGTTTGTTCGTCTGTCTGTCTGTCTGTCCACACAGAACTTTCGTGTTTTTCTCTGCAACCGCTTGTCGGATTGAGACAAAATTTTCACCATTGGTGCGACTACTCATGAAGAATGTCTCAATGATAATTATGACGTCATAGGTCACATGGTTTGGCAGCCATATTTGATTTACCTGAAAACCTATAAAAAAATACACCACTCAAAAGAAGTCCTGGTGAGGGTTTACAATCTTTGATTGCTCTTTTTCTTGTTGACAGTGCATTGCTTCCGACCCTCAGCCATCTCACTCATTAGGCGTATGAACTATGCATGCAAAAAACAACAACAGTATGGCAGGATGAAAAATAAATTTTTCAAAACAAATATATTGTTGCTAAAATGACAGGGGTAAATGAAGAATTAATAATTAATTAGTTATCTCATAATGAATGTTCGAGTAAGTGATTTGTAGCTCCAAGTATAAATGACCAGAATCCGATGTATAGGAAGCTCCCAGTCACCATATCCCCTGTGTCTGTCTTTTCCACCTCTGTATTGAGCATTCTTCATCGTTCCACATTTTCATTTCTCACCTCCCCCATGCAATCGTGTGAACGTGGCAGTTCTGCTTGTACAAGCCCCACACAACCACATCAAAATGGGCACTGCACGTATGCGAGCCACACGCGTTTTGTTGACATGGCGTGTCCGCACGTGTCAGCCTCATATGGCTCCGCTGACTTGGCGGTGACACGTGAGCAATGTAATCACCATGGGAGCACATGCTTGACCTTCACAGAGGGGGAAGAAAACCTCGCAGCATGGGGTGTGTGCCAGTGGCTAAAAAAGCAAGTTGAGAGTCAACACACATGACACAGAGAGAGGGACCAGAGGAGACTCAAGAAGAGGGAGTCGGCACCAGAGTCCCACGCAGAGTGGTCGAGTTGGCAACTGGAGCTCCTAAAGGAGAGACGGTTGTAATAGCGTCTCAGACGGTTACACAACAATAGAGCTTGACCAGCACGTCCAAGTAGGACCTCCTGAAGTTCTGTAAAAGGAAAGACCACCAAAACCTCCACCTCATTCATTCTGTCTTGTTCTTTCGTCTGTCCTGTGTCCCTGAACAAGTCTCTGCATGTGATAGGTTGAATTTAAGGTTGAGGTGTGGAGACCATTTCTGTCTTCTTAAGCGTGCCGGCGACTTCCATATTGTCCTCTTTCTTCATTGTTTCCTGACTGTGTTCCCATCCAGGTTATTATTTATGAGACCCTTTGTTCTATAAAGTATCAACGCCATAAATTTTGAGCTGCGGAGCCATGATTAAAAAAGCAAGTTGAGATTCAACACACTAGACACACAGAGATTTCCATGTTGTCATCTTTCCCTCTGGTGTCTTATTGTTACCTCTGAGGACGGAAGATAGTATTCTTCACTTTATTTTTGAAACTTTGTGTGATTATTGCTGCGATTGTAGGCTAAAAAAGGGTCTTATCCATGAAAAAAAGGCTCAACAATTTACTTGATCCATCGACGGTTATTGTTGAAGGGAACAGCATGAAAACACTTTAAGAAACCCAAATCCAAATCTTGCATCAAAATACCATGGGATCTGCAGATCCACATTGCAGCACCCCCATAAAATACACAAGAATAAGAAAGAGTGCCCTACCACCAACAAATAACAAAACCACAGGAGTTTGTGTCCCTCGAAAAAAAAATGTTTGAAATCGCAGCCACACTCTACGGAGGCTAAGATCACATGAGACAAATCTTTATCTCAAGGTTTAACAATTCCGAGTTATTTAAATTTTTCTCAGCTCCAAGCTCTTCATCATGGAACAAAGGTATCAGATGTCCTGGCAGATAGCACCTCTTCAATGGGGGCCTCTGAAGGTTTGATTCCAAATGACTTCAGAGAGAAATCATCTCTTTCATAGCACCCTGGCATCTGCTGAGGACTCCAGAGGTGGCAACGCTCACTAAGCACATGATCAACTTAACATGCAGGAAGGTAAGTAGGTGTCATGCCTGGAAAATGCACGTGACCTTCTCGTGTGCTGGCACACCTTTCATGCATCCAGGTTGGAGATGGAAACAACTTCACGGTACATTCGTGGGAGCATCGGAGAAAAGGTGCACACACGGTATCTCTCGTTTTGGCGGATGTCACTGGGCTGGAAGAAGTAAAATCATGGATCTTGCCATCCTTCGAGGAGACATTAAGCCTGCTGTCCTGTCTGCTTGCACGCGATCGCGTACACTAGAGACACAAAAGGTGTCTCTCGCATGAGTATGTCTGTGAGTAGGCTGGTCTCATGAACACATCCACAGTGTGAAACCAAGTCCAGGACCATGGCGGTATTCCAATGAGGCTTTGGGGAGAACAAGACCCCGTTGTGGGATCAGGTAAGATTTCTGAAAACCAAACTCAAATCATAAAAAAAGGTGAAGGTGCAATACCTTGAAATCTGTGTGGGTGTTTGCATTGCTGTTTACCTGTTGCTGACGGTATGCCACGACTCCAGCAATGACCTGCAGCATGAAATGAAAGAGCAACAGGATGCAGTACTGCAAACACAGAGAGAAAGTATCCTGACTTTTCTGTTTGAAATGACTTTACACACCACAGCATGCTGATGTTTATATATATCTATCTATATATATATATATATATATATATATATATATATATATATATATATATATATATATATATATATATATATATGTACTACGTTCAACATTGAACCGTTTGATGTTCTTAAAGTAATCTTTCAGTGTTTTTCAAGTGATGTATTCCCCACACAGGCTATTCATGCTGCACAGTGCTGGAGAAACAGGGTTTTGGAATTGTCAGCCTCTCCCTTTCCCGAAGAGACAGGGAAGGTATTGCAATAGGTGTGTGCATTTTCAGGGGCTGGAGCACGAGGAAGAGGGAATTAAAGAAAGATAAAGAAACGTGAAGTCAGAAGGAGGCTATAAGCCCCCCCCCCCCTGTAAAGCATATCTACGGACCTTACTGTCCATTTTGGGAGGGGTTCCATGTTTGTCGTTATTGAAGGATTGGGATGAAAAGTTGAGTATAAGTTAAAGTGTGAAATGTAGGTTTCAATGATATGATGAGTATACATTTACACAGGGCATTCCTGAACATTCATCAATATGCCGTGTCCTGGCATATTGATAATGACATCATTGTGTGCGGCGACTCATTCAGATATCCGTTCATGAGCTGTTGTGGGCACCACTGATGCTCCAGTAAGGTATGGCAAGGTGTCCATCCCCATTTGAATGGTCAGTGATGCCATTTCCAATATGGTGCCTCAAAGGAAACGGCTACATTGAAGATTATGATGTGCTTAATTGTGATGTCATGACAGGTACTTGTTTCCTTCGCCCTGTGTTATCCCCTGCCCCCCCCCCCATTCTTCCTCACATCCCTTATTCCTCCAAGTCTCCCTCTATGTTGTCCTTCATCCCTGGTGTTGGTGTGTTTCCTCCCACTCTCTATCGCTCCTTTTGTTCCGTTACACCATAATCCGTTGTATGTTGTATCTCCTCCATGAGCCTCGACATTGTACTTGTTCCGATGATTCTGTATTTACTGTTTTTTTTGACCAGTGTATACATCTGCAGCTTTTTGTGGTGGATTTTAGGTTTGGCACCTCCCCAGAGTTTATTTGTTTTCATGTGCACAGATATCCTTATCTATGACTAGCATATTGCATCCGTCGCATCGCTGGTGGGAAAGCTAAGATAGCTCGCTGTCATGTGCAGCCTGTGGCTTCAGGTTGCCTCATTTTCTGGGGGGGGGGGGGTGCGGCTATGCCGCTAATGCAGTGCCCTCTGTTACCAGTGCACTGGTACTCATTTCACCAACCTCAGAAGGATGAAAGGCTGAGTCAACCCCACCTGGTGTTAATTCAACGGTTTTCAGGGCCTCAAACACAGAACCCTAAGATCCCTAAGCCAACACCAGGATTGTTACTAAAATAGGGGGAGGGGGGGAAGAAAGAGATGGGAGAGAGAGGGGGGCAAAAAGCAAGAATCCTCGTTCCTTATATATTGTCCTCTGATATTTGCATAGAATGTCAAACAGATGTACTGTTATATGACGTCATAACAGACCATTTTTCAGTACATTTAAGGATATCATGCTATGATTATGTCATACTGTTGCAGGTGGCAAAGGGGGGGGCGGGGGGGGAATCATGTCATGACATTAGCTTCATATAAAGGCAAAAGTCTCACCACAGACAGGCAGTCGTAACGATGGCGAATGACAACACTACAACCAAGGAGACCCGTGAACAACACCAAGCAGCTGGCGAGCATCAAGGTGGTGACTGCCATAACAAATGGCCCTGAACCGACTCGGCCCAGGTACTGGCGCTTTCTCAACAGCACCCAGATTCCCATGTAAAGCGTGACGCAGCCAGCCACCTGTGACGATACCATGAGCGAAGTGATCTCGAAGCAGAAAATGGTGTTAAGAATGCAATCAAGAGATAAATCACACGAAATGTGCATTGTTCACAGGACATTGCGAAGGAGGAAGGTGAAAAACCACACGCTCACCTTTCCTGTTATTAGCCTCAGTTTATTGTACATTTTGTCCATCATCTAGTTCCTTTGGCCTACCGTCCCAAATATCTACTCTTTGAATATACGATGAACATAAAAGTAGAGGGGCGTTCTACGGAGTCTTTCAAAAAATATTAGGCCATTGTGTGGCAGTATGTTGTTGAAATTCTAAATTGAGAGATGCTTGATCACCAGCAACCTGCAATGGAGTCCTGCCCAGGATAGAATTCCTGTCCATGGGGAGGTTCAGATCGGTCATGGATGCCCTCATACACAACCAATCCCTTCGCCCACATTTAAAGGGGTATGGGAGCACGCAAACGGGTTGTTTCAAATTTAACTAGCATCCGTTGAAGACAAAGTCTTCGATATCCCCCACCATAGTAAATGAGGATTAACAAACTTATATTCCCTAAGCATGTGCAATATGTATGTGAAGTTTCCCCTTGTGTCCAGCCATTCTGGAGAAGAAGATTTTTAAAATTTATTAATTTTCAATCCAAGATGGCTGACGAACCATGTGACCTATGACATCATAACTTTACATTCTGCCTCCAATCCTCCAGTGGAATACGTGTGTGAAGTTTCGTGTTAATCGGATGAGGTGTGTTTTTCCATCCAAGATGGCCGCCAAACCATGTGACTTGTGACGTCATAATTTTTACTATGTATGTAGACATGACGGAAGATGATAGTTGCACATTTTCACTTCGTTAGTTTATGTGATTCCAGAGAAAGCATTATTTAATATTTTTCTTGAATCCAACATGGCTGCCAAACCCTTTGACCTATCAATTAGAAAATATCAAAAGGCACCAGCTCACCACTTGCTTGATATGTGTACCACATTTCATAAATATATCTTGAGGGGATTTGTAGTTAAGCTCCGGAAACGAAATGTGACGGATGGACGGACGGAACTCATTTCTATATCCCCCGCCAACTTCGTTGGCTGGCGGGGGATAATTAGGACGTCAGTTTATTACCTCCACCACTACACTGAAGGTAGGCTGAGGTTATGTTTTCACCCCTGTTTGTCTGTCTGTGAACAGGATATCTCAAAAAGTTGCGGACGGATTTGGACGAAATTTGATGAAGAGGTTGGGTGTGTGACAAGGACCAAATGATTAGATTTTGGTGAAGATCCGGATCCGGATACGATAATTTTTTAAACCGATCTTCGCGAAACTTCACCACATGGTAGAGTTTGTCATAAGGAAGAAGCCTATTGTGTTTGAGGTCAAAAAGTCAAAAGGTCAACATAGGCCAAAGGTCAACAACTTAGGTGGTATTTCTAAAATCCTCAATTTTCATCCGATTGTCTTGAAATTTGAAGAAGATTTATACTTCAGGTCACTGAATTAAACTAGCCAATTATTTTTGAGGTCAACATAAACCAAAAGGTCAACATAGGCCCAAGGTCAACAACTAAGGTGGTATTTCTAAAATCCTCAATTTTCAACCAATTGTCTTGAAATTTGAAGATTTATATTTCAGGTCACTGAATTCAACCACCAAATATTTTGGAGGTCCACATCGGCCAAAAGGTCAACATAGGCGGAGTGTCTAAAATTGACAATTTTCATCCGATTCACTTGAAATTTGAAGAGGAGTTGCATATTTGGTCATTGAATTCAACCACCAATTATTTTTGAGGTAAAATTTGTTTTATGGATTTTGCAAGTGTCGTGCTCTGCATGACGTCTTCTTCTTGTTTGTTTGTCCGTTTGTTTGTTTGTTTTTGGGCAGGTTATCTCAAAACGTTGTGCACAGATCTGGATGAAATTTTGTCGACTGGTTGGGTGTGTGACAAGGCCGAACTGATTGGATTTTGGTGACGATCCGGATCCGGATCCGACTACTACAAATTTTTATGTGATTCTTCACCATTGAGAGATTGGGCCAAAAACGATATATAGCATGATATCTCAAAAAGTGGTGGACGGATTCGGATAAAGCTTGGTCGACATGTTGCGTATGTGACAAAGAAGAATTGTTTCAATTTTGATGAAGATCTGAATCCTGATGCGGATCAGATAATTATTTAAGTGATTCTTCACCATTGAGAGATCTGGTGAAAAACTATATATAGCACGATATCTCAAAAAGTTGCGGACGGATTCGGACGAAACTTGGTGTGTGATGAAACTTGGTGTTAGGTGTGTGACAAGGAAGAATTGATTCAATTTTGGTGAAGATCTGAATCCTGATCTGGATACGAGAATTCTTTAATTTTTTAAAATGATTCTTGACCATTGAAAGGGTCAAAAACGATATAGTTCTGTATAGCATGATATTTCAAAAATGTATTGGGCCCAATATGTTCTCATGGATCAGGCATTACTTGGCGGAGGTATGCGCTCTACCGGGTACCCTTCTAGCTTTTTAAAGTGGTAACACACATTCATAAAACCATGTGTTTTCCACTGCAATTCATGTGCTGGAAATCAAGATGGTGGTGAGTGAGATGACATCGAGGATGGAGCAGTAAATAAGTTTTAAATTCCTGGTAAACAAAACCATCAAGCCTATTGAAATTTACAGACGATAGGCTGCACAACATGATAATGAGTATGGCTGTCATGCCTCTGTACAGGGCCTTCACTAGGTATCTATGTGGGTGCCCCATGCCCAAACTTGCACGGGGCCCTCCTACTGGAGGATTAATCAAATCATGACAGTTCATTAAATAAAGAATAGATTTACAGCAAAAATTAATTACACAAACACACACACTCTCACAAATCAACGACGCCTACAATTTCACCCTTCTACTTTTCCTGGACCCAACATCATCAACAATGTCATCATACTTTGACCTGCATCAACAATTTGACCTGCATCATTTTGACAATCATGTGCTGTAATCTGATTTTCATCCTGCTTCCCCCTCAATCCTAACATACCTCAGTTCAAGTGGAATATGAAATATATTTCTTCTTTCTCTTTAATATCTATATTTTCATTTTTGTAGCCCACACCTTTTCATCGCATTTATCTTTGTGGTGGGTGAAATTCCAGAAAAAGTTAGTTGAGATTTCATCCCAAGTGATCAATTGAGATGATGAGCAGATGTGACAACTTGTCCTGTGATGTTGTAGAGCAGAAGGAGCTCTTTATGAGCTTCAGCTCTGAGAAGCAGTGTTCTGCCGAAGCAACGGTTACCGGCATTGTTAGCAACACCCCAAGAGTGACGTGCGCATTCGGGTAAATGTCGATGAGTGAATTTTTAGTGAAATCCCTCTGTGTTTCCAGAGGAGCACATCTTTCCAGCACCAATTAGCGCAGGATCTTGAGTTCTTCCATCAGCTCGTAACAGCTTTCAGATTATTTGATTTTGAATAAGTTCTCAGGATATCTATGTATGTCATTCCAGCTTTTTTGTGACATCCAGTGCCTCAAAGCTTTTGTGGGCTGTGATGTTGAATAGAGAGTTGAATGGCCGCAAGACGCAGTACGACTGCTCGAACATACCCACCAGCATGGTCAGGCAGCCATGAATAACCCTGGATAAAAATTCATCTTCAAACTTTTCCTGGGGGTATGAAACTGGTTCCTCTGAAGACTCGTATGACAAGTACCAGTTTTTGTTACATACACTACCTGTCTGAAGTTTTAGAACACCCCCATTTTTCCAGGTTTTCCTGAAATTTAAGCAGTTTCATGTTTCAATGCACTCTGAAATTATAGCATAGAACAAATAAACAATTGCCAATAAAAATTTAAATCATGGAATCGTTTTGTTGAACAAAATTTCATCTAAATTTTTGACTCATCAAAGTAGCCACGTTTTGCAGATATAACAGCCGAACATACTCGTGGCATACTTTCCATAATGGAAATCAAATATTGTTCAGAAAGTTCTTCCCAACACTGTTGCAGAAGTTCCCACAAATGTGTTGCACTTGGAGGTTGCTTTGCTTTCACCCTTCTGTCCAGTTCATCCCAAACCAGCTCGATGGGGTTTAAGCCTGGAGACTTTACTTGCCATTCCATGATTTGAAGCCTACCGTCTTGTTCTTTTCTTCTCAGGTAGTTCTGACATAGCCTGGAGGTATGTTTTGGGTCGTTATCTTGCTGTAGGATGAACCCCTGACCAACTAGGCATAGACCAGAGGGTATTGCATGACGCTGTAAAATGCTGTGGTAGCCCTTTTGGTTCAGGGTGCCAGTCACTCTGTGCAAGTTGCCGACTCTGGATCCACAAAAGAGCCCCAGATCATCACGCTTCCTCCTCCATGTTTGACACTTGGTGCACACACTGAGGAACCATCCTTTCGCCTACTCAAGGGCGTACAAAAACCCTGCGTGATGAACCGAAGATTTCAAATTTTGATTCTTCGGTCCATAAGACCTTCTTCCAGTTTTCAGTAATCCACTGGCGGTGTTTCATGGCCCAGGCAAGCCTCTTTTTATTATTTTGCCATCTTACCAATGGCTTTCTTACTGCCACCTCGACCTGTCAAACCTGCAGCTCGAAGTCTTCTCTTCACAGTTCAAACTGAGACTTCCTTACTTCGACCAGTGTTAAACTATGTTTGAAGCTGCTGTCCTGTGAGGCGCCTATCACGCAAGCTGTTGACTCAGAAACTTGTTTTCTAATTGTGTTGTGGCTTTGTGTCTGCCAGACCTCTTCCTGTAAGAGTTTCCTCCAATTTCCAAGTGCCTTTTGATGGTGTTGGAAACTGTACTCACTGACACCTTGGCTGCTTTACAATTTCTCTGAAGGAAAGACCTCCACTTTTAAGGGTTATAATGGTCTGTCTGTCTTCCTTTGTTAATTGTCTTTTTCTCGCAATGATGATAGCATTACACTACTCCCTGCAGTCCAATATTGTCCAAATAATGCTTCAGAGGGTGTAGCAACACACTCTGTTCCAACACTGGTTTTACACAGACAGAGGATTTGTAACTAATCAACAAAAGTTCGGACACCTGTAGGAATTGTTTGCATTAACTTTCAAGCTTTAATTTACTTCCATTGCTGCAGAACAGCTGCAGTTGCTAACCCATTACTTGTTCCTTGAAAAGGGCCTTTTTAACAACTCTGAAATTTACATTATTTTTTCAGTTTTTGGTAACCTAAACTTTTTTTAACCTCTGGCAGTTTACCGCTTAGCTTTGTACCATTTCAGGTTATTCACTGCACTTGAACTGCGTAAATTTCAGTATAAACTGAAAAATGGGGGTGTTCTAAAACTTTTGACCGGTAGTGTAGCACATGAATTTTGTTTTGTGATATGTGAATAGCTCTGGTTTAACGGGTTGTTATCAAGTGTAGTTATCGATATTAAAAATCCAGGTCATGTTTGAACCTCCCTCCCCACCCCCTCACATGTTAAATAATTACATTGCGCCCAAAAATAAGGACATATTGTGTAACCTCTAAAGCTCATATGGAGCATAATTGGAATTTCTTGTGAATAAGCAGCAGTTCTTTTCAAAAGCCTCTCCAACGTACCGAAATGATGGAATTAACAACAATTAACAGGTTTTTCAGGAATGTGGTCTCACGAGTCACCCTGGACTTCATACGTAGTTTGGCAGCAACAACCATCATGTAGTTGCTTTCAAGTGACGCTCTCCAGCAGGTTCTGTGGAACAGAGCAGCACGATACTGGTTTCGGTGAAGGTTGATTTTCGGCCATATTTAAAAAACAAACCATTAATTAATCAGTGCCCAATGGAGAGTTTGCTCCAATGCGAAAACATTTTAGATTTACTAACCACCACACAAACCATCTGCAAAAACATGCGTCCATTTATTACATCAGTAAATGTGTGAAATACACCACCACCCCCCCCCCCTCCCACAACCTTACTCAAAAGCTGGTGTTGACTTAATGGTTAAGGTGACTATCTGAAGATCTTGGGGTCTTGAGTTCGAGCACTGTCGTGCCGTTAAATAACACCGGAGAGATTGAGTCAGCCTGTCATCCTTCCAAGGTTGCTGAAATGAGTACCAGCTTACTTGAAACAGTGGGCATTGAATCAGTGGCACAGCCACGCTCCCAGTGATGATACAACCAGCAGCCGCAGGATGCATACGAAATGACGATGACCTTACTCAAACTTGTTAACCTCCATGTATGCCCCTTCTTTCCCCTTTAATTTTTTGCTTTTGAAGATCGAGGCTCATGGAAGATCCTGGATCTTCCTGGGGGGGGGGGGGGGAGCCTGGATGTATTTAGCTCAGTGGGGGTTACTTGAAGAACACGTGCATCATGGAGTTGCGGGGAAGGGTCGGAGGGCTGAGAGAGCAGAGGGACCTAGACCGGAGGAGAAGCAATGAAACTAGAGACCACTGACCAACCTGCAATGTGAGAGCACAACGCAACTTGTGCTTTGGCCTCTTCGTGGGATAGATTCCAATCATGTTAAAAGTTTTATATTTCACAGAATACAGGAGATACAAATGTGATATTGCCATGCCAGCTCATAACGGAGAGGAATACTCCATTGAACTGTGGGAAAAGGCTTTGTAGGCTGGAAGTATTTCTGTTGTTTCAAGAAATGATGGAGGATTCTCAATCTGCCACTGGCTTTGGAGGCCATCTCCTCCCAAACTTATCCCACTTCTCTACCCAGTCCTCCAATAGTCCCTGTCCCCTCCTCTTCTATCTCTCATCATCCTCTGGTTTTATTTCACCCCTCTCCCAACTCCAGAGCTTACGTAAAAGATAGATGTCTCAACATTGCTTCTATTCCTCCACAAATGTGACACACATGCAAGAAATAATTGAATATGTGTGAAATATGACTGTCCAAATATCTACAAGTGGACAATTGGCTGCAAAAATTTCAGGGGGTGCTGCTGTGCCACTGATGCAATGTGTGTGTCGCGTGTCTGTCGTGTTTCTCCCACTCTTCGTGAAGGACACGATGGGAATATGGGATCTTTAACGTCGACCAACGAATGTTGGCAGACAGGACATCCATTTTACCGTCCATCTGATGGATGGTACACACACACACACACACACACACACACACACACACACACACACACACACACACACACACACACACACACACACACACACACACACACACACACGAATCACCCTGCCTGTGAAACAACGGGATGACAGTTTCTAGCTGGGTCAGGATTCGAACCCAGGATAAAAACAGCTTAGAAGTGAATGTACGGACCTGAAGGCCATCCCGTCAGCCCATCACATGATGAAAGTTCCAAAGAAATTCTTGCAGTGAGAAATCATTTTTCTGATGAGAAATTACTTGCCAAAGTAGGATAACAAAAACAAGAAGAGCAATGAATGATGTGCAGCATAACTTAAGGGTTTAGATATGTAATGTATATATATATATATATATATATATATATATATATATATATATATATATATATATGTCGTCATAAAACGGAAAATGAAACAAGATGTCACAAAGAATCGCCTGTGTTGTCACAAACTGTCCAGGATTTCTGGTCCGTACCTGGGGCTGGATCGATTGGCTCGTTCTGCTCCTTTACTCCTCCGTTTGAGTGGTAACTGAGTCTCTGTATGTCCTTACAGTGGGCTATTATTTCAGCTCAATGCGGCAATTACTTTGTGATAGGCTCTAGTGAGACCGTGTAAACTGCTGCAGCATTTGCCATAAATTGGTTAATTATACACAGTATTACATATTCTGCACAAATTAGCATAAACTTGGCAGCCTTTTTGCAACAGTGATCTGAGGATCATGGAGGAGCTTGTCCATATATCAAGCGGAACAAAGACATCATTGTACATTTATAGGGATATATGGACATGACTTATGGTTGCCCTTGATAGGTGAAGTCGACGGTTCACAGATGATGACCCCCCCCCCCACATACCACCCCCTCCCTCCCCACCTCTCCACATTCCCAGTTCAGGCAGACCGGGTCTTTCAGCTTATCATTCCGAGGGAAGGCACACACACACGTTGATGGGCCGCCGTGCCTGACAAATACCAGGTTGACAGTTTATAGCTGTGTCGAGATTCGAACCAAGGCCACACAGCTCAAAGGGTGGATTTGACTTTCATGTGTATTCCTTAAGGGCTTAAAATGGGCCAAAGACTTCACAAAATACCTTCCTTTGCTGTAAAATAGAAAGTCTTTGATGACATTTCGAAAAGGGCAATTCTTTCATCTATTTATAACACACATAATGTTCTTACACTGACGAGAATAAAAAACACACATAACATGACAGGAGACAGCCGAACAGGGGTCACAGATAATCAAGAGAGAGAGAGAGAGAGGGTGGGAGAGGGAGGGGGAGAGAGAGAGACAGAGAGAGGGAGAGAGAGAGGGCGGGAGAGAGGGAGAGAGAGGGAGGGGGAGAGACAGAGAGGGAGAGAGAGGAGGAGAGGGCGGGAGAGAGGGAGAGGGAGAGGGGAGAGAAAGAGGGAGAGGGAGAGAGAGAGAGAGAGAGAGAGAGAGAGAGAGAGAGAGAGAGAGAGAGAGAGAGAGAGAGAGAGAGAGAGAGAGAGAGAGAGAGAGGAGGATAGGGCGGGAGAGAGGGGACAGAGAGAGGGAGAGGGGACAGAGAGAGGGAGAGGGGACAGAGAGAGGGAGAGGGGTGGGGGGAGGGAGAGAGAGAGAGAGAGAGAGAGAGAGAGAGAGAGAGAGAGAGAGAGAGAGAGAGAGAGAGAGAGAGAGAGAGAGAGAGAGAGAGAGAGAGAGAGAGAGAGAGATTTACAGAAAGAATATGTTATGCTTTATTAACAACACACACACACACACACACACACACACACACACACACACACACACACACACACACACACACACACACACACACACACACACACACTCGTGCTTGCTCGATATCGACAGCAAAAGCGTCTGCAGAGAGTGAACGATTCGCTCAGAATGATGTAGCGCAGTACCAATGTCAACAATGGGTGCTTGGCAAGTTGCTTAAGCACTCACGCAAGCACTCCAATGAAATAGTTGATCAGGATTGGTTGGCATGGCTGTCGCTGCATACCATAAAGGATCCCTTTAACTTTAAAGCCTGTCTTCACCATGCACACAGCAGTTATTGAAATTAAATGAATAAGTGATATAAAATGACTTCAACCACAAAAGATTGTTGCTTTATGCAGAACAACCCTGGAGACATCGCAAAGTTCAATCGTCCGTGAAATAAACATTGCAGAAAATGCACCATTTTGCCTGCTCATCTGCACATGTGTCACATGGTACATCGGTTCGGAGTCCGCACAAACGTTATAACTTTATTTTTAAATGTCCGTTTTTTACCAGATTTGCTTTGATACCCTGTAGAGCACATCAAGAAACCTCCGAAAATCTCGACAAAAACCTGGCAGACGCTATGTATTGGCAGTCCCTTGGGGGACAGGGCACGAGGTCTAGATATGAATGCATCAAATCATATAGCTCAATGAAGCTGGTTCCATGGAATAAACATCGCAGAAAATCTGCCATTTTGTCTGCTCGTCTGTGCATGTGTCAAGTGGTATATCAGTTTGAGGTCCGCGCAAACGTTATAACTTTAATAACAACCGTTTTTTTTTTACCTGATTTGCTTTGCTTCCCTGTGGAGCACTTCACAAAAATATAGACAGATCTGGCAGACGCTATGAATAGGCAGTCCCTCGGGGGACAAGGTGGGAGACAGGGCGCGAGGTCTTGCAGAGAGTGCATAAAATCATATAGCTCAATGAAGCTGTTTAATTTAATGTTCCAAAATTTTTTTTGTTCACTCAATATGATTCTCCAAACAGTAGAAAAAGATAAGTTTAATGCTTTAGAAATTTCACATTTTCTTGTGTATGTATGGAGGAGGGATCATAGCCTTGCTTGCTTAAAGTAAATAGGTATATCAGCTTTATTATAAATCTCGGCATTTCTTTAAATTATCAGATTTCACAACAAATTTCGACACTTATTTAGTCCGGACGATATCCGATCCTCAAAACCGAAATAATATTTCGATGATATACTTGAATTAGTCCGTGAGAGTAGATCATGGAAAATCGTATCACATAATGCATGAAATCGCTCCAAGCTCCGAATTTGAAAACTATAGGACTTACAAAAGTGATGTATACCACGATTCATAGCTATGATGAACAGGTATTCAATATGAGTGAGAAAAGTGAAAGAAAAAAAACTTTCTCAATCAGAAATCGTTCAATTTATGGACATAGATAAGCTTGGCAGGTGGCTCTTCCTTCTGACTCCGCAATTTGTACTATTTCTTTCCCTGTTCCTTGTGCTCAGTAGCCGCTGCTAACACAATCAGTTCGTTTTGGAAAGTTGTCACATCAGGATTGAGAAAAACTGAAAACGATGGCCTGGACAGCATTTGCTCGCGTATGTTGATAGGATTGCTTATTTTGAGGCCGCCATGTTGTTACTCCACACATGCGAGGCGAAAAGCGGGGTTAAGCAATTGGTTCACGTCTGTCCATCTGTCTTATCAGTTTATGATCATCAGTTTTTGATCGAGGAATAAGTTATTAGCCCCCGTTGGAATTTATGGGGGGTTATGAGTCAAAACGGGGGGTTATGGATTTGGTCTCGATATTCCGTGTCCGTGCAGGCGTGCGTGCATGCATCCACAACCATATCTCAGACATATATGGACCGATTTTATTGGTACTTGTCAAAAAGACAACACATGATGGTATATATCTGCACGTGATTTGGTTTCAGGATGTGATCAAAGATGGCCGACGTGGCCATTTTAGTAGTGAAAAACCCGATGTTGAACACGTCCTCAACCATTTCTAAGACATGCGTCCACCGATGTTGTTCAAGCTTCACACAGAGATCATGAATCATGCTTTACATATGCGGGTCATTTCGTTTTTGACAGCAGATCCAAGATGGCCGACAAATGGCCATTTTGTTGCTTAAACATGTCCCAACCATTTCTCAGACATACATGGTCCGATTTTGTTCAACGTTGGCACAAGCACAGTCCATGATGGCATACATGTGTCCCTCACTTGATTTTGCGATCTGTTCAAAGATGGCCGACTGGTAGACTGGTGGCCATTTTAGTTATAAAAAAAACCCTGATGTTGAACACGACCACAACCATTTGTCGGACAAGCATTCACCAATATTGTTCAAACTTGGCACACAGATAATGAATGATGGCTTACATGTGCACATCATTTTTTTTTCGAGATCACATCCAAGATGGCTGACTGGCGGCCATTTTGTTACTTAAACGTGCCCCCAACCATTTCTCGGACACATATGGTCCGATTTTGTTCAAATATGGAATAAGCCTCGTACACGATGGATTACACTTGCACCTAACTTTATTTTGTGATCTGATCAAAGATGGCCAACCGGTAGATTGACGGCTATTTTAGTTGTAATAATAAAATATGGCCTCGCCCTTTAACTCCGTACGACAAAATTACTAAAACAACGGGGGCTGTGACATTTTGTCTTTTTTCCTTGTTTGTTTAAATTGAATCTAAAATTTTGAACACAAATCTGAACATGAATAGGAACATTAACCTGCTGTTGAACAGTATCTAATTGTCGATGAATTCATACCGATCACACATGTGCAGAATTGAGTGAGACAATGTTTTTTTTTTACTCCATCTGTCTGCCTGGAAGTCAACGAAAATTGAAAATTATTTCAAACAGAAAACTTACTATTTTATAAGGATGTCATAAAGGACAAAAACAACAGGCATGAATAACTAATGTATCTGGTAGATCGGGTAGTGTAAACTGTAATGAACACGAGGGAAAACAGCAGTAAAACACGGAATTAATTTTTGAATACATTACAATTTCCATGCCTGTAATCCTCTTCAAACCTTTATTTAAATCGAGTTCTATACTTGAACACTGAAGAACACAAATTGTCTTCATATTTCTTCTGAAAACCTCCAGTTTTGCATTACCTGGATGTAGGGTAATGTCTCAGGGTGGTTTGTCTATAAGACTGCTTTAAAAGCACTAAACTTCCAGATTTTTAGATCATCGTGGAGGATCTCTAATAGTGTAGTAGATAGTAGAAAAATAGTGCAAATTATGATACAAGCATCAAATTTGGCATTTCTGTTCTGCAGGGCTTTCTGATCAAATCTGCCCGATTGGCCATTTGAAAATCCAAATTTTTCAAAATTTGGATTTTCAAATGGCCAATCAGACAGATTTGATTAGAATCCCCTGGAGAACAAATGTGCCAAATTTGATGCTTGTATCATCATTTGCACGATTCCTCTCAAAAATTGCTGTTATCTGCCCTCACTATAAGTCTTACTCATGTTGTTGTTCTTCATCTTCTTCTTGTGGACTTTTTTGTTTCACAGCCTACAGTTTTCATCAAAACTTCCTGAAACTTGGCGTATATATTGTTACGAATTCTCGCCCGCTGGCGTGCGGACAGCCGCTTTTAGCCGAATCGCGGCCGTACGCCCACCTGACGAACAATTCAGTCGCGGCTTTCCGGATCAATGCCAAAAACCAGCCACGGGTGTGTTCTTAACCACACCACAACCTTGTCTGCACTCTACCTGCGCGCTACAGGGTCCGATCACCAAATCTTCGATTTACCTAATTATTCGCGCGGGTAGATTACCGAGAGATTGTACCTCAACGGAACCGTTTGGAAACGAGCCGCTTAAGCAGCTCGCTTCCATTTGGGATAACCGAGCAGGGTATTATCGCGCAGTCCCGTTGGACCCGATTCTATTATTGGTTATTTAAAAACCAACTATATTCCGAGGGCAAGATGGTAGTTCAATTGGGGAAAGAGGACACAACGAACGGGTGACATTAGAACAAGCACATTTTTTACACACGTATGCAGTCAGGTATTCATGCAAGAAAAGCACGTATTCAAGCACGCACATATACAATTATACAGCCAACAAAAACAATGCAAAGGAACTACAACTGTTTATTTATTATGTACAGTCACTTATCACAGTTCTACTTAACGGACTCGGCGCCACAACTTTCATACAAAGAAAAGCAAGGAAAAAACCCCTCACAGACAAGGGGGTAGACTGGACCCCCTTGGGGTCTTTATGCCACGGAGCCATGTAGACCGCAGAGGATCCGCGAGACTGGGCTGGCTACCTGGTCCCTCGTGGTGACTCGCGAGGGCGATCCTCGATGTCCCCTTTCCAGCGACTCACGGTTAGGCACGGTCCGACAGGCCGCGCGCCTTGGCTCCGCGGCGCCCCAATCTCTCCAGCTCCTTCCCGACTGCAGAGACTCCAGTCTCCAGGCTCCAGCTCACAGCGCGGCTCCACACGACTGCCCACAACTCCGACACGACACACCGACATGACCCTCCGACACTCTCTTTATACCCATGGCGCGTCGCCCTCCCTACTTCCAGCATGCGTGGGAAACTTCCAGAAGCAGGGCGTTTTTCTCGCCGAATCGGGGTTTTTTCGTTTACTTGCTCCTTTTACCGATTGTTGCTTTTTTTTACACATGTGTTTGCCATTGGGGGGGGGTGAGGCCGTCATCCGTTCTCCCCCTATGAAGGCCAGGCTTCTCGCAACCGTGCTGAGGTGGCAACGGGGTGGTGGTTACGGTGGTCGTTGTCATGATGGCGTGGCTGGGGTTATGGTGGCGTGAGGGTGGTGTGGCTCGCGTTTGTGGTGGGCGTGAGGGTGGTGTGGTTGGGCGGTGGTGGTTAAGGTGGTTGTTGTGAAGGCGGCTGTTCGTTGTCTGTGGGGATGTTGGCGGTTGACGAGAAGGTGGTTGCGGTAATCGTGGTTGTTGTGGTTTTGTGGCGCTTTTTGGTGGTAGCAATGGCGGTCGGTCCAAAATAACGATAGTAAAAGAAAAATGGCTAACTCAAAGATCACAGCCCTTTAGACAACGGTGGGGAAATCTATCTGAACACAAACTTATCGGCATAACTGATCGAAGGAACTATATGGTGCTTTGCGAATTTCCACAGCCGTAACAATATGTAAAAAATACCCTGCGCAGACAGTAACCATCTCCGATTTTGGAAATTCTTCCTAGAAAAAAAAGTTGACGTCATCGTATCGCCACCAATGGAAATCGCCTATATCATTATCTCCGAAACTAGGCAAGCTGCTTGAATTTTGTTTGCAGGAATCAAGCAGGGCATTAGCACAGATAATTTATCGCAAACGTGATACATCGCAATGACGTCATCTTCGTTTTTATGACGTCATCATTAAGAGGACGAGGATCTTAGCTCATTTGAGCTTGTTAAAATCATTGTTGTATGAAAATTGAAGTATATACCTGAACACTGCGTGGGGTATGGTGTTCTATGAACTCTAATCGTTAGGTGGTGCCAAGAACCAAGGTCCAAGAGTGTGTTCCATTACCAATGAGCTTGTAAAGCGCTCGCCAAGTGCCGCCTTTAAGCAAGCACTCCAACGGAACGGTTAATGGCTGGCTTTGCAAGCGATAGCAAGCCGCTTGCTAACGGAACACATCTCCTGGTTCGATTGACATTTCGATGTCGTTAAAAGAACTTTTAAATTCCACGCAAGCAGGAAAATGCTAATTAGTTTTGTCCGATTGATTGTCTCGCAACCACACAACCGCCATGTGGCTGTTTTTTTGAAGCCATCGAGCGTTGAGTCGTTTCAGTACCCATAATGCAATGCGCGGGTGCCATATTGGTTGGCAAGATAAACAAGTGAGAAAAAAGGTAAACAAGACCGAACAAAGCCAAATAGTGAGGGTAAACCTTCCATCGCAGGAAGTCAGAATAACGGGATAAACGTGCTGGATTGTTGAGATACTGATGCCGTCGTTTTTCAGGTTCGTGAATATAAGTTATAACCAACAGGGCGGCGCGCACGGCATTATGGGATCATTTTGAAAATCCTCGAATTTCAAATTATTATTTCGTATTTCAAATTCGTGTAGTTTTTTTTAAAACTCAAAATTTACTATTCAGATATTTTATGATGTAGTATGCTGCCGTACTTGCTGAGTGTGACGCACGTCCAGCGAACTCTTCCCTTTCGGTAGTTTAATCATCTCACTCTTTGTACAATGTTTGTCGGTCATGGCGGTAAAGTTGTCATCAGATCTCTATGCATATGTTGACGTGAGTTATCTGCTGGTGCCGTTAAGATAAGTGATCTATGAAAAGGGAAAGACACTTAATTGGAATAAAAGGTAATTTTTCCGCAAGTCACCGAACCTTTGGCCCTTTTTTATATTTAATTTCGACCTGTTTTCCCTTTCATGTCTCGTGCCGGATATAATCAGTTTTTCATCAACAGGATCGAGCACCGGATGTCGGTGATGCTCTTTTAGTTCCCGATCTTTGATAAATTGTGGATTAAGCGCAAAGTTCGAACGTGCCGATGCCGGACTTTATTATTTACTTTTTAATGAATGATGCGGAGGAAGAAAAAGAAACGCACTGACGTATGTTTGTTTTTAATTTTCAATATATATTTTTAATTTAACGTCGGTCAAAGTCCTCAATAAATAACCGATGAGCTCCCATGTTGTTTATATTTGTGAGATAAACCGCCTTTCGTCGATCGGCGGCGAGTTTGTATTTTTTTTTAACGATGACGTCACAAAACAAGCTCAAATGAGCTAAGATCCTCGTCCTCTTAATGATGACGTCATTAAAACGAATATGACGTCATTGTGATGTATCAGGTTTGAGATAAATTATCTGTGCTAATGCCCGGCTTGATTCCTGCAACAAAATACAAACAGCTTGCCTAGTTTCGGAGATAATGGTATAGGCCATTTCCATTAGCGGCGATATTATGACGTCAACTTTTTTTCTCGGAAGAATTTCCAAAATCGGAGATGGTTACTGCCTGCGCGTGGGCTTTCTGCATATACGTAGCAAGTTTCACGAAGATCCGATGAAAACTCTGGGTTGTGAAACAAAAAATGTCAAAAAATAGGAATGACGTCATAAAAATTGATATGACGTCATAGTGATGTATCATATGTGCGGTAATTCATCTCTGCTAATGCCCTGTTCGATTACCGCAAACAGAATTCAAAAAGCTTGCCTCGTTTCGGAGATAATTTTTTAAGGCTATTTCCATTAGCGGAGATATTTTGACGTCATAACATTTTTTTCTGGGAGGAATTTTCAAAATCGGAGATGGTTACTGTCTGCGCAGGGTATTTTTTACATATATACGCCAAGTTTCAGGAAGTTTCGATGAAAACTGTAGGCTGTGAAACAAAAAAGTCCACAAGAAGAAGATGAAGAACAACAACGTGAGTAAGACTTAGAGATCCTCCACGAGGATCTAAAAACCTGAATGTTTTTTACAGTCGTTGATGCAAGACGAGTTGAGAGCAATTTCATTATGACGTTGAAAATATGGACCAAATTTGGGCCCAACCCCCCCTGATAACCTTTAACGATAACCTGAACGTAGGTCTGTGAAAATTGCTGTGTATTATTATCAAAGCAGAATGTTTGAGATTTTTGCTCGTGCATAGCTTTGACTACATGAGCTTGGTGTAACCTGACGACCTCACTTGACTGTCATTCATCTTACAGCCTCGGTTTCAATGAAGCGTCTGTGGCTGGGAATCGCCTCTTGGCTTCCATCCAGCAGACGTATCACCCAGAGGCTTGTGGGGGAAGATCCAGCTGGAAACAAGTACTACCTTGTGGAAGGTGAAAACAAATGGGAAAACTTTGGTTCACATTTTTCCAGTGATACATACGTACTACTAGCATATGGACACTCACAAAGATATCGTCACCAAATCATAATCAGCAGACCACAAGTACCTGTATATGAGGTCCTCGGGCATGTGTGCCTGATTTTGAGCATCTACTGACCGTAACCACCACTGGAGTCTACTATCAAGCCACAAGTATAGAATCTCAAATGTCTCAATATAAAAACCAACTTGGTAGTATTTCAGAATTTGGTCTCTCTGAACCTCAAAATTTATTGCCATAAAGTTTATTCATCACCACTCGAGCATCAACCAAGCACACATATTCATTAATTGACCACTTTTGCAATGCTCATGTACTGTAAACATTTAGAAATATTCAGTATGCAGTGTGGCAACTGTGAATATTTGTTGTTGTATACCATGAGGATAAATATGAGTGTGCAGGGAGTAAGAAGAAAGTTCGCAGGATCATGGTGCCATCTGGGAGCTGTAATGAAGAGGATTACACACCGGACAGCATCACGCCAGAATGGGATGGTAAGGAAGTAAAGGATTGGGGTGGTGGGGAGGGGTGAAAAAGTATGTATTTTTGGCTGTAGCGATGTTGTAATTACCACACGTGTGGAGCACAGTGTCAGTATACATATACATAGTGCAGTGTCAGTCAACAGACAGTCTATGGTCGAGGAATTATTAAATTTCAATAGAATGTTATATTTTGAACACTAGAACACGAACCTGCAGTTTTGCAGTACTTTGGCTCTGAATTTGGTAAATTGTATGGAATGCCATCCCCATTCCACACACGTACAGAGAAGTAAGGTAATTTTTTCACTCCGTCTACCTGTTTGGCAGTCAAACAAAATTTAAAATCATTCTGAACAAGAAACATACTGTTTTTATTGACGTCATAAAAGACACAAACAACAGGCACAAATAACTAATTTATCTTGTGAAATAAGGTGGTGTGAAAGACTGTGCATCAATGGCGGTAAATGTCTGAAAAAAGTTTTTTGAATTTATCCACAGCCTTTAAATTTATTTTATTTCGATTGAACTATATACTTGAACACGATAGAACACAAATGACCTTGTTGGCACTTCCAAAACTTCCAGTTTAACAGTACTGCACTTGGACAAAATTTTACACCATCTCGACCATATACCGGGAGCAGCTTTTCACCCATGGGGCTCACTCACACTTGGCATGAAGTGTCCACTCCCCCAGGATAGTTTTGCACTTTGCCCCACATCCTGCCCCCAACATTTCCCCCATCACCCCCCCTTACTCTGTGTGTTTGTTCTGATGCACTGGCCACACCATTTGACCCACGGGGCTCAAACTTGCCATGAAGACTGTTCACTCCTGCGGGATGGGGTATCAAAAGTGTTCACTCTCCTCAGGATGGTTTTGCACTATGACCTGTTTCTCCAACAATGCATAACCCCCCCTCCCTCTTGAACAAATACATAGGGGGGTGATGGGGGTCATAGGGGTGGGGGTTCGGGGTTGGGGCAAAGTGCAAAACTATCCTTGATGAGTGGACACCCTTATGCCAAGTGTGAGTGAGCCCCACGAGTGAACAGGTGTACTCAGTAGATTGAAGCAAACACACATGGTGGGTGGTGGGGCTGGTCTGTGTTGGGGGGGGGGAGGGTGGTGACTTTGGGGGGAGATTTATCATGTAAAACCACCCTGAGGGAGTGAACAGTCTTTTTTTTTTTTTTTGTATACCTTGGTCGAGGCTCGTATGAGAGCTAACACACAACTCACAGCAAGGAGGCATGAGACAAGAGGGGCGGGAGTGGAAGGGACAAAACAGTGGGGAACAGACACATTAGGTGAACTGTGGAAGGGAGAGGGATGGGGATGGGACGGGGAACATGGCGAAGAGAAGATGGACATTTCAGGGACTTTCAGGAAGGAAAGCAGGAGAAATGAAGGAAGTGGGCTTGGGTGGATTATCGGGGGTAGAAAAGATCGAGGATTTGGATGGGGGAAGATAAGAGGTGGTGGTGAACAGCTGTTTTGAAAGCCTGGAGGGAAGAATGGGAAAGAATAGAGTGAGGAAGTTTATTCCAAAGGCAGGAAAAAGAGGAATGAAAGAGTGAAGATGAGCAGTGATTCGTGATTTTGGTAGTTTTACCAGAAGGGGGTTGTTGGCGGACCTTGAGCGCCCTGTGGAAATGTGGTGGGGACAAATCGCAGAGAGAGCAGGGGGGGCAAGGCTGGAGAGGAGTCGGTAGAAGACAGAAAGACCACCGACCAACCTGCGGTGATTGAGTGAGAGGCCCAAAGACTCAGCTTCATTGCGGGAGATGCCGATGATCTTAAATGCCCTGGTTTCGACAGCGTGAAGCTGAGAAAGGTGGGAGGCAGGAGCACCAGCCCAGAGGGGAGAGCAGTACTCCATCAGGCTACGGACAAAAGCTTTGTAAGTGGTCCGGAGCTCAAGAGGGCCGAGGAAGGACTTAGCACGACGGAGGATTCCCAGTCGGTGACTGGCTTTTGAGGCGAGTTTGGAAATGTGACTTTCCCAGGAAAGGTCATGGCAGATAGTGAGACCTAGAAGCTTGAAAGAAAAGACTTCTTCCAGAGGATTGTTGAGAAAGTGGATGGGGGGGTTTTGTAAACGGTCCTTTCGAAGAGACATAGTGAGAGTGTGAGATTTGTCTGGATTGAAAGACATGTTCCACGTGTTGGACCAGTTTGTGATTTTATCCAGATCTGCAGTGAGCGAAGAAGCTGCTGCTTGCCGGTCTGAGGGATAACAGATGGTACGGCAGAGGGTGGAGTCGTCAGCAAAGAGAAATAGAGGATTTTCCAGAGAGTCCGAGAGATCATTGATGAAAGCAAGTCTTCATAGCAAGTTTGAGCCCCATCGGTCAAAAGGTGTGGCCGGCAAATCGGAACAAACACACACATTCGGGGGATGATGGGGTAATGGTGGTGGGGTTGGGGCAGGACGTGTGGCAAAGTGCAAAACTATCCTGGAGGAGCGGGCACACTTTATGCTGAGTGTGAGTGAGCCCCATGGGTGAAAGGATTCACCCAGTATATGGAAGCAAACACATGGTGGGGATAGTGTGAGGGAGGGTGGGGTTTGGGGGAGAGGTTTATAGTGCAAAACCACCCTGATGGAGTGAACAGTCTTCATAGCAAGTTTGAGTCCCGTGGGTCAAAAGGTGTAGGCGGCAAATATGAACACACACACACACACACACACACACACACACACACACACACACACACACACACACACACACACACACACACACACACACACACACACACACACACTGCTCAAATATGTATATCGATATATACATATTTAACATGGTCGAATTTGTTAAAGAATAGAAGAAGAAAACATTATGATCATAAATATACATACATACATGCATACATACATACATACATAACCCTATACGTTTGCTCCATTAAAATGATAGACTTGCGCAAAAGCCCATTATAATGACTGGCATTTCCAATCAAACTCTGCTTTGCCGTATGACTAAACAAATCCAAAGGACAAAGCCTCAATATTGCCGGTGTAAGTCTCCAAGTGCCGCCATTCACACGTGGCCATGTGTACATGGCAGCGAGCAGAGTGGGCAGCCCCACGGGACCTTTTATACATTCTAATGAAAACAAAATTCGCAATATTGTTTACCAGGAAGTTCTTCATTGATACAAAGTCGGTTGCACTTTATCCTCTGTCAACATTGCAATCCCTCATTTTCATCACTTTATATGTTATAAAAACAATTTCCCACTGTTCACCGTGTTATAGCTTTGCTGCTCTATTTAACAAAGTTACAAAGTGGTGGTGGTGGTTGTAGTGTCATGATAGAGATGCTTAGCAGGCAGACACGAGCGGGGAACAGTCGAGCCGGGCTGTGTTGCACAAGCGCGAGCGCGGGCGTACTTTGCCCGCAGCTCTCCTCCATTACGTACTCAGTACACTCACAAGCCGGGCGACTACTGCATCACTACGACGCCTGAGGCGGCGCGCACTCCTTATATTCCTGGCAGACACGATGCTCACGACGACCCCTCCTCCCATCATCATGCCCCGCCCTACATGCCCGCAGGCTATACCACACTCCTCCCTCCTAAAACTATGATTATTAAATGATCACCATCATAATAAGCATAAACAGCACGAAGAACTACGGTATAACAGTAGACAAGGCACAAAAAAGAAAACAGCGAAGTATAACAGCACATCACATCATATAATGCGTGGAAGCGAGCTAGTGGAGCTGCCACGCCAGGTTCCGAAGACGGAGGTGCACACAGCACCTCCCAAACTCTGACCGCGTTACCGATATGAAGCAGCAAGGCGAGAAGCACAGCAGCACTACACAGCGGAAACGCCCCCAGGCGGCTCATGCTGACATAGCCTTCGGCGAGGCCGCGGCGATCTCCCGAGCAAACCTCCCCCGGCACCATCAAACGCCTCCGGCCCACAAGGCGGCACACCTCCCCCAGGCAGACCTGAAGCAGATAAACATTCCGAGGCCGGAATCCCGCTGTCTGGAAGCCGTGGCGCCAGCGCCAGACTCGATTGACCTTGGATGGGGGCGCTGAACAGCGCCGCTGGCTGGACGCAACCAATGCTCCATAACAACCCACGCACCACAATCAGTTGAGACGCCAATGCCCGTCTCAACGGCCTTGAGCGAACACAGAGAGCTGCGCCCCCGGCGCCAGGCACGTCTGACCTTGCCGCAACCAGAGGTGGGGGTAACGCCGACCAGCGCACCAGTCCTGGCTCCGAGTCGATATCCGAGACCCACACGGCAGTTAGACGGTAGCAACTCCATTTAAACCACACTCCAACCATAGGCTCGTCATAAATCACTAAGAACATCATTTGAACCATTGCAAACTCATTTTTCTGTACAGCGCGTTCTTTCGACAAAATCCCTGCACATGACAAAGCAACTACCCGCGGCCCGGGGCAATGGAAGGCCAACCAAACCTTTTTATTCGCCACCACCGCTCCCAAAGCCACCACCTCACATTGGCCATACTGCAACACCCATCGATTGATCTCCGCCAAACCCATTCTCACACGGGAACTACTGGCATTTATTTCAACAACGTTAAACCGCATCACTCGAGCAATGAAAAACAAATATGCAATGAACAGCAACCCACAACCCACATCACGAGTCCGTCTCTTGGTTGTTGACTCGATGTTGTGACTCGCGACTTCCTTTAACGCCACGGGCTCACCGCAACCCGTTGAAGCTGCCCGAACAACACAGGCGCGCATTGCCTCATGAACGCAGCCGAAGCGCGAGAACTCATCGCGAGAGCTGGCACGGCCCCTGCTGCTTCCGCACCGCCCACCACCGTTGCAGGCAGCAACGAACGGCCGCTCCCGTTGCATCGACATGGCTCCCGCCGCCAGAACCTCGCCCTCGGTACTCGACGAAAGCATCGAAGAGAGCACCGGCACACCTGGAGGTACGAACTGGAGATCCAGCCCGAGGTGCGCCAGCCAGTCCCGACCCAAAAGGGCGGGCCCCTCCCCTCGCACCACGAACACCGAGAGCCGGGTGCGTCGACCTCGGTAGCGCACTGAGACGTCAGCCCTCGCAAGCGGTGCAATCGCCTCACCGGTGTACGTGTACAGCGACAAGGCCGTCCCGACTAGGCGAACACCGCGAAGACCACGAGTCGCCTGCTCGCCCATGACCGATACTGCAGCCCCGGTGTCCACGCAAAACACGGTCAGCTCGCCATTCACTTCGACCTCCACCATGAACGGCGTCGTCATCTCCGGACCAACGGAAAACAGACTCAACCGTGGTTGCATCTCCTGCTCCGGCCCGCCGGCATCGCCATGCCCCGGCTGCAGGCCGATCTCCAGGTCACTGGGGTCCTCCCGCACCTCGTCATCCAAGACCCCAACGGAGGCCCCCGCCATCCGACACACACGCTTCAAATGTCCCACCTTGTGACAATGCAAACACACGGTGTTCTTATCCGGGCACATTCGTCGCAGGTGCGGACCACCACACCCCCAGCACCCCTGGAAATTAACCTCGCTCCCGGTGCGACCGTGCTGCGGTGCGCGCCCTCGTCCCACACCGCCAGACGCGCATGCGACCTGCGGCACCTGAGTCATCGCGCGGACCCCGGGCTGCGCGACCTGTGGCGCCTGGGTCATTGCGTGAACTCCGGGATGTGCGACCTGCGGCATCTGGGTCACCGCGTGGACCTCGGGACCAGCCGACATGCCCCAGCTGGAGCTACTCATTACGTCCTGGCCAGCGATGGTGCGGACATCTGTGAGCGTCTGCTCGACAGACGAAGCAGTCCCGACCGCCGAGTCGAATGTGACGTCGGTCAACCGCAGGATGGCTGCTACCATCTTCGCGTCTCGCAGACCCGAAATAAAACGATCTCTGAGTCGTGCCGGACGCTCCTCTGCCGTGAACTTGCAAGGCACGGCCGAATGCTTCACCCGTGCTACGAAGTCTGCAACGCGCTCCTCGCCACCCTTCGCGAGGTGATCGAACTGGAACTGCGCGAGCTGCAACGACTTCTCTGGCGCCAAGTGGGTCTTCATTTTCGCCACGATGTCCTGAAACGATAGCCCATCATCACTGGGCTTATTTGGAGCCACCAAATCACTCAGCAGCCGGTAGTGCTCCGTTGATAGCGAGGCGAGCAAGATCGACTTGCGTTTCTCTTCATCATCTACATCATTCGCGCGGAAGTAGCAACCCAATTGTTCAGAAAACAACTCGAAGTCATCTCCCCCGAAAACGGGCACGCGCCCGTGCGCCGTGCCCCGACCTTCTGCCATGCTCGTGCTGGCGAGACCCTTGGCTCCGTAGTCTGGAACCGCACGGGTTATTCGCTGCCGCCCTGCACACGCCGATCCGAAGATCCTCGTCAGCCAACTGTGGTGTCGTGGATAGAGATGCTTGGCAGGCAGACACGAGCGGGGGAACAGTCGAGCCGGGCTGTGTTGCACAAGCGCGAGCGCGGGCGTACTTTGCCCGCGGCTCTCCTTTATTACGTACTCAGCACACTCACAAGCCGGGCGACTACTGCATCACTACAACGCCTCAGGCGGCGCGTACTCCTTATATTCCTGGCAGACACGATGCTCACGACGACCCCTCCTCCCATCATCATGCCCCGCCCTGCATGCCCGCAGGCTATACCACAAATTTCTCCTTCATTTTAATTTAATTACCTCCACCGCCAAAGGTGAAGGAGGTTATGTTTTCACCCATTTCTGTCTGTTTGTCTGTATGCAGGACAGATCCGGATGAAATTTTGTGGACAGGTTGGGTTGGGTGTGTGATAAGGATGAACTGATTAGATTTTGGTGAAGATCTGGATCCGGATATGACTACTAGAATTTTTAAGTGATTCTTTACCATTGAGAGATGGGGACAAGAACGACATAGTACTGTATAGCATGATATTTCAAAAATGTAGTGGGCCAGATATGTTCTCGTGGATCAGGCATTGCGTGATGGAGGTATGCGCTCGACCGAGTACCCTTCTAGTTTTTCTTTTATTTTTTTTCAATATTTTTTTTTCAATTTTCGATTTTTTTTTTTTGTCATTATTTATTTCTCAATTATTTAATTTTTCCATTGTTAAAGTTTTTAATTATTTCGTTTTATGCCTCTGCTGATGAAGTCGATGGAGGCATTTTGTTTTTGGGTTGTTCGTCCATACATGCTAATTTTGTTTTCTCTGCAGCCGCTTATCCGATTGACACTAAATTTTCACCATCAGTGTGACGACTCGTGTTTTAATGATAATTATGACATCATAGATTACGTGGTGTGGCAGCCATGTTTTTAAAAATGAAAAACTTTGGACCTCCATCACCGAAACCGTTCCATGGAAAAAATTGAAACTTGGCACGTCAAGTATTCCCCATGGGAAAAAAGTGTGATTTTTTTTTTTATTATGTCACAGGTGGCTTAGTTATGACCTCATTATGGCATGTGTCATCCAATTTATCCCATAAGTATGAAATTTTTTGTGTTCAGGATACCAGGGTGTTCACAAATAATTAATAGGTCACAGAGTCTGGCAGCCATATTGGATTCAACAAAAATCTTTTTAAAAATTATTTATCTTGAATCACTTCATCAATCGAGATGAAACTTCACAATTATGATCTGGTAGTCATGGGGAATATATGTTTTATATTTCAGCCTCGGATGCATTGTCTGGCAGCCAGAGTTATTTAATTTTTTCAATCTGGGTTCAGGGGTTTAAATCAAACTTGGTACAAGTATGTATCATGAAGTAATGATGTGTGCAGAGGCATAACTGGCAATGTCGTGACGTTGAAGAGTGCCATTCTAGTTTCCATTATTTTCATTCTGAGGCAGAATTTCAAGTGCTACCAATTTGCTAATAACATGAGTTGGCTGTACTGAGAACCATCAACAATCTCCAATTGGAACCCTCGAGCTCAAATATGAGGCTTACTCGTGTAAGAAAAATCTATTAAATGAGATTTTAACCTTGTCTTGGTTGAGAGATCTCTTATCAAGATATTTAGTTGATGTTCCCATTTTAATTAGAATGATTCAAATTCATGTTTCCTCTTCTGCAATCCTCCTACAGCTTGGATCCGTGGACGCAGGAATGACCCTCCAACTCTTCAGGTTTTTTTTCGTTTTTGTTTTTTTTTCTTACCTTTTCTCGCATGCTTCTTGCTGTTATCCAAGTTAACTCTTTGAAAAAAAAAATTTAAAAGCTGATTGCTTTTCCTGCAGGAGGTACAGAAAGGTGCAGCAAGGCAACAACTGTTTTGCAAGCGTGGTCAGGATGTGAGTGAGAGGGACCAAGAGCTTAGTGAGAGGGAGTTTCAAGAGGGTCTCATTAGCAAACATAGACCTGGCCCCTTTGAGCCAGAGGCCTGGAAGCCAAAGGGAAAATAACAAGGAAGCAAGAAGATATGGGGAGCCAAACATGTTGGACAAAAGAAGTTGATGAAGAATATGTTTTTTTTTAATTCAGCAGTAAATAAATTAAGGTTTTCCCTCCTTGGAGTTTCCTTCTGTATCCATTTTGTCCACCGCATGCATGCGTGTTTTGCGTCCTATTTTTGTCTGTTCCGCCTTGATCCATTCATTGTACCAGCTCTTCCACGCGCATCCACTATGTATACAAAACAAAAAAAAGTTTTGACCTCTGATCATCTTCATAGATCATCTTGGTGCAAACCTGTGGTTATGTACATTCTCAATAAAGAGATCATTAAAGCACTTCACTGTTTTGGTGGTAGACCTAATCAGGGTTGAATAGGATGTCATAACATCATTCAGTGGTTCATTGGTGCCATGTTATAGGTGCAGTATCTTGTTATCCCCACAAGAAATGAAGCAAACTTGGTAGTTATGATCATCACATGATAAGACGGTGCAAGTGCCTTATCGTTTTTGGCCCCACCCCTTGGGGCAGGATGAAATGGTCAATGTTTTTGTTTTGTTTGTTTTTTAATCTTGGTGAATAATACCATTCAAACAGCTGCCTCTTGTTGCTGCTTTCTCACAGCAGAGGTTCTTAGCCCATAATAACTACCTGCACACGAAATACAAAGCGGAGTTAAGCAATTGATTCACTCTGTCTGTCTATAGGCGTCAGTCTATGATTGAGGGATTACTTAATTTCAATTGAATTTTATATTTTGAACTCTGTAGAACATGTCTCGGAACATGATTCAGAACACGATCCTGCAGTTTAGCAGTACTTTGGCTCTGAAATTGGCGACTTGTATAGAATCTCATCCCGAGTGTGCATGCACAGAAAGGAGTAAGGTGATTGCTTCAGCCTGTCTGGCCGTCAAATGAAATCGAAAATCACTTTACTGTGTTTAGAGACATCATGAAGAACACAAACAACAGGCATTAATAACTATTTTAACATGTTAAATAAGGCAGTGTAAAAGAGGATGCATCAACTGGTAATCTTCTGAAAAAAAAAACGTGTTTTCAAATTGTAATTTCATGATATACTTTAACACTGCGGAACACAATTCACCTTTATTGCACTTCCAAAAACCTCCAGTTTTGCAGTACTTGGACAAAATATTATTTCATCTCGACCAATCAAATTTACCACTCGTGCCCTCAACTTTGGGGAATATCGAGATTCAGATAATAGATTGTGGTCGGAAACGCATAGCAAAATTTTAAAAGTCCCTTCCACACGGTTTCTACGGGTCCTTAAAACCCATAAAAGTCCAACATTTCTGAGTTGTACAATTTAAGTACTTAAATGTCCTTAAATTTCAGGAAAATGTTCAAAAGTCAATAAAAATCAGATTTTCCTGTTATTTGGTGAAGGGTGTTTCATTTTCCTTGCACTAGTATTCTAAAAAATGAGATTTTATTGAAAAAAACTGTTTACCGGTTAAGCGGCATGGTCGCATTTCATTCCTGCCCGCCCTCATGCCAGAGCACGTGGCTTTGTTTTTGCGTGGCTGCCAAAGTGGTCACGTGTCTGCATTCGCGTCATCTCGGCAAACTTCGGCCGCCATTGTGATCGCTGTCATCACGATAAAAGAGCTGAACAATACGCCTATTATATCCATTATCATCGGCATTTATAGAATTTGTTGACCCAAATTTATATGCACAATACATCAAAGGATGCCTGGACAATGCTATTTCCAAGCTACCTGGTTTGATAAACCGGAATTCAAAGGATGGTTGGAGAAAGATCCCGGATGTCGATCTTCTGCTCATTGTCGTGTGTGCCGCAAATCTTTCTCTGTGAAAAGCTTGGGAGTTTCTGCCGTCACCGTCCATGGTAAAGGACAAAAACATCGACAAGGTGAGTGAAACTGTGTTTGCCTATTCTGATTTATGATCAACGATCTTTTGGGCATTGAGTGATTGACCAAATTGTCTCGCAGTATGCATGGTATCTGGTATGTATTTGATTACAATGTAAATACATACCTGGTACTTTTCTATTTTTTAGCTATGTGGTCTGAAGGTTCAACTTTGGGTGGAATGGGAGATTATTTTAATACGGGAGCTGCGACAACCTCAGATGCAAATCCAGCACGTACTGCCCCTGCCCTTCAGCCTGCTGCCCCTCAGGCTGCTGCTCATCCTGTTCGAGTGCCAGCTTCTTCTAGACCTGGATGTGGTGGAACACAGACTCGAATAGCAGAAGTGTTGTGGGCAATGAAATGTGTCGAGTCGCATTATTCCTTTCGTTCGTGTGAGGGAACTTCTGATTTATTTAAAAAGATGTTTCAAGGGCATCCTGTTGCCGAAACATTTGTCTGCGGTGAAACAAAATGTAGATATCTCTGCCAATTTGGGCTTGCTCCTCACTTCTCTTCTCTTCTAAAGAGTCGCATAAATAAAGACAGTGAATATGTTTTGATGTTCAATGAAAGCATGAAAACAAAGACTAAAAATAAACAATTAGACATTCATGTCAGACTTTGGCACCATGACCAAGTCCACACTAGATACCTAACATCACAATTCATTGGTCATGCTGCTGCAACTGATTTATTGGAACACTTCAATGCATCAACTTCTAATCTACGTAGAAGTGGTTTGTTGCAGGTATCTATGGATGGCCCTTCAGTGAATTGATCTTTTTATGACAAATTGGGGAAATAAATTAAGGATGATTGTGATATGGGCCTGATGAATATTGGGAGCTGTGGCCTCCATGTCATTCATGGAGCGTTCCAGACCGGTGCTCGTGACACTGGTTGGGATCTTGGTGATATTCTCTCCAGTCCATACAACTTGTTTAAAGATGCCTCTGCCTGGCACGATGATTTTACTGATGTAACTGGGTGTAAAGACTTCCCATTGAAATTTTGTAAGCACAGGTGGGTTGAGAATGGTCCTGTCTGTAGCAGAGTTATTCTATTGTGGCCTCACCTGAAGTTATTTGTTGAGGCATGTGAAAGCAAGAAGAAGCCTAAACTAACCAGCAACTCTTACAAAACTCTGCATGGTGCAATGAATGATAAGCTATCTGTTGCAAAACTGTCTTTGTTCAGGTCAGTAGCCAGTGCAGTTGAACCATTTTAGCCTTGTACCAAACAGACAAGCCAATGGGTCCCTTTCTTGTTCATGATATTGAGAGACTTGTCAGAAATTTGTTAGAGAGGTGTGTTAAGCCAGTTGCATTACAAAATGCTTCTACTGCATATGACTTGTTAAAGCTGGATCTTGAAAAGGAAAGGGTAGAAAACAAATAGATTGAAGTTGGTTTCAAGGCTGAAAGTGAACTGAAGTCCCTCCTGAGAACCAAGGCCATCAGTGAACGCCAGGTGTTTCATTTCAAAGAAGAATGTAGGCTATTTGTGGTGAAATGTGTCAACAAAATCTTTGAAAGGTCTCCTCTTAAGTATAGTTTAGCCAGAGATATGGCTTGTCTGGATCCCAGGTTGATGGTGACTGATCAAGAACACTCAAAGTCCAAATTCAAATGCCTGTTGGAAAATTTGGTGACTCTGTACAGAGTTGATGGTGATAATGTAGATATGTTGGTTGCGAGTTACAAGGAATTACTGCAGGATGTAGCAGGGTGTGAACTGGTCTAGGTTCAAGGACTTCAAGGTTGAAGGTGACAGGGTAGATGTGGTACTCTATGAATGTGTGGGTAAAAACAAGAAGTTTGAGAAGTTGTGGGGGATAGTTCGTAAAGTGTTGCTAGTTTCCCATGGTCAGGCATCTGTTGAGAGGGGTTTTTCCCTCAACAGACAGATAGAGAAGGACAACCTGGGTGAAGGCATGCTTGTGGCACTGAGTCAGATTATTGATTATTTTGTACTGGTAGGTGGAATGCTCAAAGAGCCTGGTGTTGGCGCAGTGGTTAGGGCAGCGGCTTGGGATCCAAAAGGTCCTGAGTTCAAGCCCCGTTGGGCCACTGAATTAACACACCAGGGGGTTGACTCAGCCTGTCATCCTTCCGAGGTCGGCGAAATGAGTACCAGTATACTGGGCCGGTGTATACCCCGGTTAAAATAGGTGTACCATATCCCTGTGTCGTAAGAGGCGACCAGGGTTGCGTCAGGAAGGGCATCCGGCGTAAAACATGTGCCAAATCACTATGCGGATCATACGGATGATCCGCTGTGGCGACCCCGAACGGGAGCAGCCGAAAGAAGAAGAAGAAGAAGGTGGAATGCTCAAAGTTGAAATCACAAAGGAACTGCTATCCTCAGCCTCCAATTCTCGACATAAATACCATCAATATCTTGAAGAAGAGAAAAGAAAGAAAGGGCAAGAAGCCATCCAAAGAAAACGAAAAAAGGTTGAAGATGAAGTGGATGGTTTGAAAAAGAGAAAGAAGGTGTTGGAAACTGACGTAGAAGATCTGACCACAATGTCAGAAAAATATGCAGACGAGGCTGAGGCAAAAGGTGGCAAAACTAGACACAGTCTTCTGGTAAAATCAAATGCTCTCACGCACTCTGCCAAGCAAAAACGGGGGGAACTCAAAGTTCCAGAAAGAGAAATTGAGGAGAAGGCTAAATCCTTGCCTGCGATGTCCTAATTGGATATTACAATGACATGTAACTTACAAAATGTACTGTTCTGTAGTGTAGAAGCAGTCAGGAGCTGCTGCAACTTTGCAGGTGGCAGCACCTACAATAACATTTTAACATAACAACACATTAACATTGAGAGTGCTGCCATTTGGAAACTTGTGACTGTTCCTGGCTGATTCTACAGTAACTGTGAACTGAATTTGCCAATTGGTTGTGTGGCGCGTTGTGCCTTGTCGACTGAATAAGCTCCTGCTGTGTTCTGTATGTTCATTATTAAAATAGATTTTTTGTAAACTTACTATCTTTGTTAATTTCTAGGTGACTCACCTCAATTTACCCCTGGAATTTCTAGGATGTGGTCCTTAAAAAGGGGTTATTTTAGCCCTTAAAAGTCCTTAAAAAGTCCTTAAAAAAGACATCTCAAAATAAGTGGGAACCCTGTTCCACGTCCTTTTTCTCAAGACTATGTGGGTAAGGTGTTCTATGAACTCTCCAGTTACCCCCCCCCCCCCCTTCCCGTGCACACAAAGCGAAAGGCAGGATAAAGCAATTGGTTTATGTCCATCCATCAGTCTGTTTTATCAGCTTATGATCATCGGTTTGTGATCGAGGAACAACTTATTTTAATTGAGTGTCATATTTTGAACATGATTCGGAACATGAATAAGAAGACTAGTCTGTTGTTTCCACATACCTTGGCTTGCAAATCATCCCAACCGCACATGTGCAGAGAGGAGTGAGTAAATATTTTTACTGTCAAACAAAATTGAAAATATTACAAACAGGAAACTTACTGTTTTTAAGGGTATCATTATGGAAACAAACAACAGGCATGAAGAACTAATGTAACGTGTTAGATAGGGTGATGTAATAGCCACTGGAGAAAATGGCGGTAGAATCCAGAATTTTTTTTTAATTTGATTTCTTTTCTCCTTTATTTATATTGAATTATATATTTGAACACTGTAAAACACAAATCGCCTTCATAATACTTCCAAGAAACTTCAGTTTTGCAGGGGTGTGTTCAGTTATCAAGTTTCTTGTGGAGCGGTTGCTAAGTGGCTTAAGCAATCAAGCAAGCACTTCATTCAAAACCATTGAAAAGGAACTTTATTTTATTTAAATTAAATTATAAAATTAAAATTATTTTACAATCTTTACTTTATTTAAATGGAAATATATACTTCAATAACGTATACAACAAATCGTGTCATACTTCCAAGAACCTCCAGTATTGTAGTACATTACTTCAATTTTATCAAAGGTTCAATGAGTTGGTGTATCAGGGTGCTGTTCGGGACTGCGTCTGAACTACTTCAATCGCACTAAACTTTCAGATTTTTTTTTGTTTTTTTTAACATTCGCTAAAATCATTATTTTATTGAAACTGAACTAACATTGCGTGGGGTATCATATTCTGTGAACTCTCGTTTACTGATGTGATTGTGTATGATTGTAGCCATACATTTGGAGGCTAGATTTCATTCTTTAATTAGTGGCAGTCTGTATTCTGTGATTTGCATTGTTGCAGGTTTGATTCTCTACTGAGTTGACCAAATGCATTTTTAAACTTCCCTCTTGTGGTGTTGTCATCTGGAGTCACTGCCTCACATATTGAAATGCTATCTTTTGGAATAGGTGTCAAATTGGCCTCCCATTTTTGACGTTAACAATGAGATTTCTGCAGTGGCTGCGGACCAATGAGAGAGAGAGAGAGAGAGAGAGAGAGAGAGAGAGAGAGAGAGAGAGAGAGAGAGAGAGAGAGAGAGAGAGAGAGAAAAAGAGAAAGAGAAAGAGAAAGAGAAAGAGAAAGAGAAAGAGAAAGAGAAAGAGAAAGAGAAAGAAAAAGAAAAAACTCAGGGGAGGAGGAAAGAAAGCTCATGTGAAGATGTGGCCACATTGGAATGCAACGTAATTTGCCTGTCAGTGAATGTTTCTGTCTTGAAGGGAGGTTTAGGATCAGGGTGAGAAGCGAATGGGACAGGCTCACGTGAGCAGTGACAAAAGGAGCTCCTGAGCAGATGGCTCAGAGAGCAAAAAGGCTGAGAGAAGCAGAAAGGCAGAAGCGAATGGGACAGGCTCGCACAAGCCAGTTGAAAAGAGCTTGTGAGTGAAGGAGAGGAGAAGGCAACGGAAGGTTTCACGAGCTGTCGGCGTCGAACTTCTGTGGGAAAATAGCACTCCTTCCACAAGCGTCGCCTTGTCCTCTCAATCCTGTCAGCCATGAAGGATGAGGAGTGTGAAAGGCAGCACCTCATCGATGGGGGCCCATAGGAAGAAGAATCTGAGCAGAGGACGGTGTGTCGTCGATGTAGCTTGCATATCTGAGATGCTAGAGAGAACTCGCCTACTGGGTTTGGGCACCAGTAGCAGAGGCAGAGGAGGGTGTCGCATATCTGGGACGCTGGAGAGGACTCGCCTACTGGGTCTGAGCACCTCAAGGATGCGGCTGTGTATCCCCATCATTTCATGTCACCACTGCCCATCTTCCCCATCCATTTCCCTCCACATTCTCTTGTATATTTGTGTGAGGTGAGGGAGGAGAAAAAAAACTGCTTTTCTTTTCTCAATACTTTTATTTTATTTTCAAGTCCTTGTTTTATTCTTCTCCCCTGAGTGAATAATGGCCAAGTATTTTGTGAAAGTAAGATTGAATAAGAAGAATACGTGTTATCATTAAATCTGCTCTTACGTGCTTTCCACAGAATCGAACACCATGATGGTACCAGCCCAAAAGGGAGAGCAGTACTCCTTTCTGCAACAGATAAAGGTGTTGTCGACATTGAGTAGCTTTGATTTTCCAAGGAAACACCTGGATCGACAGAGGATACCCAGTTTGCAGTGAGTCATTTGAGAACAGCTTTGCTATGTGGTTGGCCCAAGAGAGGTCATGGCTGTTGGTGAGGCCAAGAAATTCAATTGACTGAGCCTCTTCCAGTGGCCGACGATGGCAATACACGGCTGGTTTAATTTGACAATAATTCTGGAGCGACACAGTGAAAGTGCAATTGTCCAGTATGAAGGATATCTTGCATTTATCAGACCATCATCTAGTCAATTCCAGATTAGTGGAGAATGACACAGCTGCAGTCTGTCTCGCAGTTATATTGGGGGTATTGTGCAACATAATGGGCATTCGTCTACAATAAAAGGAAGAGAAGGTTTTTGAGAGTATCAGAGAGGGCATTTATATAGACAAGCACACTTACTCCTTCAGGGAGCGACAAGAATGGTCATGGTATTATGCTCTAGGGTGTGCAGATTACATTACATCTAGGCTTGGGTCCATTCGTCTGTGGGGGGCACGATAAACATATAATCCCTCAAGAATGTCAGGTTTTCTCTCCTCCCTTTCAGTTTAGTGTTATACTGCAGTATTGACTGTTTAAGAAAGTGATCATTCGTTTTTGTGGTTAATAATATTTTTATGCCTCTGCTGATGAAGTGGACAGAGACATTATGTTTTCGTGTTGTCCGTCCATACATGCGGACATTCGTCCATGCTAATTTTCTCTGTTTTCTCTGCAACCGCTTATCCCATTGACACAAAATTTTCCCCATAGCTGTGACTACTCATGTGTAATGTTTGAATGATAATTATGACATAGGTCATGTGGTGTGGCAGCTATATTGGAACAAAGGAAAAACTTTGGACCTCTGTATCTCTGAAAACCACCCCATGGAAAACAAGAAAAAGAGCAAACAGAGATTGCAGACCCTCACCAGGACTTGTTTTGTGTGCTGTTTGTGTAGTTTATGTGGTGTATTTTGTGTGGCATTTGTGTACTGGTGTGTTACATAATTAATAAAAGACATAATTAGAACTGCCACTTTATAACTGCTGGCAGTGATGACCGGGTACCAAGACGTCCCGCTTTGGTGGAACCCGCTTTGATTAGACACCTGACCCTGACCCATGACGTTTTTTAAATTATTATTCAATTGAATTTAGAATGTGATTAAAATAAATTCAATTTAAATCAAATATAAGACCAAATAGGGACAGTCCTGCATTGGAGTAATCAGAAGGAACCCAAACAAGGAAAAAGCAAAGATGAAATCATCAGAAGGAATATAAATAGGACTTGCATTTCAGCTGCTACTCCTCTACCCTAACCCATCCAGGCACAACCAAGTCGGCCTTAATCAAAGGAAAAAATAATAATAATAATAAATCCCATAAATTATCTAAAAATTAAATAATTCTGGCGGCCAGACCATATGTCCAATCAAGTTGAAATTTAAAACATGGATTCCCCATCACTACTGGATTATAAATATGAAGTGTCACGTCGATTGATTAAGCAGTTCCAGAGAAAACATTATTTAATATTTTCTTCAATCTAATATGGCTGCCAAACCATGTGACCTATTAATTATTCCTTAACAAAATTGTACAAGCATTGCTTGAGAAACATTTGTGTGAAGTTTCCCCTCGAATTGTCTGACCGTTCTGGAGAAGATTTTTTTAGGTTTTAGGGTAAATCCAATATGGCTGCCAAACCATGTGATTTATGACGTCATATGTGTGAACCTTTTATTCCTCATGGATAGGCAGTCATACATGTAAAGTTTCACCTCAATCTGTTTAGCCACTTCAGATAAGAAGATTTTTGAAGGTTTTTTTTTCTTTTAATAACAATGTGGCTAACAAATCACATGACCGATGACGTCATCAATTTTTTATTCTGTGGACCATTTTTATCCTTCGATGACCCTCAAAAATTTTCATACTGATCAGATGTAGCGTTCTACATATGCAATTATGACATCATAAAAAAATCACACTCATTCCCCATGAGGACGACTTGCCATGTGCCATGTTTCAATTTTTTCCTTGGTGTGGTTTCAGTGAAAGAGGTCCAAAGTTTTTCCGTTTTTCCAATATGGCTGCCACACCACGTTACCTATGACGTCACAATTATCATTAAAACATTCCACATGAGTCGTCGCACTTATGGTGAAACTTTCGGCTCAATCCGACAAGCGGTTGCAGAGAAAAACACGAAAGTTCTGTGCGGGGGGGAAAAAACAAACAAACAAGAAGATGATGTCGTGCAGAGCACAATACTTGCAAAATCCATAAAACAAATTTGAGCTCAAAAATAATTGGTTGGTTGAATTCAATGACCAAATGTGAAACTCCTCATCAAATGTTACATCAATTGGATGAAAATTGAGGATTTGAGAAATACCACCTTAGTTGTTGGGCCTATGTTGACCATTTGGTCTGTGTTGACCTTAAAAATAATTGGCTGCTTGAATTCAGTGACCTGAAATATAAATCCTCTTCAAATTTCAAGTCAATCAGATGAAAATTGAAGAATTTAGAAATCCCACCTAATTTGTTGACTTTGGGCCTATGTTGACCTTTTGACCTCAAAAACAATCGGCTTCTTCCTTGTGACAAACTCTACCATGTGGTGAAGTTTCGTGAAGATCAGTTTAAAATTACGACCTGTAGGTGACAAACAGACAGAATAACAAAATCGACTGACCAATATACTTGAAAAATGTTCGATTTTGCAAGTAACAAACAAGCGGAACCAAATTAAATATCCTCTCCTTCGGCGAGGTTAACTTGAACAGCACTCAGCAGAGCGCATACCTCCACTCGGCTGAACAGTTTACATTTTGTAACCCACTGACAGGCCGGATCTGGATTCGGACCTGAATCAAAATGTAATCAATTTGTACTTGTCACACACACACACAACCGGTTCACCAAGTTTCATCCGAAACTGTCCATAACTTTTTGAGATATCCTGCTCACAATCAGACGTGTGAAAAAGACCTGGTGTTGACTTAACGGTTAAGATAGGTGGCTTCGGATCCTAGGGTCCTGAGTTCAAGCCCCTGTTAACCATTGAATGAACACCAGGTGGGTTGACTCAGCTTGTCATCCTTCTGAGGTTGTCAAAATGAGTTCCAGCTTACTGGTAACAGGGGGTATTGCATCAGTGGTGTTGCCGTGCTTCCAGAAAATGATGCAGCCAAGCAACCACAGGCTGCATACGAATAAATAAGTCGTGAAAACATAACCTCTGTCCACCTTCGATGACAGGGGTAATAACCAGGGCGAATCACAAAGGAATCAGGAACATCCAGTGAGAGAAAAGTTTATTTTAAGTCTGCAATATTTGGAGCTGCAGCAATAACCCGAACTGATTTTTCAACCCTTTTGAATGTTCGACTTTTAACCCATTGATGAAGGATCAACACCCAGAACGTCAGCTCCTTCCTTCCTTCTCATTATGATTACCATACTTTACCAACGTCTGTTGATTCTATTCATTGTTTGGACTGATGAGACCAAACCAAAAATGTAATGCATTTGGGGTTTCAATCTATGATCAGCAAAAATATAGACGATGTAGATGAGCCTTTTTTTATTTTTCTCGTTTTTATAATGAATAAATAAAACTAATAAACAAAAACATTTTGTTGGACAACATTTGTTATCAATCTTATATTAATGTCAAGTGAATGTTCATGCAACTAATGCATCACCGAAAACACTCGTATTGTGCAGCGCCGATCATCAATAAACTCACCTCTCAACTATTAGCATTGTTCCCCCCTTTTACTGAGCCCAACACCGGCATCCTTGGATAACTCTCCTTTCACTTACAAGCTTTGAAGCATTGTCTTCCAGGCCACATCTCTCTTATACTGTTTCTTGCACACTATAATTCTGCATTGTTGTTCGTGTAAAAGAATCCGAAACAAACTTTTTTGAAAGACAATTGCATAAAACTTGAGTACCACAAAATAAATAGGGCTGCACAAAAAAAACGAAATTGAGTCAGAAACAGTACTTTTTTGACCTAAGCAACAAACACATATTTACAGATTAACAATATTTTGCACTGATCAAAAGCCCTGCAAGTTGATTACTGAAGGATCTGCTTTTATGAACATTACTTAGCAAGATGGCCTTACAATAACACAGCTAGTCTTGCATTGTCAATGAATCACTTGTTGGAACCTTGAGTACCTACATTAAACTACTACTGATCAACTTGTTTACTTCACATCTGGCATTTCGTAGACATCATCGACCATCGGAGGCTGCAAATTATATTCCTGGTTCATGTAGACCTGCTCTTCGTCTTGTAGAATTTCGTGTTCTTGCTGCTGCAAGGCATTGGTATTCTGCTCCCAAAAGTTCACGTAGATGTCCTGGTCAATTGTGCTTTCATTATCAAGAGAGGTTTGATGACATTGAATCTTGAACATTTCATTGCTTGGCTTGAAATTCTTCAACTGCAGTTGGTGGTACTCGTTATCTGAAGCCAAAGCCTTCTCGTTGGCAAATGCATTGGAATGCACGACCTGCAGGTTTCTTGAGGTTCGCCAATAATCAATCAATCTGAATGAGCTGCACCTGGTGCGGAAATGCCACCAAGTGCCAAGAGCAACAGCCACCAAGAGCAATATTGCCATCAATGGTAAAACAATTGGTACAACATTTATTGAGATGCATCGACAATCCATGTTGAGCATTACATTGTTGAAAGCTCTGCTACTGTGTTCTTCGCAGGCAAACGTCACAATCCCTTGTGAGCAGTTAATTTGTTTGGAGTCCAGGTGCAGGTACTGGTGAGAGTTGCTGTTGAGAGAAAGATTTCGTAGGACTTCGACCAGCATATCAAATTGGTTCGTTGACATGCGATGAATTGTAACATTTTCATCTGAGTTTATAAAGTTAAATTGGTGCATGGAAGGCTCGTTAGAACTCAGGTTCTCTCTTTGCAGGTTATCTATTTTACCTAATAAACCAAGTCGCACTTCTTTAAGGTCGTACACTGATAGCAAGAGCCAGCATTTATTTTCTATCGGCAATTGATCTTCGCTGTCCGTGGATGCAAGAGTCTTGTTTAATTGATTGATATCTATGACAATACTTTTCTTTGGATCCGTGATGCATTCGATGACTTTGCCGGAGCATCCCGTACATTGTTGGGAGGAAGAAAGGTTTACGTGAATCTGACATGCAGGAAGCTGGCAGGTGATAACCAAGGCAGGTAGGACCACAGCAAGTGAAACTACGAGGAAGAGAGGGAAGAGGGTGTGGATAAGAGGCATCGAATTTCAGATAAATGATAAACAATCCTATTTCATTTAAAACTGGCAATCATAAAGTTCATAAACGAGAAAGTGTTGAGACGGCCATTTTTCATTTGTTTCATAAAGTTTTTGCATATATGACACTTATGTTTGGTGGAATCTTTTAAAAGAAAAAAAAATAGATAATCTCAAGTGTTGCTTTGTTGTTTGTTTATTCTTACTTGGGAAAAATGCCCTTGGGGCATAAAAGATCCCTTTACATGGTACGTGCCATGTGGAAAATTACAGAAAAGAAGGGACATTCCATGGCTTGTGGAAAATGCCAGATGATAGAAAATAAGGCACATTCAAAAAAATCTCGTGTGCGTCCTGTTTTACCCTCATGTTCTGAAGAGGAACCAATTAATGCTCTAGAAAAGTTCATATAAAGGAAGGCCAACTTTTTAAACAAAATTAATTACACACATGCACATTATCTAAAATGTTTTCGTTTTCAAGCTACACAAACAACTTGACGTACTGACGGGTTTTAACCCGTATATGTAAGGCGCTCCTTAATCTGAACTTTTCTGGAGCATAACTTGGTTCCTCCTAAAAACACAAGGGTAAGTACAGCATACACATGAAATTTTTTAAAATGTGCCTTATTTTCGATAGTTTGGCATTTTCTACAAGCCATGCAATATCCCTTCTTTTCTGTAGTTTGCCATATGGCACGAACCATATCAATGGCCTTTTCTATGCCCCTGGCATTTTTCCCAAGAATGGAACGTTTTCTCTGTATTCCATACGGTATTCTATGTTATTCTCGAAATAGAACACCTGAAAAAGTGATATTTCTTTCCAAAGTCCACTTTTACGGTGCCCCTCATTTTTGCTATGTCCCTAATTATGCGGCTGCGGGTAGGCTTGGAAGTCTCAACAAGACATATCACGTGCTTTCGACAGGTCTGGCACCCTGCCCTGCTCACTAAACTCTCTTCCTATGGTATCCAAGGCCATCTCCACTCATGGCTCGCAGACTTCCTCTCCTGTCACAGTAAACGTGTGGCCATAAATGGAGTTCTTTCATCCCCTCTTCCTGTCGAGACTGGAGTTCCTCAAGGTAGCGTTCTGGGCCCTGTTCTTTTTCTCGTTTTCATCATTGATCTCTCCGACTCTCTGGAAAATCCTCATTGTCTCCATGCTGAGGACTCTATCCTCTGCCGTACCATCTGTCATCCTTCAGACCAGCAAGCAGCAGCTTCTTCGCTCACTGCAGATCTAGGTAAAATCACAAACTGGTCCAACACGTGGAACATGTCTTTCAATCCGGACAAATCTCACACTCTCACTTTGTCTCTCCGAAAGGACCGTTTAGAACCACTCCATCCACTTTCTCAACAATCCTCAGAAGAAGTTCTTTCTTTCAAGCTTCTGGGTGTCACTATCTGCCATGATCTTTCCTGGGAAAGCCACATTTCCAACCTGACCTCCAAAGTCAGTCGACGACTGGGAATCCTCCATCCTGCAAAGTCCTTCTTTGGCCCACCTGAGCTCCTGACCACGTACAATGCTTTTGTCCACAGCCTGATGGAGTACTGCTCTCCCCTCTGTGCTGGTGCTCCTGCCTCCCATCTTTCTCGGCTTCACGCTGTGGAAACCAAGGCATTCCAGAACATTGGCATCTCCCACGATGAGGCTGTCTTTGGGCCTCTAACTCTCTCACCGCAGGCAGGTCGGTGGTCTTTCTGTCTTTTACCGTCTTCTCTCCGGTCTCCACCCCCCCCCCCCCGGCTGTGTCTGCGATTTGTCCCCACCACATTTTCGCAGGGCGTTCAAGGTCCGCCAACAACCCCCTTCTGGTAAAACTACCAAAATCACAAATCACGGCTCACCTTCACTCTTTCATTCCTCTTTTTTCCCTCCTTTAAAATAAACTCCCTCTCTCTGTTCAATCCCATTCTTCCCTCCAGGCCTTCAAAACAGCCATTCAACACCACCACTTATCTTGCCCCATCCAAATCCTCGATCTTTTCTACCCTCGTTTATCCACCCCAAACTCACCTCCTTCAAATTTCCTTCTTTCCTTCCTGAAAGTCCCTGTAATATCCATATTGTCTTCCTCACATTCCCCGCCCACCCCTATCTCTTCTACACAACTCCTAATGTCTCTGTTCCCCACTGTTTTGTCCTTCCCACTCCCGCCCCTCTTGTCTCATACCCCCCTTGATGTGTGTTGTGTGTTAGCTCTCATACGAGCCTCGACAAGGTATACAAAAAAAAAAAGTGTCCCTCTTTTCATATTCAAAATTTCATTAACTTTCATCCAACAGTTAATAAGTTATGAGCCCTCTCGTTTGGCAATTTTACTTCCAGAGTCGAAATTTATCTATGTCCAAGTTTTTGGGGTTCACCCCAATGAGCAAATATAGGGGCAATACCCCTGGGTGCTCACCTGGTAGAAAATTGTTACTGAGAAGGAAGTCAACGTGGGACGGAATCAGCAAAATGTACCAACAAACCAATGTTATAGCAAATACCTATTTTGGGGGGGCAACTCCCCCCGCCCCCCTCCCCCGGTAGCAATTTTGAGTCCCTGTATTAAAGTGGCATGCAGAGAAACCATCCCATATAAAGGGTGGGGCGCTTCACGCTTCCCTTGATTTATCCCTTTCATTCAAACCCAAATCGAAATGTCATTAAGTTGAAATCCAATGAGGTAAGATGTCCTTGATGAATTATGGAAGATAAAGATGACAAAGATTCCAGAGAAAATCAAGATGAAAAGGTAACTTTCTTCTTCTTCTCCTCTGACACCCACAATTATTCCCCCGTTTTTGTGCAGTGGGCCGGGGAAAATGAGGCCCAAATCTTTCACAAACTGGCTGGCCAGGCTTGACATCCAACTGAGGTTATGGGAGGAATTTGACCGTTGTGCCGGCGACAGCTCGCCTACTCTTCAGGAAGAACACCGTGGGTATTTAACGTACATCAACTAATGTCGGCAGGTGTGACGCCTAGTTTAATGTCCATCCGATGGACGGCAAACGCACTGATGAAACAGCCTGCTTGTAAAGCAATGGGATGACAGCTTGTAGCTGTGTCGGAATTGAAACCCAGGCTAGACATCTTGGAAGTGAGAGTGTGCTTCTCTCAAGGACATCTGACCAGCCCCATGAAAATATAACATTGATTCAGTGAAAGAATGAAATGATGTCTGAAGAAAACCATAAAGACAAATGCACTATAGATTGTAACACTGATTTAGTGTTATTTGTAAAATAATGAAGATTATCGACCGGTGATTGTGAAGACAACAAACAGTAAACCGATATTAGACATTGTTCAAATGAGTGGAAGTTTCTTACCGCTGGTTGTTATCAAGTACAAACCCATGCTTGAAACTGCCTGTCCTGTCTGCTGGTCTGCTTTGCATGCAATCTATCTTGTATTTATTTCTCTTTTTAAATACCTCTTTGTGAACTCCCTCCCATTTTACGAGGGCGTAGTTTTAGCAATATCGACAGGAACAAAGTGATCCAAACCCTTAAAAAGCAGAACTGTAAGTCGGTCTCCAGAAGTCCAATTGCTGAATGCCAACTGTTTTGCTTGTATGAAAAATAATAGGTATAGAAAGTTATATTAATGACAGACATGTTTGAGGTTTTAGACTTCCATGGTTCAAACAATGTGGTATGTATTCTCTTCTTCCTCCTCTCCATGAGCCTACGGACAACTGATAAAGCTTTCCTTTCATGTCGTGAAGCACATCGGGCTGCCAAGGCAGTTTCATTTGGCTTTGGAGCACAGTCCTGGATGGGTCTCCACTCTGACACAGGATACTCGAATGGCTTATTACCCCAGTAAGCTGGTGCTCATTTTGCTAACCTTGAAAGGATGACAGGCTGAGTCAACCCACCTGGTGCTATTACTCTGGAATTGTTGGCCTGATGGTGGTTATCTTATGCCTGCTGGCTGGCTGCAGCAATGCCTGATCTACATGCCAATAACACCTGGTGTGATTTCAACGGCACGACAGGAGCTCAAACTCAAGACCCTAAGATCTTAAGCCAACACCACACTGATGTACAACTGATAGTACAGTCATAATTGGGTATTGGGCATTTATTGAGTGTTTCCTTATTGCACGATAATGATGGAGTGCGGGAATGCACACTTGGACAAACCTGAGCCTATTTTTTTCTGTACTCAGGCCCATCATAGATAGATGGAACATCCTCTAATGCATGTCTGACAATTTTAATTTTCTACCTGGAATTGGTGGCTAATGCACACCTCTCTGAAAAGAGGACACTCAACTTTTGCATTGATTTGTTTCAGTGATCCTGCGATGACAAACACAGAACATCTGACTTGGCATTCGCTAACTATATCAATGTCCCAAAGGAACGGAGAAACTGTGATGACCAGGAATGAGAAAAGTCTACAAACAGGGATAATATTCAGTTTGTCACCACTTCCCAAATTGTGAAAATTTTCACTTCTTTGTTTGGAACTTCCTTGTATGTCCACAATTGGAAACCAATTTTGGCTTGCGTGCATGAAATATTATCAGCTCCGTAGATCCTGTCCAGGACCGTGTTGTGTATAATATGATCTCTGAACAGACTATTATGTCAACTTTGAGGATTCTTTATTCCTTATGGTGGTGAGGCCGATTGAAGTCATCCATGCTGGAGAGGAACACAAAACTGCTTGCTATAACCACTGAGTACTTTTTCCTATAAATCCAGTAAAATTCGGGACTTTCCGGTATTATTTAAAGAACACAAAAATACAGTCGTGTTATTTCAATAGTAACTAGCTAATCACTTTTTATGTCCCAGTTCCTGGACCTCTCCAAAACAACATGCAGACCAAATGCATTGAGCAAAGTTTTTTTTTTTTTAAGTTTTAATTGCTTTTCATTGCAACGCTAAAGGCAAAATTATCAGCTCACAATTTTCACGAATATGATCTGATAGTATCTTACTAACTAGCATGGGCTACCCAGTGCTTCCTGGATGGGGGAGTGGGAGTGGAATACCCATCACTGCTGAGATGGTTGCGGGGGGGGGGGGAGGGGAATACCCGGCACTGCCCGGCTGGTTGACCTTTTCCAGCAGGTGTTTTGGGGCGTGTTGTTCATTGAAGAGCTATGGAGTTATTGGCCTCATGGTGGTTATCTTATGCCTGCAGGCTGGTGGCAGCAATGCCTGACCCACATCCCAATATACACTTTATTGTGGCCTCAAAATGGGTGCCAACGCCAAAGTGTGGTAGCTTCAAACCTTGCCCGGATTCTGAAGTACCTACACCCAAAATTTGGGGCCTCCAAGTGCTACTGTTCAGCTGTGAAAGAATAACAAACACTAGAAAATATGTTGCGTAATTACATAAATTACAGTCGTTTCTCGCAAATATTAAAAAAATATAATTTTGTCCTGTTGTTGAATGATGCCGAATGCTCCCCCAACTCAACCGACACGATTTTCTGCTTCCCCCAAACTCAAGTTTTACAAAAGAAAGGTAATACAACATTTGGTATATTACACCTGTGCCACTACCAACGCTCTGCCTACTTTATCAACCATTTAGCCCTGGTTGAGGTTTGAGGAACATTTTGTTCTCCTTACACATCCATATTGAAACTCCGTTAACGCAATGCTATCGATTGTCACTCCAAAGATTTTGTGGGATTAATTTGTTTTTCTCTTCTATTACAATTTAATGTTGGTGGTTTCTTTTTGACGTTTTGTATATAAAGTCTAGGTTCATGGAAGAGGATGAAGAAGATAATGTGATGAAGGTAAGAAAGGCACAGTTCAAGCAGTGAGGATACGTGGCTGGATGCAACAAGCAAGGGAATAGATGTTGAAAGAGAGACGAGGGGAGAAATATAGTAACCTGTGAGTAAGAAAGCTTTCATAAGGAAGGGTGAGTGGGGATAGAAAAGATCATGGGTAGAGAAGGAGGACGATAAAAAGATGGTGATGCATCTTGAAGCACTGAAGGGAAGAGTGAAATTGCACCGCCTTGGGAATGCGATTCCACCTGTGAGAGTAATGTGGAGGTGAGCACTATTTTTGGAGTTTAACAAGGAAGTTGGTGCTTGAAGAATGCATGCACCCTTGAGGAACTGGGGTCAGTCAGAAGGTTGAAGGAACAACAATGGAATAGAGTCAGAAAATAGAGGGCCACCAACATGTCCACGATGGGAGAGCATCAGGTGCTGTTTATCAGATTCTTTGTGGGAGATGCCAATGAAGTTGAGAACTTTGGATGCTTCCAGGAGATAGAGAGCTGAGAAATGGGAGCACAGCCTGCAAGTGATAGCAGTATTCCATTGATCTACATAAAAGGCCTTGTAAGATGGAGTTTCAAGGCGAGCGGGTGCCGGGGGTAGATATGGATTTAGAAATGGTAGAATCCATGGCCCAGGATGAAATCCCCGTGCAGGACATTCCCTTCGAAATGCAGGTTGAATTTCCCCCACAAACGGACCCAGAGTCCGAAATGGGCGCAGCGGTGGCGGCCGCGGGTTTTGACACCCTCCCCCCTCCTTCCCTCCTCCACCAAAACCTCCTCCCAATCCTTGCCGAATCGGCTCAGCCGAGCGCACCCGACATGCCCCAGCTTTTCGCCATGTTGGCGGGAATGAGTAAGAAAATGGAAACAAACACGAATGAAATAAAAACAAATGCGTGAAGGTTGAATCATAAAATGAATGCGAATTTACAACAGGTAAAAAAAAAACGGAATGAAAGAAGAAATGAAAGCAATGCGGGGTGAGATGCAGCAAATGGGCCGTGGCCTGCAGGCGGGTATGATGGCATTTGTGTGCAGCGAAATGCGGACCGCGGGCGAGAAAATGGCGATGCCACGTGCTGGGGCGAACGAGCTGAGGGGAGTGCAGCGGCTGTCAGGCCCGCAATGGAGGCGGGTGAGGGCGAAATAATACGGGAGACGTGTTGGGCGAGAAGCGTGGAGGTGACGGAAAAAGTGACGGTGACCGAGAGGGAAAAATTAAATGGGGAGACCAAAACGTGTGAGACGAGACATGAGGTGACGACGGCAGAATTAATAATAGAGATGCGGGAGATGGGAACGGTAAAGGAGAGACTTCACGATAAAGACGAGCACACACACACGGAGGTGGTGGAGGACAATGGGGGCGAGCTCGCGGAACGTGTTGGGGCCCGGTGCAAGCAGCTGGATAGCCTCCTCCAGGAACGAGGGGAGGGAGTATGCCCCCTTGAAGGGGCTTACGACCAGGTGGGTCTGGTCGAGCCTTGCGAGGTAGAGGGGATGAGTGAGGCGAACGGGTGCACGGAGAGCTTGGGGGGTATGGAGGCCCCGGGAGCCCGAGAGGTGACGCGAATCCCCAGCGTGATTGTCCCGGTGTGTGTGGTGTCGAGGTGTGTGTTTACGAGTGTGGCGAAATGCGTGCTGCAACGAACGCATAGCGCGGGTGCAAGGGTGTGTGTGAGAGCGACCGGGTGGGTGACAAAGACCCCGTCCACGGTGACAAAGACCCCGTCTTCCCGTGTGTGGAAGAAACCTCGCGTGTGAGTGGTGTGGTGGCAAGTGTGCCAAAGTGCGTGCTTCCCAGCATGCCGTGTGTGAGTGAAACGCCGTGTATGAGTAGAAGGGTGTGTGTGTGAGAGAGACAGCGTGTGTGAGGTCGCTGTATGTAAGGGAGATGACGGTCGGCATGCGGGCGCACGCAGCCGCGTCTCCGAGTGTGAATGTCAAGGAGTGGTGTATGAGCATCGTGACACGTGGGAGTGCGTGTGTTGAATGGAGACGACGACGGCGACAGATAAGGGACAGAGGCCGGGTAGCGGCCGAAGCTGGATTGGGGACCGCGCCGGGTTTACCCAGCTGCGAGCGCGAGGTCCGTGCTGTGGTACGCACGAGGCCGCCACGTGCGTGGCTGCGGGAGTGAAACCCGGTCCGTAAACGCCCGCGGTGGATGTTGCCGATCCCGCGATGGACAAAAGCTAGGCTGGATACGGATTTGGTCCGGACGGGTTCTCCACGCGAGCGTGTGTGTGAATCTCCGACGGGCAGAGCACATGTGTTCGTGTGGGGAACCCCTCGAAACGCGAGGCTTGTTTTTGATGCGCAGGGTGACATCATGGCTGCACGGAGGGTTGGAATCCGGCAGGAGGGGAGATCCCTGCCAGATGGTACCATCCAAGAGGGATGATGGACGCGAACAGCTGCCATGACGTCACGGGCAAAGAGCGCAGGTTGCGAGTTGCCGCGCTGGTGCACGCGCATTTAAAAAAAAAACTGGATTCCCTGGGCAAGGGGTGGAAGATCCCCTTGCCAGGGCACAGGATGACACTAGTCAGGGGGAAGGGTTGGCTCTGTTAGACCGGCTTCATGGGGCAGGGGTAAGTCCTCATGGGGACCGTGGAATGGATTAGGTAGAGGGATTTTAGGTGAGATTTAGGATGGAAGATGGAAAATAATATTTGGAGACACTGACAGACTTTGAGTGTGTGGAGGGGACATAGCTTAGCTCCGTAGTGTTAAATGGAACGTGCTGTATTGTGAGGGACGACGTGGGAGCACGAGGTAGTTAGGGGATTAGCAAACAGGATGGTAGAGATCAACGATGGGTGAGTTGAAGAGCAGAGAGTTGAAACATGTAATTGATTACTGAGTGAGGTCAGCGGGTCTGTTTGTATGGAGCGAATGTGGTATGTATGGTGCGATGATTGATTGGGGGGAGGAGTGACTCCCGCCCAAGGGACCCCGGGGTCAGTATAGAGTGAGTTCGCTGGGTTAGTCAAATTGACAAAAATGGAGGTCGTTTTGTTGTTGGTGGGAAAGTAGGCTCGATACCCGCTTGGAGGGGTGCAGGAGCCCTGTTGACGGGCTGGGAGCGTGGCTGCGAACGGTGAGTATCGCTGAGTGGGTACCCCGGGCACCGGGCATGGGTGCGCCCGCATGATGCGGGGGCCCGGGGCGCCATATGCCACGGGAGCAGTGTACTGGGCACGGGTGACCCTCGGAAAGGGGCCCCGGGCGTCAGCCTGCCACGTGAGCGTTTCAGGGGAGTCACCAGAGAGGGCACTCCCCGGTGTTTAGGGAGCTGGTAGGCTCGGAGGCAGTGTAGTGCCCGGGGGTGCCATTGTTGCGGAATCGGCAGAGGGTAGTTCCTGCCAAGGGAGCCACGCGTCCCAGCCGTGAGACCATGTGAGGGCACGGGAAGAAAATTGGGGGGCATGGCCCGAAATTTGCGAGGACACCAACACAGGTGACGGGAATCTGGGTTGTTAGAACCGATAGTTTAAGCGAGAGGTGCTTGTTGAAAGCCCCTGGGTAGTTTAAGAGTTAATGGTTAGGGTAGATAGGAAGTGTACCCCTCCGCACCATCCATCCCTTCGCTCTCGTTGTGGGCCGCTGGACCCACTTTGGGTTAGTAGATCGCTCAACTCCGAGGAGGACTTTCTGAGACTTCATTGGGCCTCGACACAGGACGCCAGCTCTCCCTTATTCCCCTCCATGAAGGGAATGTAGGGGTTGGGAGTAGGCTAGATGACAGGATAGGTTAGCCGAACAAAGAAGATAAAGGGGGTTAGGGGACGATTTATAGAAGGGAAGTGAAAATAAAAATAAAAACAAAAAAAAATAAGTTGGGGCTAAATTGGGTTTTGACAAATTAAGGGGTTGGGTATGGACAGAGACAGGCAAAGGCGATAGGTTGGGAGGGAGACCGTAGGGTAGGTCCGAGCCCGCCTTCCGAGTGGCCAGCACCACTGCACCCCCTCCATCAACCTCCGTTTCAAGGCAAGGTGCGGGCCACTTCATCAACTGGCTGTTTTTGCTGCAAGGCCTGTGCCGGTCGGATCGTCTGCTGGCTGTTTGCTACGAGGCCTCTGCCGGCCACGTCATCTGCTGGCTGTTGCTGCAGGGCCTGTGCCGTTCGATCGTCTGCCGGCTGTTTTTGCTTCAAGGCCTGTGCCGGTCACTTCATCTGCCGGCTGTTTTTGCTACAGCAGCTTTGTCATGCCATGCCTTGCCTGCCCACCTTTGCCATGATCCATGCCTGCTGCCCACATTCATTTTGCCCCGTTCTGTTTTGCATTTTCCGCCCCCTGTTCATACCATGTGCGCCAGGATCCTCGCGCAAATTGCAGGGACTGCCCTGATGGCAGCTGCAACACGGGACTGCACCGGCGGCCCGTGCACCGTTTGTTTGTTAACTGCATTCATTTTAAAAGGGGGAGGGGGTCTTGGACTGCGTGTGAGCAGCCGGCCACGTTCCCTGTCACCTGCATTGCATGAGCCAGAGACTGCATGTGAGCAGCCTGGCTCCCTGCTGTAACTCTTGTTTTTCCCACAGAGTCCACTGATCCTGGGCCATGGTTAATGTAAATTATAAGGATAAGATGTAATGTAAACATGAGTGCGCCCCCGGCATGTATGTCATAGCGCCGGCATTTTATTTAAGTCGTCTGTATGAGTGGGTTTATTTAGTTAGTTTCTCAGCCCGTAGGTTATTTATTTTGGGGACATGAAGACCATGAATGTCGCACTCAGGGATCTGAAGGTAAAATGTATTAGGGGAGAACTACACATGATGGCACACGAAAATTCAGCGACTCAGGACGAGTCTGTAAAAAGGGGAGGGGGTAGTGTTACGGCCGTGGAAATTGGCACTACACCATGAAGGTCTCTCAGATCAGTTATACTGATAAGTATATGTGGAGTTAGATTTCCCCACCGTTGTTTAGAGGGAATTTCCATGTTCACAGGGCTGCGATCCTTTGAGATAGCCATTTTTCTTTTCTCTATCATTATTTTGGACCAATCATCCCCCAACAACCAAATCGCCACCACCCACAACTCCCCCAAACAACCACAACCAAACCCCCACCACCTTCGCCTTTCTCCCTCCCCTACCATCAACAACGCTACCCCACAAACATGGCATCACCTTCGTCCCAGAGACAATGCCGAAGTCGCGCTATCTAAAGCGGCCGTTGGTGATTTCTACCACGTCCGCTCCGACAACGCCGAAGTCGCGCTATCTAAAGTGGCCGTTGGTGATTTCTACCACGTCCGCTCTGTCAACGCTGAAGTCGCACTGTCTAAGGGCCGTTTGGTGATTTCTACCACGTCCGCTCCGCCGCCGAATGAAGCCGCGCCGAGAGGCAAAACCCTCGGTGACTCACACACACATCGGCTGGTCGGGCGGACGAAGCCGCGTGGCGGGCGGACGAAGCCGCGTGGCGGACGGACCCGGTGCATTACACGCATCGGTTCGGTGGGACGAAACCCCGATGAAACTCACACGCACATCGGCTGGTCGGGCGGGACGAAGCCGCGTGGCGGACGGACTCGATGCATTACACACACGCCGGCTCGCGGGAATGAAGCCGCGCCGAAAGGCAAACGCCTCGGTGTGTTACACCCATCGGCTCGTCGGCAGAACGAAGCCGGGCATCAACAACCCTCCCCATACCGGGCATCAACAATTCCCCCCCCATACCGAGCATCCATGCTGAGAAAGCGCCGGTAACCCCGTCCGTTCCCCTCCCCAACCATGGTGCCGGCTGTTTAACGCGAGCCTGCGCGGAGAACGCCGGCGAGAGCTCACCGGCCACGCCAGGGGCACGAAGTCAGGCGCGGCTACACTGACATTGCGGCTTGCCCGCCATCGCGCCACGAGGGCGTGGGTAAGACCCTTCGGTCTCGTGGACCTGGCCGCTCATCCAGGCTCCACGTACATTTGGTCCACGGACCTGTCTGCCACCCTTGTCTTTGAGGGTGGCTTTTCTTTGCTTTTGTATAAGTGCATGTGGTGGCGCCTTCTTGAAAAGTAGACTTGTCTAAGTAACTGTGTGTGAATAAAAGCCCATTTATTCGGTTGTAACTCTTCAATTGCTTGCTTTCACTGTATCACTGTATATACGTGCATGATTCACTGTATGGCTGTCAATACGTGCCTTGTCTGAGTGTGTCATAAACGTGCTTGTTGAAGTTTTCCCCGTTTCGTTGCGTCCTTTTCCCTTGTTTGAAAGTGCCATCTTGCATCACGGAAGGAATTGGTACAAGGGTGTAAGCACCCAGTAAATAGAATTACATCCATCGGGGTCGGCAATAACACCGCTCGGTTATCACTGAAGCATGGAATGGACCGCTTAAGCGGTTTGTGTCCAAGGCCGGCCTGCGGCAAGGTACGATCGCCCAGTTAACTACTCGCGCAGGTACTTAGGTCGGTCGAATTTGGCGAACAACCCTATCCGGCACGGGTGGCCAATTGGCGCGATTGTGGTGAGGTCGAAAGACCCACCCGTGACTAGCTCCTGGCATTGTTCTGGGAGGGTCACGACTGAATTATCCGTTCCGGTGGGTGACGCGGTCGCTATTCGAGTACGTGGCCAATTGCACGCCGGGCAGACCAGAATTCGTAACAATATCATAAACATATTGTTGAGGATTCGGCGGTGGCGTGATCCGGACGATGGCGTCAATCACTGTCCATAACCAGTTTGGGTTTTCGCACCCTACTCTCAACAGCCAAATGTTACAGATTCGGCGCCACCCTAACCACCGCCGTCTGCGGGGTTATAACGCCGGCTGGTTCGGCACAGGCCTCGGGTCACGTGTCTCAAATCGCGATACCAACGTACCCCTGGACCTTACCAGTCGGGGAAATAGACCCTGGTTACAGACTGGTTTTGTCAGAGACCGAGTGAATTCTGCCAGTCTGTAACCATTTTGGTTTTTATATCCAAATCAAGCGGATCGTTCCTCGGCGCGGCACGAATTAATTTAAAGCGGAAACTTCATACGAATCAGCCAGATTTATTGGGGACATCGGGGAACACGACACAAGCAAAGCATTCACGACAATGTTATAATTAATCTATAACCCGTTCTTAACTCGGGAGCTATGGATTACGGGTTTCGAAGGGGACCCTAATGAGATACCCTTAAACAACATGCAGACAAGACATGGACAGCATGCAGGCAAGACACAGAATATTTGGTGATGTTTCATGGATGAGAGGAAAGTGTCAAAAGCATGAATGTGGCTCGTGACAAGCCGATGCCTACGGATTCGAGCACCCAAGCTCAAACACGCCACGTGGCAAAATGGCGCTCGTCCATGTGTCGCTGCCCTCACGCACGCAGCCTCGGCGCGCTCTGACCCCCCGAGGTCGACTGCACCAGAGTGAAAGTTTGATGGTGGGTTTCAGCTGGTTTCTCCCAACGTCCAGTATACAAGTCCAGGCCAATTCGAGGTGTTGGGCTCCGCAGGCTGGGTCCATGGGATTCCAAGACGTCGTCGAGCCGTGAGGTGAGTAGGGACAGTCAGAGGGTCCGTCACTGGACTCCGGATGAACCTGTCGATGTGTTCCTCACGAAAGCCGATCGTGCCCCACCTCGGCGCTCAGTTTCACCACTGCCGATCGCAGACTCGGCACGCTCAGGTTCAGCTTCTCTCCCGGCAGATTCACCCTGGCTTTCCTTTTTCTCGTTCGCCTCGAAGCCGACTGGCTCCTCCCTTCTGTTTCACTTCCTTCTCTAGGCCTCTCCCCTCTCAGCACTGGGCGGGGACTATTGTCCAGAGAGAGGAAGGAAGAAGAAGAACCTCTCGGTCCACCACCAATGTACGAACAATGAACAGCCTCTTACACCTCCCGACACACATGTAGCGTCCATTTACCGAGCAACTTGGCTAAACATGCATTTAATGGGGGATCTGGGCTAATTCAATATTTAATAACACACTAAGGGCCATTTGCACAACAATATTCATGTACATATACATGTATTTATAGCCAGAGCTCGACATTAATGGGTGCCCGGGGCACCCACATCTTTTAAGTGGATGGGCTTTGGATGCTCGGTCGGGCATCCTCAAAAAATCGCTTAATAAACAACAATTTTGACCCAAAACGTATGATCGTCATGATCGGAGTGACAAGATTTTTGAAATCCAGCAAATGTGAACACAATCACGGGCTCACATAGTTCTCTTATTTTGTGGTTGCGCAGTTTCCTGGTTAAGTTTATTTATTCAAAATATGCAAATTATCTTTGGGGGTATTCCATGTATGACCGGGGTTAAAATTAAGCAGACCAGCAGAAAGCATCTGCAAATATTGAGTGAGCCATTGATCCGTGGGTGAATTATTCAACTTAATTTAATCATGATAACAGTGGAATTAAACTTTTCTTAAAGTCAACTTGCAGGGAGATATTAAAATATAATTATATTATAATGGTCCTAGTTCCTCAAGCTGTTGCTTCTCTCAAACATTTATGAAGCCCATTGGAACACTCTCATCCTTTGGCATCCAAGGCCACATTCATTCCTGGCTTGCCAAGCTTCTCCACTCATGTAGTCAAGACCTCAATGGAATCCTGCCATCTTCTCTGCAAGTAGAAGCTGAAATTCCCCAAGCCGACCTTTGGCCCAGTCTTTGAACAGCATGTCCAAAGTTGAGTGGCTGGTTAAGAATCCCAACCTATGATCAGAGATTAAGCTGTTTGAGAAGAGGAAAGACTTGATGTCAGCTGCAATGATTGAGTCAATGACTTTGCTAAGATTGGGAACATGGCTCACTGACCTGTGATTAAGAGGATTCGTTTTTTCACTCTTTTTGATATGGGAGTGAGGTTGATGGTCTTCCAAGTAGACAGTTGGCAACCAAAGGTGACTAGCAAGTTCAAGAGAGCAGACAGTACTGCTTAGTTCAAGCAAGTTCAAGATGAGCACTGCTTGATTCAAGAAGATGTACACTGATGAACATTTGTGCCTATCGTCAAGGTTGAGTCGAGGCTTTTCATAACTTTTATGACCTTCATAACTGAAAAAAGTCATCATGTCCAGGTGGCAATGGGCACAACATGGTAAGATGGCAACAGAGAGGGATTGGTTTGGCACACAAACTTTGGGCGCAAACATAATGTGGAGATTCTGCCTGTCTTGAGCAGTGTCTGCATCAAGGCCATCTGAGAAGAGTAGAGCAGAAACGAGAGACAGATTTATCAAGGTGCCATGAGGATTGTGAGTTGAGGGACAAGTTGGAGAGTTCAATATTAATGCTATCCAGATTATGTTGGCTTGCTCGTCTGAAGATGGAAGCACACTTGTTGTGAGCCTTGCAAAATGACATTACGTTGACTGCTCAGGTTAGCCTTCCATGATTAGAAAGAAAGATGATTGATTACATTTGCCATCTAAGGTGGATGGAGGTTATATTTTCATCCCTTTCTGTTTGTCTGTCTATGAGCAGGATATCTCAAAAAGTTTTAGACGTATTTGGATGAAATCAGACATTAAATCCTTCCTCTTCTCCAATGGCTTGATTTCTGATTCATCAATTTTGTTTCAGACCAGGTCACTCTACCCTGGATATGCTGCTTCTACTCCCAACCATGGATGGAGGTCTCAATGCCGGACATGAAATCAGAGCCATATCCCGAGCCATATCGCGTACTTTTGACATGGTCTGACACCTTGCCCTGCTCACCAAACTCTCTTCCTATGGTATCTAAGGCCATCTCCACTCATGGCTCACAGACTTCTTCTCCTGTCGCAGTCAACGTGTGGCCCTATATGGAGTTCTTTCATCCCCTCTTCCTGTCCAGGCTGGAGTTCCTCGAGGTAGTGTTCTGGGCCCTGTTCTTTTTCTGGTTTTCATCAATGATCTCTCCAACACTCTGGAAAATCCTCTATATCTCTTTGCTTATGACTCCACCCTCTGCCGTACCATCTGTCATCCCTCAAACTGGCAAGCCGCAGCTTCTTCGCTCACTGCAGATCTGGATAAAATCACAAACTGGTCCAACACGTGGAACATGTCCTTCAATCCAGACAAATCTCACACTCACTTTGTCTATCCGAAAGCACCGTTTAGAACCACTCCCCTCTCCCCACCCCCCATCTACTTTCTCAACAATCCTCGGAAGAAGTCCTTTCTTTCAAGCTTCTGGGTCTCACTATCTGCCATGATCTTTCCTGGGAAAGCCACATTTCCAACCTGGCCTCCAAAGCCAGTCACCAACTGGGAATCCTCCATCGTGCAAAGCCCTTCCTCAGCCCACCTGAGCTCCTTACCACATACAAAGCTTTCATCCGCAGCCTGATGGAGTACTGCTCTCCCCTCTGGGCTGGTGTTCCTACCTCCCACCTTTCTCAGCTTCATGCTGTGGAAACCAAGGCATTTCGGATCATTGGCATCTCCTGTGATGAGGCTGAGTCTTTTAGGTCTTGGGCCACGGCAATCTATCATGCCTAGAAAACCATGTTCGTGGAAACCCTCTCAGAAATAGGGAAACTATACATTTTCTGAAAGCTCTTTAACTACAGATTTCAAAAATATATGTTGTCATGGGAAAAATGTGCAACCTGACCTACTTTTCACACTTCGGAAGTGCACATGACCTAGTTTCGAACTTGGCACTGATTGGGGCTCGCTGACTCCGAAATCAGGATTAACGTAAGGAAAAAGGTATTTACGTGCTCTGTATTACTGATGCAGGGCCAGTTCTGAGGTATTACGTCAGTGAGGAAGACACCTAACACCAAAAACAATTAAATGTAAATATATCCATGTTGTCACAAACAGGATGAAACGGTGGCAATTTTTGTTACCGAATGAAACTTTCATGCTCTATTTCTATTTCAATTTTCTTCATCGGATAGGTCGTCATCACTGGCATCACTCAGTAATGCTTCCTCAACCTGTGTAGTGGCGAAGTTATTACAGTCTTTGCATGAACACAGTTCCGTGCAGGAGATGTTGTTAGACTTGCACGAACAATGACAGCTCACACATATTGTTTCGACAACCACAATGGATTGACTCCATCAGTTCAACAGGTGCAGACATTTTTGTCATCCAATGTATAGAAATACCGTCTGACCTGACAATCCATCCGTGGCTATCTGGACTAGGGGCATTGATGTACTGCTGAGTACATCGCTGTGAGATAGCCGACTGATAATTTGCTCTCTTTGAATGCTGCCTCAAAGCACCAGCAGTGGGTGGCAAACTCTGTTCGCAGAGAGCCTTCGTCCAGAATAAATGATGTCTGGCCTCATCAACACTTGAACAAGACTGTCCGTACAACTGACATTCGAATTGTTCCAGGACAGAGCAAGCCGATTCTGGCAACATGAACTCCTGTCCAAGATCTTGGAACGCTGCCTGATAATCCTCATTCCGGCTGATAATGTCAAAGACTTTCTTTTTGACTTTACCATGGAAGGCGCTTACCGAGTCACATCCAGTGAACGTATGAAGCCCCAGGATGGCTTCACCTAAACGAGTGCCCATCATTTCAGAGAGAATTGACAGGTTGACGACTCTGGCCTTTTCTTTCACTCCCGTCTCGAAAAGGACCGTCGCCGGAAACTCCGTACCCGAGATAGAGCGATCATTGCGACATCGGAGTCTGGGCTCCGTATGACGACAGTACTGTGCGTGCGTGAGGCATGCTGGCAGTGCAGTATAAGACGCGTATCTGCTTCGCAATGATCACACATCAGATCATCGACTACGACAACAGTGGCCTTCCCGTCATCAGTCGGAACCTTATGACAGCTATCCCCATGGCCGATGTAGAGATCGAAACAGGAGTCTGCCAAACCCTGTGTACTCCACTGAGAATATAGGAACTCGACTAGCTGTTCCTTATTTCTGCCGCTCAGAAGATAATTCTTCCAGCGAACAGGCAGCCTTCGCTCTGGTCTGTAGATGTGTTGCAAAATCGAAGACTGATTTGATCCTCCTCGAATATGTTCAGTGGACTTGATTGAAAACTCTGGATAGCGATCAAAGATGACGTCGATCCTGGAGTACTTGCCGAAGTCGCATAAATGACAGACTTTGGTCAAGAGCACGGTTGCCAGTTGGCCGAGAGTTCCAGGTAAAGATGCCACAGAAAGACCATGGATGAGAGCCATGCCATCGGTAATGAGTGCGCCATTCGCAGGAATAACATCATTTAGGCAATCAGGCCACTTGGTCTCAAGACAGAGGAGGATAGCTGCTTTATTTGTTTTAGCCAAGGACCCGTCTGTGCTAGCCAATGGAAATGAAACTGGACCGAGTGAATGTGAAAGCACAAGTTTCAGGTCTACATTTTTTGTTTTACCAAGAATCAGTAATCTGGTAAAGAGTTGTCGGTCCGAGATTTTAATATCTGATCCTTTCTGATCCTTGACGCGGGTCCTAGCCTGACCCGTAAATGACTGCAATTTCATTTTTGTGATGGGAGCATGCAGATCCGACTGGCAAGTAGCTATACGTTCCAAAAGGAACTTGGCAGTCGCTTCTTCGCCAGCAGTCCAGGCGTTCATCATGTCATTCTCGCAGGACGGTGTGGCTACGACACCAGAGCTGACACTGATCAATTCAGAATGACTGCAGGTGAATGGATTGTAGACTATACACACTTTCTTCGTGAGAAGCACTATCTTCAAAGCACTATGGCCTAATGACCACACCTTCGTATTATAGGTGATTAAATGGTTAATTTTTCACCCCTTTGTTCCATGATTTTTTCCCTGACAACACTTAGATATCTGTCCAGTATCTCTGAATGAATCTATCTTCCAAGTTTCATTTATTTCTAAGAGGGTTGCCACGAAAGTCACTAAAAAGCTCTGTGCCTCATGGCCTATTTTGGCCTCTCACTCTCTCAACGTAGACAGGTCGGTGGTCTTTCGGTCTTCTCCCATCTCCTCTCCGGTCTCGCCCCCCCACCCCCCGCTCTCTCTGCTATACGTCCCCACCATATTTCCGCAGGGCGCTCAAGATCCGCCAGCAACCCCCTTCTGGTAAAACTACCAAAATAAGGAATTGCTGCTCACCTCCACTCTTTCATTCCTCTTTTTCCCGCCTTTGGAATAAACTCCCACACTCTCTTCAATCCCATTCTTCCCTCTAGGCCTTCAAAACAGCTGTTCACCACCACTTCTTATCGTCCCCCATCCAAAACCTTGATCTTTTCTACCCCCGTTCATCCACCCCAAACCCACCTCCTTCAAATTCCCTGATTTCCTTCCTGGAAGTCCCTGTAATGTCCATCTTGTATACCCCGTGTTCCCCGCCCCATCCCTCTCCCTTCTACAGATCTAATGTCTCTGTTCCCCACTGTTTTGCCATTCCCACTCCCACCCTCTTGTCTCATGCCCCCCTTGCTGTGAGTTGTGTGTTAGCTCTCATACGAGCCTCGACAAGGTGTACAAGAAAACAACCAAACTTGGTGCACAGGTTTGGATGTGTTACAAGGACGAATTGATTAGATTTTGGTGACGATCTGGGTGTGGATGCTGTCGTTTTTATGTGATTCTTAATCATTAAGAAGAGTTGCCAAAAACTATAGATAACACGATATTTCAAAAAGTTTTGGACGGGTTATGATAAAACTTTGTGGATAAGTTGAGTTGGTGATGAGAACAAGCCTATTCGATCTTTGTTGAGGTCCAGATGCAGAGTCAATCTATCATTGGGATTTTAAAGGTAAACTGTTCAGCCTGTCAGAGATATGCACACTACCGAGTGCCATTCCAGTTGGGCCTGCTTTGCTACAGCATTCAAAAGACATACACAGTTCCTATAGAAAGTCGACACCCCCTTTCAAATTTTTCACCTTTTGTTGCCTTCTAGCCTGAAATTAAAATGCATTAAATCAGACTTTTTCAACCTTTATTTACACATCATAACCCAAAACTTCCACGTGGAAAACAAATTCTAAAAATTTCATAAAATTAATTAAAAATACAAAGCTAGAATAGTTTGGTTGGATAAGTGCCCCCACCCCCCCCCCCACCCTTATAATAGCAATAAATGAGTTCAGGTGTAACCAATAATCATCAAAATCACACACCAAGTTAATTGGCCTCCACCTGTGTTAAATTGTAGTGATTCTGATTATTTCAGAATAAAATCAACTGTTACTGTAGGTTTCCTCTGTGGGTAGTGCATTTAACAGCAAATACTCAACCATGAGAACCAAGGTCAGGTCAGGTATGGGAGCATGTGCCAGAACAGCGCGTCGCTGCGTCCACTTTCGGCCGGAACTCCAGGGGCCTCCGTCTGGCCTTCCCCCAGGCAGATGCCTGGCCTATCCCCATCTCCTTGAGATGCTGATCAATCTGCTGCAACCACGAGGCACGTGGTCGGCACATTGGCCTCCTCCACTCACGAGACTCCCTCGCTGAGAGAATCTGGTGAGCAGGATCAGCGTCAGGAAAACGAGCCACATGTCCATACAGCTGCAACTGACGCTCACGGACCATGCAGGTATCAAATCTCATCCGAGTCTCTCTCAAGCAACCGCTCGTTGGACACAAAATCTGACCAGCGATAGCCAAGGATTCTCCGAAGAGACCTGGTACCAAAGGAATTAAGTCTCCGTCTCAGATCCTAGGTCAGAGTCCAAGTCTCGCATCCATAGAGCAAGACTGGAAGCACCAAGGACCTGAAGACTCAGACTTTCGTCCTCCCGCACAGGTACCGGCAGCGCCACACCCCATGATCCAGTGAATCCATGACTCCCCAGGCCAGAACCAGACGTCTATTGACCTCTGACTCACAGCCAGCAGAGACATGAATATCACTGCCAAGGTAAGTGAATCTCTCCACCACCTCAACATCCTCACCACAAACAGGCACAGTCAGGACTACAGCATCCAAGATGTCATTGAAAGCCTGGATCTTAGTTTTGACCCAAGAAACCCGTAATCCCAGCAGCTCCGACTCCTCATTCAGCACCTCGAGGGCCCCCAAAAGGATATCTAAAGTCTCCGCAAAGATGATGCATCATCTGCGAAATCAAGGTCCGAGATCTTGACATTCCCAAACGATGCACCGCAGCTTGATCTCTCCGACATCCTCCCTAAAATCCAGTCCATACAAGTGCTGAAAAGTGTGGGGGCCAGTACACACCCCTGACGAACTCCAGTAACAACTGGAAATAAATCAGAGATGGTACCACCACACTTCACAGCACTCTCAATACCAGAGTAGAGTTCAGACATCAAATCGATCAGTTTTGGTGGCACCCCACGAAGACCAAGAATCCTCCAGAGGACATCCCGATTCACTGAATCGAACACTTTACAGATATCAACATCGGCTGTAAACAGCCCCTGCCGAAACTCTCGCCTGCGTTCGGTGAGGACACGAAGACCAAATATACGGTCAATCGTTGACATCTTTGGTGTAAAGCCTGACTGCACTGGACGCTGGTGCTCAAGCAGATGGTGGTGAACCCTATCAAGAATTATCCGAGCAAAGACCTTGCCCGGCACTGAGAGCAGCGTCACCCCTCGGTAGTTGTTGCAGTCTTGGCGATCACCCTTCCCTTTCCAGAGAGGGACAACAAGGCCCCTCTTCCAGTCAGTTGGGATGATGCCTGTGTTCCAGGCAGAGCACAAAACTGCATGCAACGACACGAGTGCAGAATTTCCTCCAGCCTTGAGAAGTTCAGCATGGATGCCACAGATCCCTGGAGCTTTACCCTGTTTCAACCGGTTCACCGCAGCCCGTGTTTCCACAAGCGATGGTGGACCACAGTTGATTCGAGGGTCAGCAACAGGGATTGTAACACCCTTGACGTCCAACTCGACAGCTGGGGGATCAGCGTGGTACAACCGCTCAAAGTAACTGGCCCAGCGGGCCTTCACTTCAGACTCCTCTGTCAAGAGCCTACCACTCTCTGCTCGAACTGCAGTGCTCCGAGGGATGGGCTTGGATGAACGCAATGCGCGAATTCCCCTGTAAGCGGGACGAGAATCACCTGTCCACAGGTGATGCTCTACCCGCTCACAGATTCCTCGCACATAGGCCTCCTTGTCCACACTCAGTGCACGTACAGTTTTACGCCTCAGCTCCCTGAACAGCTCAGCTCTGCCATTCAGCCTGGCCCTGCGACTCTGATCAATGGTATCCAGTGTCCCTTGAGAGACAAAATTCTTCTTTGCCCTGCGGTGAGCTCCAAGACATCCACCGGCAACATCAAAGACTGTGGTCTTGAAGGCGCTCCACAACTCTTCAGGACCCCCCAAAGCACTCAGACCCCCCAAGTGTCCACTCAGCCTGTTCGCAAACTCCTCAGCTACTCTCTCATCCCTGAGCTTGCCAACATCCAGCCTAGGCTGGGATGGTACCATTCTCCAGGATTTAAAGTGCAGCTTTAGAGTTGCTACAACAAGCCTGTGGTCAGTATTGAGGAACTGAGCACTCCGGTAGACCCTGCAGTTCTGGATCATCCTCCAACGACCGTCAATGAGGACATGGTCAATCTCCTTTGCCACACCGCCAGCGTTGGAATACCAAGTCCAGCGATGAGCTTGTGGGCGCTGAAACCATGAATTTGCCACCCTAAGTCCATGACTTCTTGCAAAGTCAAGGAACTTAGTGCTATTCTGGTTCATAGTTCCTGACCCATGGGGACCAACACACACCTCATAACCATCCCTATCAGTTCCAGTCGATGCATTGAAATCCCCCAAGACTAGAAGTGTATCTCGTCTGGGGCACTGATCAACCACAGACTCGAGCGTGGCGTAGAATGTGTCCTTCACGGTGAGATCACTCGCCTCAGTCGGAGCAGAAACAGAGACCAGGGAAATGACACCTAAGGAGTGACGAATCCTTAGTCTTATAATACGCTCGTTGACCGGTGTTACCTCAATTATCATTGGGGTCAGCTTATTGGACACAGCTACAGCAACTCCTTGGGTATGGTAACCATCAGAGTGACCAGACCAATAGTAGGTGTAACCACCCGCCATTATCTCGCCGCAATCCGGTCTCCGAACCTCAGAGAGAGAGCTGCGATCCCGATGTCCAAACGCTTGAGCTCAGATGATAACAGAGACAGGTGATCATCCTCTCTTAGGGATAGGACATTCCAGGCACCCACCTGAAGGGACCGCCTCAGGTTAACCCAAGGAGACCGCCGTCTGGTGGACGACACCTCAGCACCACTCCGACACACTCTCCCGCAATCTGACCCAGGGATGTTACCCCGTGGTTTCCCTCCTATCATCAAAGATTGGGGGTCCTGAAGGCTTTGCCCCAATCCCGTCATCCGGTGAGCTGCCCTGCAAAGGGAAGCTGCACAGGAGGTACTCCCACGGAGTGGGTTTTCAGATTTTTTTGCGTTTTGCGGAATGAAGGATTTTACGGTGGCTGGAGTGCAAATCCTGCCACCAACCTCCTAATAAAAAGTAACCCAACTGCAGGAGGACGTCTGCAGACACAGTTGGGCACTAGATATGGATGGCCGTTGGCTCACAAGGAGCTCCTCCACCCTTTGACAGGTTTTGTTTTAATCCTGCTGGGTGTCCATATCCAAACACCCTCCTCACCAGAAAACCTGGTGGGGGAGACGGTTTAGTCGCCGACAACCCAACCATGGAACAGGTTAGTACAGGTTTACATGGTACCTGTAGCAGGTCACAGATCGAACTTGACCTGACCTGACATGATCGAACCTAACTTTCAAGTTCGCTTTAATTATTATTCCTCAGTATAAAAGAATTGCCTATCATTTAAAACTATCCTGATTACTCAGGGATTTTTATGAAATTATTCATATAAGGCACCAGCAAGCTTGATTGGAGATATTATTTTTGCTCAACTGGAATGTTTGTCGAAGGAAATATCCAGATGTGTTCACTAAGTTCTGATGGCTTCAGATAATGTATCATTCCATAGGCTGTTAAAAAGCGGACTGACTTTTTAACCTTCCATACCATAGACCTATGTGTAATCCATCAATGTACCCAAAGGGCGGCAGTCTTGACGTCATTCTGTGCCCGGAGAGAATTTACACATCTGGTTTTGAAATATATGCTACAATCCTTCAAAAAATTCAGCTGATTGCTGCACAAAAGCTGAAAATTATCTCCACCTGGAAATATACAGACCTGACAAACTGGCACCAGCGTTTGGAAAATAAAAAGAGCTAAGTCTTACTGGATCCCATGTAAATAACTTAAATCTACATGTATTTTAGAATCTGGAGGAGGACTGTGTTATTTCTCTAGATTTCTCCATATGCGCAGATGCATTTGTTTGTTTGTTAAATAAATGTTTCAAATGTACAGGAGGACTTAAGACTTTCTTCCACAACTGGTGAGTCAAGCAGGAGCATTCAGACCTGGAAGAAGGTGGTTGCAGAGTGGGCTGATGGTAGACACAAGCTCACAGATCAGATAAGGTGAGAGACGTGTGTATATATATATATATATATATATATATATATATATATATATATATATATATATATATATATATATATATATATATATATATATACATACATCCAATGGGACCATACTCTGTGCAGAGCATTGATGCTGCCGAAGCATTCTCCTAAGCTCTTGGGCACAATCCGAGACAGGTCGCCACTCCGACATTGGTACTCATGCCCCCACCTGGTATTAATTCAACAGCCGAGTGGGATTTGAACTCAGGATCCTCGGATCCCAAGCCCACCACCCTAACCATTAAGCCAAAACAAGGCATATATATATTTATTTATATATATATATATATATATATATATATATATATATATATATATATATATATATATATATATATATATATATATATATGTATGTATGTATATTGTTACGAATTCTCGCCCGCCGGCGTGCGAACGACCGCGTCTAACCAAGAGCGGTCGCTTCGCCCACTGAACATGTAATTCAGTCGCGACTTTCCGGAACAACGCCGAAAACCAGTCACGGGTGTGCTCCAAGCACACCACAACCTTGTCCGCATTCTACCCGCGCTACAGGGTCCGATCGCCAAATAATCGATTTACCTAATTATTCGCGCAGGTAGATTACCGAGAGATTGTACCTCAGCAAGGCCTGCTTGGACACGAGCCGCTTAAGCAGCTCGCTCCGTTTTGGGATAACCGAGCGGGATATTATCGCGAGGCCTCGCTGGACCCGATTCTATTATCGGCTATTAAAAAGCCCACTATTATTCCGAAATGCAATATGGCAGTTCAATGGAGGGAAAATGACGCGAGGAACAGGTCAACATTCAAACAAGCACATTTATTCACACACGTATGCAGTCAGGTATTCATGCAGGCACGTATACAAGCATGCACATATACAATTATACAGCCAACAAAAACAATGCAAAGGAACTACGACCGTTTATCTATTATGTACAGTTATTTATACAATTCTACTTGACGGACTTGGCGCCACAACTTTCATACAAAAAAACGCAAGGAAAAACCCCCTCAAAGACAAGGGGGGGGGTAGACTGGACCTCTCAGGGTCTTTATAAACCTGGAGCTTTGAGGACCGAAGGAGCTCCAAGAGGCCGCGCAGGTTACCTTCACCTCTGACCATTTGGTGCTGGTTGGCGAGCTCTCTCTGGCTCTCTCCACATCCCGAACATGAACACGCAGCTCCGTGCGGCACAGCAGGCTTGGCCGTGCTCCACGTTCGCGTCTCCTCCGCTCTCCTCAGCTTCTCCACCAACTGCAGGCTCCAGGTGCTCCGAACCCCAACAGACACTCCACCGACTCTCTCACGACCCTCTCCTCAGCCTGCACTTTATACCCACGGCGCGTCGCCCTCTCCTCGGAGCGCGCGGGGGCATTTTCCGCCCAAAATGAGGCCCCTCCTTTACCTCAACTTTGACCCCTGGCCCGATTCACCCCCCCCCCCGTCCCGGCACGCGGGAAAGCAAGAAAAGGGGGGAGGGGAAATCCCAGCGCTATTGGAACTTCTCTCCTCGGCGCTGTGGCTCTGCCCTCACTCCACGGGGGCAACGGGTTTTCCTACCATTGCCTTTGTTTCCTTTCCCGACGAGCATCCATGGCAGAGATGTTATTTGATGTGGAGAGGTTTGTGGTGTGGTTGTGGAAGTAGTGGTGTGGTCGTTGAAATGCGGGTGTGGAGAAGGTGGTGAGGCGATGTTGTGGAGATGGTTGATGCTGGCATTTGTGGTGGTCATGAGGGTGGTGTGTTTTGGCGGTGGTGGTTAAGGTGGTTGTTGTGAAAGTGGCTGTTCGTTATCTGTGGGAATGTTGGCGGTTGACGAGAAGGTGGTGGTGTTGATCGTGGTTGTTGTGAAGTGGTTGGTCCAAAATAACGATAGTAAAAGAAAAACGGCTACCTCAAAGATCACAGCCCATTAGACAACGGTGGGGAAATCTATCTGAACACAAACTTATCGGCATAACTGATCTAAGGACCTATTTGGTGCTCTGCGAATTTCCACAGCCATAACAATATATATATATATATATATATATATATATATATATATATATATATATATATATATATATATATATATTTATATACATATACATATATATTCGTGGAGGTCAGCAGTTGTTCAAGTTCAAATCCCACTCCTGTCAGCAATTGTCCTCGGGGTGCTGGGGTTAGAATCCCACTACCTAAATTTGTGGTAGCCAGGAGGTTAACAGCACCCAAACTCCTGGCATGGCGGAGCAGTCCTTATTCCAAGGAGGCAGACACACTCATTGACATGGATTGCAGTGCACGCTCGAAGGTTATGGCGGATGGCAATGCCGCTGTATGGGGGAAGACGACAGAGCCTTGTGAGGGCAGTTTTTTTTTCATATAAAGTTTTCAGACAGGCCACCCAAACAAGCCACACCCACGTAAGCCACACCCACACAAGCCACACCCACATCCATCATACAATAATTCGTTTATTAGTTCCCCACACACGTGTATATTTAATTTTAAAAATTGCTCTGCCCTTCTTTGTCTCCACCCACACAAGCCTCACCCATTCATCCCACCCCCACCCTTCCCCACCCACACAAGCCACACCCATTCACCCACCCTTCCCCACCCACACGAGCCCCAACCACTCAAGCCACACCCATTAATCCCACCCACACAAGCCCCACCCACACAATCCACACCCACACAAGCCACACCCATTCATCCCACCCCCCCCCTTCCCCACCCACACAAGCCGCGCCCATTCATCCCCCCCCTCCCCCCCCACACGAGCCGCACCCACTCAAGCCACACCCATTCATCCCACCCCCATAATCCACACCCACACAAGCCACACCCATTCATCCCACCCCCACCCTTCCCCACTCACACAAGCCACACCCATTCATCGCACCCCACCCTTCCCCACCCACACAAGCCCCACCCACACAATCCACACCCACACAAGCCACACCCATGCATGCCCCCCTCACACAAGCCACGCCCAAACAAGCCACACCCATGCAAATCACACACACAAGCCACACACACAATCCACACCCTTCATCCCATCCCTCCCCACCTGTTGTGTACCCCCACCTTTGACCCACCACACCCCTTCATCTCACCCCACCCTTCTCCACACACACATAGGGAGAGTGTGGGGTGTGTGTATGTATATGTATGTATATATATATATATATATATATATATATATATATATATATATATATATATATATATATATATATATCTGCAACTTGGTAAAGTTTCATGACTATCGGTTTGGAATTTTGACATACAGGTGATAAACAGACTGACAGACAGACAAAACAAGAAGAAGATGTCATGCAGAAATACTTCCACGAGACTTGCAAAATCCATAAAACAAATTTCACCTCAAAAATAACACTGGTCAACAACAAATTTGTTGTCTGCATTTTTTAAGCTGATTTAGGACGAATCTGATGCGCTGAATCCAAAACTCACATTAGTTTTGTTCAATCAGGTCAAGTTTTTGAGATATGGCCACATGTCGTTTTTTACATTTTTGTTCACATGTACGCATGTGTGGAGCATTTTAGAAGAAGTTGGTGGGGGTAAAATGTCATGTCAAATAATTGTTTTGATTGGAAATAATTATTTTAATGACAAGAAGTATTCAGGTACGATAGTTCTAGGTGATTATGTCGAAAAGGGATCAGTTTGAAGTCATAAAACCTCAAAATCTTCCAAAAATTGGTGAGGCAAAGCATAAAGTTCGTGGATCAAAACTAAAGTTAATGGGGCAGATTTTGTAATAATGTGATACAAAAAAGTTGTATTTCTTGAAATAACGAACTCTGAAGAATGTACAATACCTACATGCGCCAATTTATGACATGCGCTTCTGCTCAAGCTTGGAGTGCCACAGTACGAACCCAAAGATTGGAGACTGTTCATTGACAGCAGCAAGCGATCACTGAAATGTGTTCTGCTACACAACGGCAACCAGTTTGCCTCTGTACCCATCGCTCACTCGACTACACTGAAGGAGAAGTATGAAGCGGTGAAGTACGTGCTGGAGAAAATTGGTTATGATCAGCATAAGTGGTTTATTTGTGTTGACCTGAAGATGGTGAACTTTTTGTTGGGACAACAGTCTGGCTTCACCAAGTACCCATGTTTTCTGTGCATGTGGGATAGTAGGGACCGTGCTCAGCATTACACGAAGAAGGACTGGCCTGTGCGGGAGGAATTGGTGCCATGCAAAGAAAGGAACGTCATCAACGACCCTTTGGTGGACAGAGACAGAATACTCTTCCCACCGCTGCACATCAAGCTCGGCTTAATCAAGCAGTTCACCAAGGCTCTGGACAAAGATGGTGACTGCTTCACTTACTTGTGCCAGGCTTTTCCAGGATTGACCATGGAGAAGTTGAAAGCTGGCATCTTTGATGGTTCTCAGATCCGTCAGCTCATCAGAGATCCAGAGTTCAAAAACTCAATGAACGAAGTGGAACTGGAAGCGTGGAAGGCATTTGTTTTGGTAGTGAAGAACTTTCTTGGCAACAATAAGGCCAGAAACTACGCAGAACTTGTCAACAACATGCTGACTGCTTTCAGAAACCTGGGCTGCAACATGAGCATCAAGATGCACTACCTATTTTCACATATGAACCGGTTTCCTGAGAACCTGGGTTCAATGAGTGACGAGCAGGGGGAGAGATTCCATCAGGACATGAAGGAGATGGAGACCAGGTATCAGGGTCGCTGGGACGCAGTCATGATGGCTGACTACTGTTGGAATCTGAAGAGAGACCTCCCTGCCGCTGAACATTCCAGGAGTTCGAAGAAACGGAAGTTCAAGCCCTGAAGTTTGAACAGTGGTGATGCAACATGCAATTTACTTGTACTTACCTTTATCAATGCCCACCATTCAGATGACAGTAATCGATGTTTCTATCATGTAATCAATAAATGTTGTTGGCAAAACATTTTTTTTTCTTAAAAACATGTTTAGGATGATATGTGTTGACAAAAATCAGCTGATAATGCCACAAAAATGTAATTGATTTTGTCACAAGATCTGATTTTTTCAAATCAACTTAGCACAAAAACCTGACCTGATGGAGAGAAACGGATGCCATTTCCTGATTCAGCAGTGCCAGAATACCCTAATTCACTTGTAGAAATCTAGACAACATTCAGAAAGTAAAAAATTGTTGACCAGTGTAATTGGTGGTTGAATTCAGTGACCTGATCTGAAAATCCTCTTCAAATTTCACGTCAATGGGATGAAAATTGAGGATTTTAGAAATCTCACCGAAGTTGTTGACCTTTGGCCTATGTTGACCTTTTGAACTCCAAAACAATAGGATTCTTTCTTATGACAAACTCTACCATGTGGTGAAGCTTCCTGAAGATCGGTTTAAAATTGTGACTTGTAGGTGACAACAGACAGACAGACAGACAGAGAGACAGACAGAATAACAAAATCGACTAACTAATATACTTGAAAAATTTTCGATTTTGCAATTAACAAACAAACAGACAAAGAAATGGACAGACAGAAAGGGGTGAAAAACATAACCTCCTTCGACCTTTGGTGGTGGAGGTAATAACGACGTACACACTCATGTACCTTGTCTGATAGGATGGTGCAGAGACCGCAAACTTACCTTTGATGGTTCCAACTTGGGTTCGATTCCTGACCCGATTATAAGATGTCTCATTGGTACTTAACAGGGCAGGGTGTTGCATCACAAAGTGTGCTGTCCCTTGGACGGACGTTCGTCTGGCTGTCCCATCTGCTGGCGTAAGTTGCTGGATGTTACAGATCCATCCCCTGGCGTCTTTTGGGAAGAGTCGGTGAGTAATCACTGGCACTCTGAAAAAAATTATTGCCGAAATCAGCTTCACTCAAATGTCAGTCCTGGTTAGCTGACTTGGGCTGACACCACAAGGTGGGATTAATTGGGGCCATTAATATGTAGTGGTGTCGTTTAATGCACCTGTAATGTTCAAAAACATGTATCATAAGAGTATTTCTGGTACATAATTCGATTACACTCCTGGCCTTTCTCCCATGGCTCCTTCAACCATCTACCTTCACCACTTCCCATCCAGGATGCACAGGTTCCTCCAGTAACCCCTCGCTTCCCATTCAAACCCCCGATTGACTGCTTATCTCCACCCTTTTCTTCCTCTTTTCTCTTACTCCTGAAAACACCTGAGGCAGTTCAATTGCATTATTCCCTGCCAGGACTTCAATATGGTCAGCCCACAACCAGGTTTCGTCTTCTATTCCTGCCGTCCACTATATTTTCTACCCATTCATTCTCTCCACTCACTCATAATGCCTAAAAGTTTTTATATTGCAAGTTTCCTTTTGAATATTGCAACTTTCCAATATTCATGGAAGAATGATTTGCAAAGGAAAGCTTACTGACGGGGCAACATGTCGACAAAACAAGCTGTTGGGGTTGGGAGGTGGAGCGTGTCCTCCAATTAATAAGGTTCGGTTAATGTGAGGTTAATCTGGGTGGAAAAGGTAAGGGAAGTTCAGTTGAGTTCAGTTGATTTCAACTCTTGAATCATTCAAACACAGAATACAACAAACATTCATCATATCACGAGAACAGTGGAGGAACATGAATACAGCATGGCTTTCAAAATTCCAGGTCCCCATGACAATGGAATTTGATTATTAATATGAAGAGACAGAAATCGTGAAATATTGTGAAATTTGATACCTATAACAAGAATAATAAGGAGATGGACAAATAGAAGCCAAACAGGGGGAAGCTAAAACAGAAATTCAAGCAAATAGGGGTATTGGAGGAGGAATCAGCTGCAGGTTGCAGGTGTGCCATTTACCTTTCCATTAACATCACCATCTCACTCATCACTGATTTATTAACAGTAATTACTACATCAATTTGTTATATGCGGTACTTCTCCATTGATAAAGTTTTGAGATTGTGTTTGAAGCTATGTACACCAAGTTTGCCGAAGGCTCACTTCAAGCGACTTCCAGCACCTTGGGTCCAGTATAAGTGATCGTTTTGTTTGCAAAGGAAGTTCTTGCTCGTCGTAAATGGTACATTTAAATTTATTTATATAACAACTTACTTTGACAAATTGATTTGCAGAGAAACCTTTTCCACATCAATTATTCATCGATAAAGCCTAGTGTTGGCTTAACGACTAAGGTGGTTGGTTTAAGATCTTAGGGTCTTGAGATCAAGCCCCTTTTTAAAATTCCGTTGAATTAACACCAGGTGGGTTGACTCAACAATAATGACAGCTTATATCTGTAAAAACAACTCATGAGCAACGATTTCAATGCCATTGCTTTTTGTGATTTGAAGTCCTCCAAAATGTCATTCAATTACCTGGAAAATCTTCCGTCGGTTGGTCAGCTAAATGAGTACCAGTGTTAAATCATTGCTGGGAGAGTGGCTGTGCTACTGTTGCAGTGCCCCCTGTTTCCAGTAGGCTGGTATACTCGCTCTGTCGACATTGGAAGGATGACAAGCTGAGTTAACCCAACTGGTGTTATTTAACCGCACGACAGGGGCTCCGACTCAAGACTTTAAGATCTTAAACCAGCCATATTAACTGTGAAGCCAACACCAGGCTTACAGAAGAGCATTGAGTGTGCTATATGTACATTGTGCCTTGGTGGAAAATCACTGTGAGTTATGTTTATAGTGATGTTTGTGATCCTGAAATAATTTCCTTCTGCGTTATAGAATATCAATACGATGATATCTCTTGTAAAACTCAGGATGTGTTTGGAGAGGAGTGAGTGCTCTGTTAAATTTAAGGCCATAAAAGGTCGATATAAACATGTAGTGCCAATGGAGAAAGGTTCGCGAGAGGGTATATGTTAAGTACTAGCAAATACAATTCGTCGCTTAGCTGATCGGGGGGAGTGGGAGGGGAAGGGGAGCAATCAGGGGTGAGGAAGGAAGAGCAAGGAAGGGGTGAAGGGTGAGGAAAAGGAGAAGAGCGAAGCCTCACCACACATTGCCGTACACTCCCAGAGGGGGGAGAGAGTGAGGATGATGGGGAGAGAGAGGTAGTGTGGAGGGGAAGGGGGTATTTGAGACAAAGTTGGGGGGGAGGGAAGAAAGAATTGGTCCCCTTATGCCGGAATTAGTACAGGATTGAACGAATTTGGGTAGGTTAAAACAGCACATTCAAATGAATCATACTAAACAATGCCCGGACACCGCCCAGAGACGTCCGTGGGGAGTGAAGTGGCTTTGGGAGAATGTAAGCATGAGGGAAGGGGAAGGGAAGGAAGGGTGTTTTCCTTCAACCGTCGAAAAAGCTGTGCCAGTGTTCATGCTTTTATTTAAATTCCACACCTGCGATAAGCTCCAGAATCTCTTCAGCTGAGATGACTTGTGGAATAGATCTGAGCAGCATTTCTGACTGCTAAAAATAACAAAAACAAAACCTTTCATTTGTCCAATTCACACATTCTTTGACACTCCTTCCTCTCCTCGACCTTCCGAGAGTTGTATGGTGGTAGAGGGGGGGGTTGGGAGGAGAATAGCGCGAGGGGAAGGGAAGGCAGTGAGAGGGGAGGGAAGGGAAGACAGCGGAAGAGTATGGGAAGGCAGCATGAGGGGAGGAGATGGCAGCGTGAGGAGGGGAAGGCAGCATGAGGGGAGGTGATGGCAGCATGAGGAGGAGGTAGGCAGTGTGAGGAGGGTGGGGGGTGAAGGAGTGGGTAGCGTGAGAGGGGGAAGGCAGCACGAAGGGGGGAAGGCAGCGTGAGGGGAATGGAAGGCAGCATAAGGGAAATCAAAGGCAGCATAAGAAGGAAGAAGGCAGTGTAAAGGCAAGAGAAGGAAGCATGAGGTGAGGGAAAGCGGCATGGGGGAGGGTAGGTGTCAGTTAAAAGCTAGATGTTGTAGTTTGTATGAATAAAGCATTAGTAAATGCCGATAAATGAATGCTTAAAATTGACGGTTACATGTTATAAGTTTGCTGTAGCACACATCGGTAAATTGTAATATAAACTACTTGATGTAATGAGCTAATTTTGACTGTGGATGGCAGTATTGTCCTATAAACTGCCTGGTGGGATTTGTGAAGATCCTGGAAAGTTTTCAGCCGAAACTTCCGGTATAGATGAGAATTGCATTTCCTGGAATGCATGGGATTGTTCTGTGATACTATATAAACTCACTAGAGAGAGGTGTAGAGAGACGGGTGACATGCGATGAGATGTTTGTTTTGATTGTTCCTGTGCTCAATTTAACTCTGATGAGTGAACAAGGTGTTAATGTCCAGAGCAGTTGTTAATGCATGAAGCTGATTATAATCAGGTTGTTTAAAACTCATTAAGATTGTGTATCGGGAAAGAATTCCTTTGAGCTGTTGGATCATCCTGTATGGGCCATCTTCCGAGAGAGAACAACGCGACAGGACTCAATCGCTTGACAGCCACAGAGGATGAGGTGAACATGCGTGAGTTGAGCCGGCAGAACTGAGACACTGGGCGGACACAACTCAATGCGGGAATCATTGTTGGACATTGTATGTAATGGTGAACTTCCTCATTTAACTTTTATCTGTTTATGTGAAATACAACTTTCAAAAATGTTATGTTATTGATGTGATCACTGCAACATCACTCAGAAGTCACAGGCACCAACTGACAATGATCCAATTTGAGTATTAGCTGACCTGTACGTTCATTCATAACCTTGGATTGCAATCGTTAGAGGACGAACTGGGTTTGGCACCACAAACAACATACATACACCAATGGAAAGGAAACCCCAAGGTGCGTATAACCACCAACAGTAGGCACTTACCTGGGCATTACCGGGGTGATAAAAACGTGCCAAACAGCAACGTTTGCTTTTTAACTGCCATGTTCCATATAAAACTAGGCAAGAGCATTTAAAAATTAAAACCCATGCTATCTACGTGGCAAAGACTTGCCTGCATGCAGCCCCCCTCCCTCCCTCCCATATGCATTCCTCCAACTTCTTTTCAGTCCATAACTGTGCATGTGCATCAGCAATATACTCATACCTTCACTCGCACACATGCACGGATGTCCCCACACCAATACTGAAACAGTGGCACATTCCGTGTGGCTTTGATTCCGCAGCACGTCCGCTCCCCATGTGCAGAAGCACATGGTTCATGAGATGGCCGCATAACCTCCTCCACAGCACCATGCACCCGGGTGCAAGTTCATGTTCAAGTTCAGATCGCATGCCCACGAAACCTTTACACCGCACATACATAACCAAGCATGCAGGCAAGCACACATCCCACAGAGAGTCATTTATTTGTACTCATTTGTACCACGTCTGTGTGTGCTGTCTGCATACCTCTTCAAGTCCTTCATTTTCAGCAACTGACAACTCTTAACATTTCGCAGCAACTATTAGTATATTTGTATTAATATTTTATCATGAAAGCAGATCGCACAAAACGGTGAAAAAGAAAACTGCGAACATAATTGCTGAAAAAAAGGGGAAGAATGTGGACTGTATTGCCATGAATTGCAAAAGCAAGTTAGAGAGCATAGCGCTACACCCAATGAAGTTCCACTTTCTACACATTCCTTAATCTTTTCCTCACTCAATACAATCATCCAAACAGCAGAAAAAGTTAAGTTTAATGCTTTGCTTAAATAAATATACTTAGTAATAAAAAAAAAAAATCGTGAATTTGTTAAAATTTTCATATTTCACTCCAGATTTCAATGCTTTTTTCATTTACGATATCCGATTTGCAAATCAGATATAATATTTTTTTATCATATGCTCTAAGTAGTCCATGAAAGTAGATCGTGTTTCCAAATCAAGGAATGTTTGAATGGGCCGAACAAAATGGCGATTTAAGACTCCAGCAAGCTGACAGAGGCCAATTTAACCATTGAAGGATATTTAAATGAGGCCATTAATTATCATTAAAAGTAGTGTAGTGTTTAAGTTAACTCAAACTAACAATTTTCATTCATACACTCCGTTGGAGGTCCTTTGGTATGCATGCAAAGTTTCAGGCCACGAGGTTTCATGGTTTTGGAGTTACGGAGGAGACACATACACATACTGACTGACACATTAACACACTCTGACATTTATTAGTATAGATGAGCCCAACAATACCACGCATTCCTCATCAACCCGAGGCCATATTTCATTATTTCTCTTACTTACCTGCATGAGCACTTCAAAAACCCCAAATTGATGGATTCCATATTACAGCATGAGGCTATGGAGCCACACAGATTTTGCTTGAGACGATCCATAATTGTGATCTTGTGAATATACTTGTTGACCTTGTATCTGCACTTGATGCCTTTGTTGACTCAACATCTGTGGTACATTTTTCTACAAGGCTTGCTTCTTCATTGTTGCTTCATCTTTTCAGTCATTAAGTTGATCTGGCTCAAGATAGTCTTTTCTTTGATCATGAAATTAGTCATTAGATCATGAGCTGTTCAGCTGAATCTGCTGCATGCTGTCACTCGTCATCAACACCCCAGTTCAATATCCCACCTCTGACACCAAAACATTTTGCTCCTGACAGTATTGTTACTTTCTCCAGAAAATTTTCTAAATCAATCATATCTCTAGTCTCGGCTATCCGACGAGCTCCAGTCAACTCTGCAAGATGTTCAGTCTCTTGAACTTCTAGGCCTCACCATTAGCCATGACCTCTCCTAGGATAACAAGTAGTAGTGGATGAAATCAACAGAATGTTGATTGGGGTATGTAAACTGCCATGGGAAGGAAGGGGAAGCTGATGTTTCAGGCAACGACCCTTCATTGTAGCAAGAACGGGGAGCTCTCTTTTGTTCGTCACCCTACATCAAACCTCTCTTTTGCTCTGATGGAAGGTTAATGCCTGATAAGTCAGCTTCCCCTTGTTTCCCACAGTCATTCGCTTACCTCTATCAACGTCCTGGCAATTTCATCTCTTGTTCTAACTGTCCGCAGACGTAGATTGACACTGGCCTTCAGAAGGAAGACTAGTTCTTCATTTACTACAGGACAAAGTTGCCTTCCAATGTCAGCCACGGACTCAGTGTCCTCCATCATTCCAAGTACTTCTATGGAAAAGCAGAACCACTCTCAGTTTACAAGGCTTTTAGCCACAGCTCAAAGTATCTCTGCTCTCCCCTAGGTGGCACCCCAGCATTACATTTGTCTCTCCGAGATTATCTGAAATCTAAAGTTTGTAACATTCTTCCCCTTTAACATGATGAGGCAAATGCATACAAAGCATGTTGCTGTCACATCACAGACAGGTCTGTGACCTCTTTTTTTTACCACCTGCAATGTATCAAACAGACAAGGTAGTAATTTGATTTTGTTCATGAAACCACAGACAAGGGAACTATCCACAGACCTGCCTCCACTGTGCCCCACCCCAACTGACCTGACTTCCATTTGATCCCATACACCACTCTGTGTTGCCACCCATGGAATATTTTTCCCAAGATCTTGGGTTTTCGAATTGGATCTTGGGACCTTGTTAATTTTATTGAAATTTCAGCGAATCTTGGGATTTTTTTGAAATTTTACAAATCACAAATGTTTTTTTTAATTGTTTCATGGCCTAACAGTAAGAAAAGAAGCAACCCAGCTTGGTTAGGTGGGGTTGTGGGAGCAACAACGGTGTTCTCAGCACCACCAGAGGCGTAAGTTTACAACCTAACTTATTTCCGTAAGTCGCAATCTCTACTAATAAAAGGCTGTGTGTGTGTGTGTGTGTGTGTGTGTGTGTGTGTGTGTGTGTGTGTGTGTGTGTGTGTGTGTGTGTGTGTGTGTATGTGTGTGTGTGTGTCCTCTAAAACTCCAAAACTTTGCATGCATACTAAGAAAACTCCAAGGAAGTGCAAGAGTGAAAATTGGGTGTTCAGGATAATTAAAACACCCCTTTTGAAGATAAATAATTAATGGCCTTATTTAATTATATCCTTCATCAGGTGATCCTCGGCCACCTCACTCTGGATCTTAAGGCATTTCCTGGGTAACCTCTCTGGGGTCTGAAGCCGCCATGTTTTTTGGCCTGCTCAACCATGCCTTAACTTGGAACGGGCACAATGATTTCTTAATGATAAAAATTTTTTTTCACTTTCCCCATTCATTATGGAATGCATGTTCATCATAGCTCTGAATCGCTGAGTACATTGCGATGCTTATAAACAACTAGAGAAGTCAGCATCCGTTGCTTGGTTTCATTTCCGCACGTGCGATCACCACGAGTATTTCTTAAACCAAGCAGAATTACAAAATTTAAGCTCCAGAATTGAATTTAGAAGCTGTTCTGACTCCTAGAACAGTATTCATTTCTCCATTTCGGACATATTTGACACTTTGGGCACCTCCGGGAGGTGTATGTTTAATGTTTTGCTAATCGCATGCCAAACGAGCCATTTCTTCTTAAGCGTTTCACTTGAGTGCTTAAGCTACTTAGTGAGCGCTCTCCAAGCTGCTTGGTTGTCCGTTTCAGTTAAAGTACCCGTGCTCTCAACGAACATTGATTAGACAGACGGACGTTTCCGCCTGTGTTGGGTCCTGCGGTTCTGTGCGGTTAGTGCCTCGGGAGGTGTCTCATCCGCTGAAAATACAATTTTATTTTTACAGGATATCGTTTTGTTTTACCTTTTTGTGTGATCTCCTTTTAATATAATCCACCCCTCACTTCGATATCGATACATATATAAAAACAATCTGGTCCATCCGACCAGGT
>NC_140966.1:81528387-81653766 GCF_056783735.1 Eptatretus burgeri
TCAGTTTTCATTGTGTTCCTTTTGCGCAACCATTAGAACTATTTGCTTTGTGCCAATAAATAGTTATGGGGCCTGCTGAAGTTCAGATTTCTTTTTTTTTTTGTACATATTGTACCAGGGGTGGTATGGGATTAGCATTCTTGGGAAGTCTTAGGATTCCTACACATGGAATCTAGGGATTTCCCGAATTAGTGAGTGCCCACATTGCACCACACCACCTTTTCTCCAGTCTAGTTCCCTCTGCTCTCTCAGCCGTCTGACCCTCCACAGCTCCTACACAATGCCCCCTGGTTATACTTCCAAAATCTATGCTTTCCACCCACCTCCACTTTCCTGTTCATCTTTTCTCCCGTTTGTGGAACTACCTTCTTGTATTGAGACAGTTCAATTGCACTCTGCCCTCCAGGCTTTTAAGGAAGCGGTTCACCACCCTCTCATGTCATTTGTCATCCCTACCCACAATCCTTTCTATCCCCTTTACCACCACATCACAACCCTCTTCCTTGCAGGTTACTGTTTCGTCTTCTTTCTCCTTTTTTTCATGTTCGTCATTGGCTTGCTTGTTGTGTCCAACTGTGGCCTCACTGTCACTACATTGCCTTTCTTCCCCGTTCCATCACTCTTCCATTAGCCGAGATGGTGTATTCAAAAATAATAATCCACAGCAACCTTACAGCAAGACATTTTCAGTTCACTGCACAATATTCAACCTGCAAAGTCAAGGTTCTGTGATGGTCTCTCTCAAAAAGTTGGCCAAGTTCTCGCTGGCACCCGAAAATAACTACAAATTCCTTCCTTTAACTGCGATTAAGCTAGTCTAATCTTCTTGGATATTCCTTGGCATGAGGTGCACCACACTCACTGATAGCTGTCTTGGAGTGAGGTTGCTGAGTGAGATGCTGCTCCTACACGACAAACATATTCACGCACATGTAGGCAATCATGTCAGCATATATCATGTGCACCTGAGATCTTTTGAGTCGATATGTTATTCCATCATCACACATCTGTGGAACTTTGTTGTTCTTACAGCTGCTGTCATTATAATAGATATTTACCACTGGTAATACGTATGTTCCATTAAAATGTTCTTTGACTTTGTGGGTGTGTCGTTGTTTTGGATGTAATGTCATGTCCTTTGGCACACCTCCTGGGGCCATCGCTATAAGGTGCTGGGCAGATATTTGGAATTTGGCCACGGTAGCAGTACACAGTGGCCTACGATTATACAAGATTGCGGGATCAACTAATGGTAGTAGCAGACGCCCCAACTGAACCTTCAGTTGAGGGACAGCACGCTCATTGTTCCGATACCCTGCCTGCAAAACACCAGTTCGGCAATTTATGGTCAGCTAGAGAATCAAACCCAGAGTAGACAGCTCATGGCCTCTGAGTTATTCTATGAGCTGCTCAAGTTCGTTTCCTCGACGGTATCATTCGGCTCATCAATTTTTACGTTAGTGGGGAATTCTCCCCTGACCTCTTTCCTCCAATTTTCTTTTTCATTTTAACAATAGATGCCTTTGTTATATTCTTCCTGAAACGTCTCATTCGTTTTCAAAATTTTCAGGTTTTTTTTGTTTATTTCCTTAGACTGCGAAGCAATGTCCAACAAAACCACCACCATACAAAAAGACCAACACATATAGGTTCACACAGCACGGTCGGTAACCTGCAAAATCGTTACCAAAACCATTCATTACGTGCCTGGAATACCAGGGAGGCAAATCACCAAGTCAGCGGTCTAACATAGATGTGGCAGAAGAAAATTTGTGATCGTTGAGTTAAAATGTTGTTAATGCTCTGAGTTATTTGTTGCAGCACTTATTCCTCACATCATTGAATAGAAAACGATAACCCTGCAATACAATCCAAATTTTGGGGAAAGAGCCATCCATATATTATATACACATGAAGAAATTGGATGGGTGGTGATATTATTATTTTGTGTGCAACCTGTGGCTGCATCATTGCTGGGAGTACAGCTGTGCCACTGATGCACTGCCCCCTGTTTCCAGTAAGCTGAGTCGACACACCTGCTGTTATTTAACGGCTCAACATGAACTCAAAGTCGAGATATTAAGATCTTAAGCCAACCACTTTAACCATTAAGCCAACACCAGGCTTGGGTGATAATTTAACGAAATTTCATGTTGAGCTAAGGCAAGAGAGCGGAAAGTGGTGAGGTGGTGTGGATATCATGTCCTTTGTATGGAATGGGAAGGAAGATTTGGAGGAGAGAAGCTAAATTGGAAAAGAGTGATGGAATTTTTAAGGGATTGGGGTGAGGGGTGAGGGGTTAAAAATTCTGCCATTTTGCAATACATAATAAACATGTTATCCGATGTCAAAATTACACTAAAAAAAAAAAAACTTTAATTGTTACTTGTCAAGACATAAATGCCGATGTGCAACCGGAGTAGATTTACAGATAACCATTCTTGTCATTGATCAAAAAGCTTGCAGGTTGGCAATCATCGGAATGGTTTTTCAACCCCTACCTTTTGGTCACATTACATAACCAGGTATGGCTAAAATAGATAGCAGGTATAATCAAGCATCATGTTAACATGCATTGTCTACTAATTCACTGACTACTCATTTTGAATTTCATATTCACCATTCATATCTGATTGCCAAATAGAAGCTTCGTTCATGTAGACCGGTTCATCGTGCTGCGTTGTTGGAGGTTGGTCTTGCCTGAAGGCTTCTTCCCTCTGTGCTCCAACGTTCGCATAGATGTCCGGCTCAGGAATTTGCTCAGTTGCTCGACGCAGATGCTTTTGGCCATTATGCCTTCCACTAAACATTATTTTACTTTGGAACTCAAGTTGGCTGTACTTGTCTTGAGGCACGACGGTCGGGTTGACATATTCAGCACAATTGTCAACTTGTATGGCTAGAGAGTTTTGCCGCCTATTAAAGCAGCAGATGCGGAAATGGCAACAAATGCTCAGAGCAACACCCGCCAAAAGTAATACAATAAATACAATTACTGTAACAATTATAAAAATCAACACATTATCATGATTGGTGCATTTACAACCAATATCATTCAATGCATCGGACAAAGCTTTACTGTAGTTTTTATCACAATGATTCAGAAGTGAGCAGTTGATTTTGTTGAATTTCAGATCCAAATTCTCCAAGGAGTTAGGAAGGTTTAGGAGGAACTTGGGAAACTTGTGAAATTCATTCCTTGAGAGGTTAAGGGTCTTCAGATTTTTAGCAGAACTGAGGAACTTTAAAGGGAGAGTAGAGAGCTGGTTATTGCTCAGGTCGAGACCTTCAAGGTCCGTGGTACTTTGTAAAAAATCTTGGTCGAGTTGTGTGATCCTCTTCCCTGAAAGGGAGAGCCAGCATATTTTTTTCGTATCTCTCAGTATTCTTTTCCACTCTGTATCATTTAATTCTTTGAGATATAAGATTGTAAATTTCTTGGTGTCGATGTCGATGCAGCTCTGGATTTTTTCATTTTTGCCCTCACAACAAACAACATCTTGATGCACACAACGAGATGTAGAGTTACAAGGTTGAGTCCAGGCATGTTGGAACACACCAAGTAGAACTAAAAGGAAGAAAGGGGAGAGGTGAGAGAGATGAAATGCCGAATTAAATTATTAATAATCATCCTTGACATATAAGGAACAAATGCAATATATAGATCACAAATCTCCAAGTGGGCTTCAACACAAGAAGGCGGTGCACCGCCTTCGCATTTCATCCCCATCCTTATCCACAACCTTTTCTACCCCTATTAACTTTACCCAACCACAACCTTCTTGCTTGCAGGTTACTGTGCTTCCTCCCATCCTCTTTCTCTTTTCCTGTCCATGCATTTCCTTGATTGTCATGTCCTATGCCCCACTGTCAGGTCATTGCCCTTCCAGGCCCTGTGCACCCCACTCTTCCAGAGCCTCGATCTTGTAAAGGAAATAATTGAAGTCATGGACGTGACTCTAACAAAGTTGTTCCAAGACGACAATACAAGTTACTAAAGAAGCCTCAACACTGTGACTTGTCTCATCTATCAGTCTTGTGTTGTGTGTGTGTGTGTGTGTGTGTGTGTGTGTGTGTGTGTGTGTGTGTGTGTGTGTGTGTGTGTGTGTGTGTGTGTGTGTGTGTGTGTGTGTGTGCTCTACTACGAGCCTTAGATCCTGCTTATAAAAAAGGTCAATGAGGCATAAGTTATTAATTTTAGTTATCTCATAATTAATGTGAGTGGAAGTCATTTGAAACACAAGTTAGCAATGACCTGGATGGGATGTCTCAGAAGCTCCTTGTCATACACAAATCCCAGTGTCTGTCTCTTTTACCCTCTGTGATTAACATTCGACATCATTCCACTTTGTAATTTCTCACCTCACACACACATTCTATGTGAGCATGGCATGTTCGCTTGTTCGACCCAATACATTCTGCGTAAACATGGCCATTCCACGTGTGTGAGCGGAAAACATTTCCAATGACATGGTGGAAATGCATGAGCAAATTTGTCACCATTGGAGTGCATGCAGGATCCTCAATGTGTCAAGGTGAGAGTTTGAGGGTCAGGGGAGTTTGAGAGACCCAAAGAGAGTCAGGAGGAGTGAGAGAGCGAGTCAATGCCACAGGCCGCAGGTGGATGCCAGATTGCAAGTCAATGAACACAGACACACTACCAGACACAGGCGCGAAGAGCATCGACTCAGTGCCTGGAGTATCCCACATGAGTGCAGAACCTGACCCATGTTCCTGAGCCATGTCAAAACAAAAGGGAAGACCACTCAAAACTTCTACCTCGTCCATTTTGTCGACTCCGTTGTTGTGTTTCCCTGAATGATTCTGCCTGTGATAGTTTTAGTTGAAGGTTGAGGTATGGGAACTGTTACTGTCTGGTCAGGCATTCCAGTGGGTTTCCGTATCAAGCGAACGCACCTCCCATTGAATGGAACACTTTCTCTGTATGAAACTTTAACACAGCGACTGAAAATACCTATGCGGGCGGGGTCGCCCCCCAAAGTAGGTATTTGCTTTCTTCTCCAAAACCACACACACAATTTTGATGAAACTTGACCACAGCATTCATCACCAATGATATACCAAAGTTTGTTCATGACATTAAAAAAAAAAATCAGGGTCCAACAGGGTTTCAAAAGGGGATGGGTTTGCCCTCCAAAAATATGTATTTGCTATAATATTGGTTTGTTGGTACACTTTGCTAATTCCATCCCACATTGACTTCCTTCTAAATAACATTATTCGACCAGGTGAGCACCCAGGGGTATTGCCCCTATTTTTGCTCATCGAGGCAAACCCCAAAAACTTGGACATAGATAAAGTTTGACTCCGGTAGTACAATTATCAAACGCGAGGGCTCACAACTTATGCACTGTTGGATGAGAGATCGTAAAAAATTGAATATCAATAGAGGGACACTTGCTGAGACTCCCAAGTTACCCGCAGCCGCATTGGGACATAGTGGACTTTGGAAAAAAAAAACATCAGTTTTTCAGGTGCTCTAATTCTAGAAGAAAATTGGTTGAAACATGGAATACCGTATGGAATACAGAATGGACTTTGGAAAATAAAAAAATAAAAAAAATTGTAAAGAGGCGCCCGACATCTCGTCAGTAAGTCAAGTTTTTTGTGATCCTTGAAAACGAAAACACGTTACATAATGTGCATGTGTGTGATTAATTTGTTTAAAAACTTGGTGTCCCTTTATTTGAACTTCTCTGGAGCATTACTTGGTTCTATAGCATTACTTCTCCGGAGGATTACTTACAAGCCATGCAATGTCTTGTCAATTTTCATCCGATTCACTTCAAATTTGAAGAGGAGTTGCATGTTTGGTCATTGAATTTAACCACCAATTATTTTTGAGGTCAAATTTGTTTTATGGATTTTGCAAGTGTCGTGCTCTGCACCACGTCTTATTCTTGTTTGTATGATTGTTTGTCCGCAAATAATATTTGTGTTTTTCTCCACAACCGCTCATCAGATTGAGACGAAATTTTCACCATTGGCGCGACTACTCGTGTACAATGTTTAAATGATAATTGTGACATCATAGGTCACGTGGTGTGGCAGCCATGTTGGAAAAACAGAAAAAAATTGGACCTCTGTATCTGCAACAAGGAAAACTGCAACAAGGAAAAAATTTAAACTTGGCACATAGCAACTCCCCTTATGATGAATGAGTGATTTTTTTAATGCCATCACAGGTGCCTTCGTTATGACATCATAATTGCATATGTAGAATGCCACATCTGATCAGTATGAAAATTTTGAGGGTCATCTTGGGATAAAATGGTCCATAGAAAATTTTTTGATGATGTCATCGGTCACATGATTCGGCAGCCATATTGTTAAAAAAAAAGAAACCTTCAAAAATCTTCTTTTCTGAAATGGCTGAACAGATCGAGGCAAAACTTTATACATATGACAGCCTATCCATGTTGAACAAAAGGTTCACACATATGATGTCATTGGTCATATGGTTTGGCAACCATATTGGAATATTCCATAAAACCTATTAAAAATAAACCACTCAAAAGAAGTCCTGGCGAGGGTCTGCAATCTCCACATACCTTGTTGTGCCTTTGTGTGTACAGTTGTTCTGGCATGAGTTTTACACCCCAATGAGAGGTGGCTTGTGCTTTCTGTTTTCTGTTGCAGAAACTACACTTGCCAATTGACTCAGTCCTGATATTTTAATAAAGCCATTGGTATAGTGTCATTGGTCTTGGGCATTTGTTCATCCCAGTTGAGCTGACCGCTTCTTAGCCATTCCAAAGAGCCTTCTTTGTCTATTCCCAGTGTGTCCAACTGTTTTAATTATTTATTTATTTATATTTACCTTTCTGCTCTTTTGGCATTTTCCCAGTTGGCGGTATATATATGTTGATATTTTGTTTTCAATATATACATATATATATATATATATATATATATATATATATATATATATGTATGTATATGTATATATATATATATATATATATATATATATATATATATGTATGTATATATATATATATATATATATATATATATATATATATGTATGTATATATATATATATATATATATATATATATATATATATATATATATATATATATATATATATATATATATACATACAAACATATATAGTGTTGCGGTTCTGGAAACCGCATCCCTCCAAGGCAATGGCATCCATCATACAGTGGTCCCCAGACAGTTATTTCATTAATATACATACAGTTAGACCTTTCCCTCATGTCTAATGGGTTAAACGGGACGAAGTGCATTGTGTGGATCTCATAGTTTGGTCTGATTAATTATATCTCTCTCTTCATTCCTACTCTTTTCCTCTTATTCCTGGAATAAATCCAAGCAGGCACTGCACCCAGACGGCTGCCTGTGGGGGCCGCGGCTACGCCCTTCACTCTGAGAATGCATCTTCACGGAGGCCAACAGTAGAAGCAAACAATAAACAACCTTCACCACCAGACTGCAGAGGACGCGTGCAGCACAGCGATAACCTACACCCACTCTTCAGGACGTACGCATCACGTTCTTTTCAACCCATTTCTGTATCTAATAATTATATCCAATCCTTTCCTTCAATTCATGACACAGATCAGGGCCGGCACCGCGCACACCACCGCCTGTGAAGATCACCACTGTGAAAGATAACCACTTACACAATGGTGGACCTGTGCGCAGCCCTGTGATAATTTATCATCACACAGAACGGGGCACGAATAGCACACATCTTTATTCGGGTCTGCGTGCTGATTGCAATGCCATTTTATCATCACATTGTATGCGACGCGCATGGCGCACATATTTGTTTGAGTGCGCGCTAGTTCACAATGGCGTCTTACAGTCGATTCTTCACTCGCCACCATGGCCACCAATGTCTTCCACGGATGGCAGACATCCTCCCGCACCTCCGCCTTGATGAAGCAAGGGCATTGGTCAGCGCCAAGCACCGCCCACTGGAGGTGCCTGAGCGTGTATCCTGGGTGAGCGCGGCCCTCGGCCAGTCGCCGGGGCATGGCCCGGGAGTTCAGTGCAAGGCGATATATATTGCGGTGTCCGGAGCGAGACGATTGCGCAGCCCCGCTATGTCTCGCCGGATGTAAAATAAGGCTGCTTCGGCCATAGCAGCGGGGCTGAGAGGTGGCCGGGGCCTAATGGGAGCGCCAAATTCAGGTGACGATGCATCGCTTTGGGGTGGCGCCCCACCCTGCAGGGTCTATAAAGGATGGATCACAAAGCCGTCCAGAGTCGTCAGACAGTCGGCGTCGTCGTGGTGGTCATCCTTATATTCCTTGCTGGCTTTGGATCGGTCTCTGTATGCGCCTGCTTCACCCCGTCTTCTTCTTCACACACTTGTTGCTGGCTCCACCCACCCACCTGACTCCGACTCCACCTGCCCCTCATCGCTGGACCCACCCAAAGTCCCTCCCTCACGCCTGATGATCGCGCCAGTTCTCTGGATCGGCGCAGACATTTGCGGGTACCATAGCCAAGCATGAGATGATGTGCCAACTATCAAGGAGGGATAATAATCCAGCGGAGCATCCCCCAAAATGTACTGGGTGGCGTGGTCGTTCAATCATGCAAGGTATTACGAGACCGTTAACCTCATCTGCTCTTCTTTTTGCTCATTACCTCTTCTTCACCGGGGTGTGTGTGTGTGTGTGTGCGTGCGTGCGTGTGTGTGTGTGTGTGTGCGTGCGTGCGTGCGTGCGTGTGTGTGTGTGTGTGTGTGTGTGTGTGTGTGTGTGTGTGTGTGTGTGTGTGTGTATGTGTGTGTGTAATGGCGCCTGTCCTCGCTTCAGTTATGATTGCAGTAGAATTATATTGGGATAAGTCTGCTGTGTGTCTGCTTTTGTAAGTTGCTTTTTGAAAGTCGCACCACACTTTTCTTTATATCTCTACTTACACACAACAATAAACTCTATCAATTGTGCCACATGTTTTTCCTCACCTACTTGTTAATAAATGATTGTGTCAAAATGTTTCCAGCTCGTTTTTGTCGTTTCTTTCATTGATCCAGCATGGTCCATATCCTAACCGAGCCAGGACTTTATTCCCAATGATCCTTTCTTTTAGCCGGTACGTCCTTGGCAGGGTAGTGTCGCTCGGTTGCATCTGACAAGGTAAGGTGACCCGGTTTGGACAAGGCATACCGAGGGTATGTCCCCTGGTAATTAGTTCATGTGATTATAATTAGGTAACCAATTTAGACGGAGGATCCTAAGTCACATGGATGAGTTATTGGCGTTCACAGTCGGTTCGTGACCCGCCGTGTCACGGAGCTATCCGTGTGCGACAGCCTGCGATTCTAGGGAGTCTGGTGGGAAGCCATGATAGCTTCCCCCACGAGTGATCTTCTCATCCAGACCCCTGGCCACAACTATATATATATATATATATATATATATATATATATATATATATATATATATATATATATATATATATATATATATATATATATATATATATATATATATATATATACACATATATCCTTCTATATATAATCTTAAGACATTAGTATTTTATATTGTTACGGATTTCTGAATCCGGTGTGATGAATGCATCCACACATCCAGGTCCTCAGACAATTATTTCCTTAAATGCATATTCAGATTAGCCCCATCCCCATGTCTAATGGGATTTCAAATGTGATGCATTGGGAAGGGTAAAGGATAGATCTCCTCTCTTATGCGAAGCTTTTTTTTTCTTTATGACGGACATATTTACACATATTTCTTTTGCGAGCTCGGACGCGCGCCCAGATTTTTTCCTCAGCAACGTTTATGCATGTATTTCTTTCACGAGCACCGACACCCACCTTTTTTGAGAGTGCACAAGTCGTCATGGTAAACGTGCACAGGTGGGGCGGGGTGAGCTTTTGGGGGACTCCACGCTCGCCGAGACGGGCCGCATATAAAAAGAGAATTGGAGGTCCGTTCTGAGGCGAGAGAAGTAAGAGGAGGAAGAAGAGAACGAGAAAGAAAGCCAGAGAGGAAAAGGAGGAGGGAAGTGAGCAAGAAGCGGGCAAGCGAGCCGAGAACTAAGCGCGAGAAGCGAACAAGAAGCGGGTGTAAGCGCTCAAAAAGGGAGGAAGAAAGCAAGCAAGAAGTGAGCAAGCGAGCGTGTGGTGTGCATGTGGGTGTCTGACCAGTGCCAACGAGACAATTTGTCCTTCCCAGTGCTTGAGCAAGTGAGCGTGTGGTGCGCGTGTGGGTGTGAGCAGCGCCGATAACGAGTGAGGCACGGGTCGGTCACCGACGGACAGTGTGGGTCACTGGACGTCACCAGTTTTGTGAAGTGTGAAGAGCTGCCCGTGTCTCAGCACCAGGGTCTAAATTGCGATAGATGATCTCGGTGCCCTCCCAGATGTCGACTGGTGTTCAAGGCTGTTCGCGAGAGGGTGCACGGCAAGGCTGGGTGCTGGCGATGGACGTGACACGCGCGCAGACATTTCAGGACGTTTTCACTTCACGGACGACTATTCTCTGGTGAGCGAGACGACTCTTCTCCCCCCCCCCACCCCCCAAATGATCTGCTGGGTACCCTTGTCTATGTTTAGTTGTAAGTAAGTCAACACCCGATAAGTATCTGATCTCTGTCTCTTTCCTGGCATTTTGATTGATTTTGCCTGACTAATTATTAATTTTGATTGCTTTGAAATAATTCATTCTTTTACCTCAGAAAATAAAAAGTTCTTCTTATTTATTTATTTATTTTATTATTATTTAATCATTTGTCGATTTCCAACCTGTCTGTGTTTGTCCTTTCCTGCTATTGGTTGAGCTGATATAGACTGGGAGGTAATTACCACAGATTTGACCAAAAATAGTCAGCATGCACCAGCGGTTAAAACGCTCGGCCGCCCGAATTAAAATCTAATCAAAATAACATTGGTGCTTTGCCGAGGGCGCGCTCCCCACAGTTATTCCATTAATATATGTTCAGACAGTCCCTTCCCTTTGTTTACCGGGACAACGAGACAGTGCGTTGTGTGGATCTCATAGTGAGGTCTGATTATATCTCGATCTTCATTCCTACTCTTTTCCTCTTCTTTCTGAAATAAATCAAAGCAGACACTGCAATCTTTCAGCAGCCTGTAAAAACTGCAGCCACACCCTCAACGTATGCGTCCTCACAGAGGCCAACACGTGCAGCACGTGCTGCGGTTTGGGGAGGGGAATAGAAAGCTGAAACAACACCACACGAGCATCGACAGCGCAGCTGTGAGGATACGGCGATGCCCTCGAAAGAACCTCTGCCACAAGCTCGAGATGATCGTCTGACGTTTCCAATGATCTGGGATGAGATTGCTGGTTGCATTGAAAAGGCGTACGAACAAATATCTCTTAAAGAAGCTGCACGGATGTTGTTTTTCACAACACAGAAGCAAATGACCCAATATCAGCAAGAGCGTGGCTGGCAGCTTGGTGCCAATAACTACATCGTCAGAGGCCGATAATAGAAAAACAACAACCACACCACGTTGTACAGGACACAAGTGTGCAAGATACGGGTGGCGCGTTCTTTTCAACCCATTTCTGGATTTAATTATATCAGCATCCTCTTTTCCCTCCATTTCTCCATCTGATACTTCCATCTATATTCTTTTTCATTCTAAACCTCCATCTAATTATTATATCCAATCGTTCCCCTCATTTCCTGACACAGATCGGGGTTGGCCCCGCGTACACGAGAGTTGAATCGTGCGAATGCGAGCGCTGACCACGTGGGCCATGGCAGATCCGCAGGTACTGTATGGAACGTGCTCAAAGGTGGACCTGTGCTTAACTCGTGACACCTTGTTATTGTACAGAACAGGGCACGAGTAACACACATCTTACCGTCTGTGCATGGGTTTACTCTAATACTTTACCGTCGGTCCTCGCTTGTGGCCACGGGTGTTCTCCACAGGCAGCGGACGTCTCCTCGCATCTCCGCCTGGTGAAGCCGCGATCAGGCAGGAGCGTGCTGTGCAGTTCAGATCGCCCAGGCCACGTGGCGCATCGCGGAGCAGGCATTGATCAGTGCTAATGGGGGGTGCCGGGGCGGGCACGTGGAGCCGACGCGACCCTCGGGCAGTCGCCGGGGCATGCTCTGGGAGATAGGTGCAATGCAATTCATGTCGCGGAGTTCGGTGTGGAGCGATTCATATAATGGGGCTCGGAGCAAGATGATTCCTCAGCTTGGAGTTATCTTGCCGGAAGTGGAGTGGATCCACTTCCAGACATCATGGTCAGGCCATGCAGTCATCTGGGCCCAATCAGAGTGGCCGATTCGGGTGACGATACATCGCTTCCGGGTAATGCCCACACCCTGCACCCCAGGGTCTATAAAGTACGGGTGGCGAGTCCGTCCGTAGTTTCATTTTCAGTTCCAGTTCCAGTTCCAGTTCCAGTTCCGGTGTCTTGGCCGTCACTCTTGTCGGCTCGTCCCATTCTCCTTCCGGCCTGGAATTGATCTCTCCACCCATCTGCTAACTCCGCTTTCTTCACCCGCCTGTCTTCGCCCACTCGCTCTTGATTCTACCTTCTGCTTTTGCCCTTCTGCCGTCACCACCTGCAACTCCGCCTCCACTTCTCTGCCCTTCTCGACCCACACATCGCTGACTCCACCCACCCACCTGGTCCTGTTCTCCACCCAAGTCTTCTCCACCCCCTTCTCCACCCAAGTCCCTCCCTTCACACCCGACGGTCATGTCCCATTCTCTGGACCGACGCAAGCTGCACAAAGTTCCACAAAGCAAGAGACGGCGTGCCAGCTGTCAGGGAGGTATCGCCCAGTAGAGCATCCCCCCAAAACATATTGGTGGCACGATTGCCCAATCGCGCAAGGTATTGAGAGAGTGTTAGCCTCATCTCCTCTTCTCCTTTTTCTCTTCATCAACCCCTCTTCATCCCGTTGTGTGTGTGTGTGTTTTTTTATTTTTTTTTCCTGGCGCCTGTCCTCATAAGTTAAGATTGCAGAAGTTTATTATTTCGGGTTAAGTCTGCTCTGTGTCTGCTTTTGTAAGTTGCTTGTATAATTGTTGCACCTCATGCTTCTTTCTATCCCTGCATTACACAACAATAAAACTACTATTCACTGTGACACATAACGTTCCTTACCTGCTTGTAAATAAATTATTATTATTAGAAATGTTCCCAGCTCGTTTTTGTCTGTTCGTTCGTTGATCCAGCATGGTCCGAATCCTGGCTTTATACTTTAAAGGCGGGACTTTATACCCGGCGATCCGTTCCTTTTAACCGGTATGTCCTTGGCAGTGTCGCTTGGCTGCATCCGGTCCGGTAAAGTGATTCGTTTCGGACAAGGCGTACCGAGGATGTGTTCCCCGGTAATTAAATCACGTGAGTAAGTAGGTAACCCGATTAACCCATAGACGGGAGGACCCGAAGTCACGCGGTTGAGTTATTGGCATCCACGGTCGGTTAGCGACCCGCCGTGTCACGGAATTATCTGTGTACGACGGCCTGCAATTCCGAGGAGTCTGGTGGCAAACCGAGATAGCTTCCCCCCCTGATGGTCTTCTTACCCATCCCACTGCCCATAACAATATATACATATATACACTAGCCATTATACATACATATACATCTTCCATTCACACCTGTCCTTGGAAATATTTTGCGAGGTGGGTTAGGCATACTTTTCCTTGTTTGTTGTCTTGGTGTTTGCTTTCAAATTGGATTTGGTGGTTTGTTGAACTTTTCACGTATTCAGCCAATCGTACAGTTGTCATATCAGTTTGGTATGTTATCGATGAATTTGTTCACATGGTTCTTAGGCTTTGACAGCTGAGGATGCTTGTGGGTGATGTTTAACATTGTACTGACGTCGTATGCGACTTGTGGTTTCAGAATCATGTTGTGTGTGTGTGTGTGTGTGTGTGTGTTTGTGTGTGTCCGGTCGATTAACCAACCCCTCAAAGTGCTGACCGGGTGTAATGGAAGGTACTTCGTCCTGACCAGGAAACTGAGTCACGGCATTACAGGCAAGAGTCAATATGGATGTAAGCATTGTCAATGTCAAATTGCTGAGGATATCTTTTCAGCACATTCTTGAATCACAATTTTGGATGCCCCTACTAGGACTGCAACATCTAAAAGCTCACGATTGAATACCATTGGGAATGCACCCATCTTCCATGTGGTGGGCATGCCATGCCCATTGCAGCCACCACTTTGTCAGGATAGTACGAAGAAATAATAACACTCAAAACCTCAACTTCTCTTTGCTTAACACTGAGGTTTGCATCCCTCGATCAATGTCCTGTTGATTCCATCCAATGTTCTACCTGTCTGCTGATGTAGACCGACACTATCCTTCACCAGCAAGACTGGTTCTTCATTCTTGTGCTAATATTTGCTCTCATACCTGTTTAGAATGATTGTGTCAGGTATTATGAACTTGTATATCTGTTGCAATAAACAGTTTTAAAATATTTAGAGTAGGTTTACTGAAGTACAGCACACAAGACGTTTGATGGAATGTTTTTCCACTCTCTGATGGGGATCTATATTCTCTGACAAATAAAAAGTTGCCATAATTAATTGGTTTGGCATGCACTGTATTAATTAATTTTAAGCTCTTTTTGTACTTCCTCCAGGATGCTGCGCTCCCACAACTCCATCACTGAAACTCCCGGGTTTGGGGGTGTACTTTTATTTGAGTGAGGAGTTGTTTCATATGCAGCCTGTAGCTGCTGGTTGCATCATTTTTTATTTATTTATGCACAGCTGTGCCACTGATGCAGTGCCCCTATTACCAGAAGCTGGTACTCATCTTTCCGACCTCATAAAATGACAAGCTGAGTCAACTCACCTGGTGTTACTTCAACGGTTAAAAAAACAGGGGCTCAAACTCAAGACCATAATATCTTAAGCCAGCCACTTTAACCATTAATAGTGGGGAAACTTAGCTAAATATAGCATAACAATTGTGCATTTCGTGAGGAAAGCACCAAATTTGGCACACTAGTAGCCTAACATATTATGAACAGATTTGGATATCGGGCCATCTCAAATTCAGCTGCTGATGGCTATGGCAGCCATTTTCCACTGCCATCAAAAATTTTGAGATGGCCCAATATCCAAATCTGTTTATAATATGATAGGCTACTAGTGTGCCAAATTTGGTGCTTTCCTCACAAAATGCACAATTGTTATGCTAAGTTGCCCCACTATAAGCCAACATCAGGGTTATGAGTGAGGACAGATTGGCAAACAGGACATGGACTATGTGGCAGACGATGCAAAGATTAGTAATGACCTGTTTATTGGACACCAGAACTGGAATCTGATATCCACTTACATATAGCTCTGCCATGCTACACACTTAACCTTCTGCTGCTGAAAAAGTGTGGTTTCTAAAAATTACTGAAATCCCTCCTGAGTTTATGAGAGCTTGGCCCGGAATACGCGCCGGAGCATGTGCACCAGAGCAAGGATAAAGTACATGCTCGTCCGCTGGTCCTTGGTGGTCACAAGGCCAGTATTTGGATTGGAAGCTGATGTAGAACGGGGTTTGGAACCTCGATGTAGGCTCAAGAACTGTTAAATGTCAATTTTCGATTTTCGGTGACATCCATGTTTGTTTGCTCCATGATGGCAATAGAAATGGACCGCTTTCGCTTTGCACACTTCATCCCATTTAAGGGTACCACCTGTATTCCCATTAACCTCAGGTATTCCTTCACTGGGCTGGCAGGATGGGTTAGAGGTAAGCACGCTGGCTTCGAAAGCTGTCTTTCCTGGGTTGAAATCCCGACCCAGCTATAAACGGTCGTCCTAGGGTTTCTCAGGGAGGGTCATTCATCAATGTGTGTCCCATCCCTTGGATGGACGTTAAACTGGGTGTCCTGTCTGCCGGCATTAGTTGATGGACATTAAAGATCCCACGGTGTCCTTCGCTAAGAGGAGCCACAAATTACAAGTTTCTGCTCCAACTTACTTCGTCGAAAGTCTGTCATACTTAATCAGACGTCTGGTTTGTCAAAGACCAGCCCAGAACTTTCTCCAGTCGACCCCACAAGGTGACCATTAACGAAGATTAATTTACTTTTCTTCCACATTCTTACTTCAAACGAAATTCTCAATCTGCATGCGCCGAACAGGCAGCGAATTTTAACGACCATATGAACGTAGATGCAGAATGAACAGCCGGCTTTATGTCCCCATCCGAAGGATGGCGTGCCCCGACATGCAGCGCCTACTGTGTCAGCATTGCATCAGAACGGTTTTTTTTTTTTTTATGCATTTGATTCCCACAAGGTCAAAGCCAGGATCAAAGGGGAACGTAGTACCAACTGACCTCTCCCACCCTCCTCACGAAGGGATTACACAAACAGGAAGCCAAATAAGCAATAACAAGGAATTTTGATGTGGAAGTCCACACATTCACCCTTTGATAAGACCTTCTCACAGACATCACAATCACAACACCGATATGCCATCACCCTTCCATACTCAAACTACCCTCGAGTCCTGCCAAGATCCCTGTACCCATCTGTCTCCAGTATTTCTAACAACTTATCTAATTCCAATTATTTAAAGCCAGCTGCTCTTTCTGCTGCCACTACCATTCCAGGTAGACAATCCCATGCATTATACCACCACCATAACTCCCAAGCTTTGGCCTCTGGTCCTATCACTGCCCATTCTGCTGAAGAACTTTTCTGCACTTGTTTTGGCACACCTGGGGATAACGATAACTATGAGGTCACAGTGGACAGAAACTTTAAGAAATTGAAAATGAATCAACGTAGGCCCTTACCTGTGAGTGCTGAGAAGTACAAACACATAGTTGTATCCTTCGGCTTGTCTATCTGAGTTTCTCGATAGAATGGAGGGAAAAAAAGGAACTCTCTAAGGACTTTCTCAACTGCCACCGGGGCTCCGTATGGTGTCATTTTAGCATTCTGGGGGAAGGAAGTCAATAACAGCTCGTCACTTTATAACACTCATCTCGAAGCCCAGCATCGAGGACTCTGTATGGACATGGCTTTAGTTGGGAGAAAAGTGAGAGGTCGACCACATCAGTCCGGTGGTTGAAGCATTAGGGGTCGATGTTACAGAACATATGGAAGGCACACATTACTGAACTACTGTGACGACACATCTTTGCTCCACTGTTCAATATCTCTATCTCTATCTCTATCTCTATCTCTATCTCTCTCTCTCTCTCTCTCTCTCTCTCTCTCTCTCTCTCTCTCTCTCTCTCTCTCTCTCTCTCTCTCTCTCTCTCTCTCTCTCTCTCTCCTCTCTCTCTCTCTCTCTCTCTCTCTCTCTCTCTCTCTCTCTCTCTCTCTCTCTCTCTCTCTCTCTCTCTCTCTCTCTCTCTCTCTCTCTCTCTCTCTCTCTCTCTCTCTCTCTCTCTCTCTCTCTCTCTCTCTCTCTCTCTCTCTCTCTCTCTCTCTCTCTCTCTCTCTCTCTCTCTCTCTCTCTCTCTCTCTCTCTCTCTCTCTCTCTCTCTCTCTCTCTCTCTCTCTCTCTCTCTCTCTCTCTCTCTCTCTCTCTCTCTCTCTCTCTCTCTCTCTCTCTCTCTCTCTCTCTCTCTCTCTCTCTCTCTCTCTCTCTCTCTCTCTCTCTCTCTCTCTCTCTCTCTCTCTCTCTCTCTCTCTCTCTGGACCCTAGGATCCCAAGCCACCACCCTCACAACTAACCCAACACCAGGCTTCACTGTTCAGTAAGAGCCATACAAACCCAAATGCTTATCTTTTGTGCCTTGGATCTGTGAGTTGGAGAGTGGGGGAGGGGATGGAGTGTCATGGGATTGGTGACTCATTTGATTGCTCACAGATGATAATTGCTGGTGAATACAGCACGACGCATGTTATATGTCCATCCCATAAATTAATATTATTTCAAAATTAAACACTAATCTGAAAAATGATTGGTTGCCCTTTGAGTAGAAGCTTTATTTCAGTTATAAAATCTTGTCACTACTGCTTTGAATTTCTATACCGTGTGTGTGTGTGTGTGTGTGTGTGTGTGTGTGTGTGTGTGTGTGTGTGTGTGTGTGTGTGTGTGTGTGTGTGTGTAGTCATTAAACCAACCCCTCCTCATGGTGGTGACCGAGTGTAATGGGAGGTAGTTAGTCGTGACCAGATAATTGGGCAATGGTGTTACAGACAAGGACCATCGTCACATTACTCTTAGTTTTCAAGATCCCCAAGACTTCCATCTCTATCCCCAAGTTTTCCAAAAACTGCACCATGGTTGTCAACTTCTGGTTGTTTGTACGTGTTTTACCCTCTTAAATACTGAGTTTCAGGCAAGGCAGCAGAACGTACCATTTTTAGTTTTTGGTATGACTCAGCCTGGGTTTGAAACCCCTCATCTCCCAGCCAGACTCGAAGCAGATGCTATATAACCATTACACCACCGAGTCTGGTTAACTTTTCTTTTTTTACAGTGTCAAGGTTTGTGCAGGAGGGAGAACACAGAACGGATCAGTAGATAACAGAACGAAACGAGAAGGGCACTCAGTGAAGCGCATACCTCCGCCAGGCTGAACAGTTCACATTTTGTATCCACTGATAGGCCGGATCTGGATCCAAACCTGAACCGAAATCGAATTGGCTTGTTCTTGTCACCAACACAACCTGCACCCCAAGTTTCACCCAAATCAGTCCACTACGTTTTGAGACATCCGTAGAGCAAGACTGGAAGCACCAACAACTTGAAGGCTCAGGCTTTCATCCTCCTGCGCAGGTACTGGCAGCGCCACACCCCATGATCCAGTGAATCCATGACTCCGCAGACCAGATCCAGACGTCTGTTGACCTCTGGCTCACAGCTTGCCGAGACATGAATATCACTGCCAAGGTAAGTAAATCTCTCCGTGACCTCAACATCCTCACCACAAACAGATATAGACAGGAGAACAGCATCCAAGATGTCATTGAAAGCCTGGAGCTTAGTTTTGACCCAGGAAACCTATAATCCCAGCGGCTCTGACTCCTCATTCAGCACCTCGAGGGCCCCCAAAAGGATATCTTGAGTCTCCATGAAGATGACTGCATCATCTGCGAAATCAAGGTCATAAAGACTTGACATTCCCAAACGATCTCTCCGACATCCTCCCCAGAGTTCAGTCCATACAAGTGCAGAAACATGTTGGGGCCAGTACACACCCCTGATGAACTCCAGTAATAACTGGAAATAAGTCAGAGATGGTACCACCACACTTCACAGCACTCTCAGTACCAGAGTAGAGTTCAGACATCAGTTTGATCAGTTTTGGTGGCACCCCACGAAGACCAAGAATCCTCCAGAGGGCATCCCGATTCACTGAATCAATCGCTTTGCAGAGATCAACATGAGCTGCAAGCAGCCCCTTCTGAAACTCTCCTCTGCGTTTGGTGAGGACACGAAGAGCAAGGATATGGTCAATCGTTGACCTCTTTGGTGTAAAGCCTGACTGCTCTGGATGCTGGTGCTCAAGCAGATGGTGGCGAACCCTATCAAGAATTATCCGAGCAAAGACCTTGCCAGAGAAAAGACCACTGAGAGCAGCGTCACCCCCTCGGTAGTTGTTGCAGTCTTGGCGATCACCCTTCCCTTTCTAGAGAAGAACAACAAGGCCCCTCTTCCAATCAGTAGGGATGATGCCTGTGTTCTAGGCAGAGCACAGAACGGCAATGCAACGACACTTGTGCAGCATTTCCACCAGCCTTGGGAAGTTCAGCATGAATGCCACAGATCCCTGGAGCTTTACTGCATTTCAACCAGTTCACTGCAGCCTGTGTATCCACAAGCGAAGGTAGAACACAGTTGATTGGAGGGTCAGCAACAGGGATTGTAACACCCCTCACTTCCAACTCGACAGCTGGTGGATCAGCCTGGCACAACCGCTCAAATTAACCAGCCCAGCGGGTCTTCACTTTTGACTCCTCTGTCAAGAGCCCACCACCCTCTACAATAACTGCAGTACACCGAGGGACAGGCTTGGAGGAACGCAATGTGTAAATTCCTCTGTAAGCAGGATGAGAATCAATTGACGACAGGTGATGCTCTACCCCCTCACAGATTCCTCACACATCGGCCTCCTTGTCCACCCTTAGTGCACGTACAGTTTTACGCCTCAACTCCCCTGAACAGCTCAGCTCTGCCATTAGGCCTGGTCCTGCGTCTCTTGGCAATGGTATCCAGTGTCCCTTGAGAGAGAAAATTCTTCTTCACCCTTTGGTGAGGTCCAAGACATCTACCAGCAACATCAAGGAGAGTGGGCTTGAAAGCACTCCACAACTCTTCAGGACCCCCCAAAGCACCCAAACCCCCCAAATCTCCACTCAGCCTGTTTGCAAACTCCTCAACTACCCTCTCATCCTTGAGCTTGCCAACATCCAGCCTAGGCTGGGATGGTACCATTCTCCAGGATTTAAGGTGCAGCTTTAGAGTTGCTACAACAAGCCTGTGGTCAGTATTGAGGAACTGAGCACTCCGGTAGACCCTGCAGTTCTGGATCATCCTCAAGCGACCGTCAATGAGGACATGGTAAATCTCCTTTGCCATACTACCAGCGTTTCAATACCAAGTCCAGCGATGCGATTGTGGTCGCTGAAACCATATACCAGCCACCCTAAGTCCATGACTTCTTGCAAAGTCAAGGAAATTAGTGCTATTCAAGTTCACAGTTCCAGACCCGTGGGGACCAACACATGTCTCATAACGTCCCTCTCAGTTCCAGTCGATGCATTGAAATCCCCCAAGACTAGAAGTGTATCTCGTCTGGGGCACTGATCAACCAGAGACTTGAGCGTGGCATGGAATGGAATGCGTCCTTCACGGTGAGATCGCTCGCCTCAGTTGGAGCATAAACAGAGACCAGGGAAATGACACCTAAGGAGTGACGAATCCTTAATCTCATAATACGCTCGTTGACCGGTGTTACCTCATTTATCATTGGAGTCAGCTTATTAGACACAGCTACAGCAACTCCTTGGGTATGGTAACCATCAGAGCGACCAGACCAATAGTAGGTGTAACCACCCACCATTATCTCGCCGCAATCCGGTCTCCGAACCTCAGAGAGAGCTGCAATCCCGATGTCCGAACGTTTGAGCTTAGATGATAACAGAGACAGGTGATCATCCTCTCTGAGGGATAGGACATTCCAGGCACCCACTCGAAGGGACCGCCTCAGGTTAATCGAAGGAAACCGCCGAAGGAAAAAAATTATGACGTCAAAATATTTTCGCTAATGGAAATCGCCTAAAAAATTATCTCCGAAACGAGGCAAACTTTTTGAATTCTGTTTGTGGGAATCGAACAGGGCATTAGCAGAGATGAATTACCGCACATATGATACATCACTATGACGTCATATCAATTTTTATGACGTCATTCCTAATTTTTGACATTTTTTGTTTCACAACCCAGAGTTTTCATCGGATCTTCGTGAAACTTGCCATGTATATGCAGAAAGCCCACGCGCAGGCAGTAACCATCTCCGATTTTGGAAATTCTTCCTACAAAAAAAGTTGACGTCATAATATCGCTGCTAATGGAAATCGCCTATACCATTATCTCCGAAACTAGGCAAGCTGTTTGAATTTTGTTTGCGGGAATGAAGCCGGGCATTAGCACAGATAATTTATCACAAATCTGATACATCACATTGACGTCATATTCGTTTTTATGACGTCATCATTAACAGGACGAGGATCTTAGCTCATTTGAGCTTATGTACAGTCGAGGCTTGTGGAGGAGCTACAACATAGCACGTATCAGGATGCATCATAACAAAACGAACAGCAGGAGAGGGGGAAATACACAACAGCAGGATTGAGGGACAAAATAGAGACTTCAAAGATAAGGGATTTGAGGAAGAGTGAGGACAAGGAGAGGAGACAGGGATGGACAAGATGGATACAAAAGCAAACTCAGGAAGGAAAGTTGGAAAGAAGTGGGCCTGGGGGAGAGTGAACAGGGGTACTCTGAGAAAACATCATGGCTTTGGATATGGGGTGATCTGAGATGGTGGGGAACACCAAAAAGCATCATGGGCTTGAACACCTGGAAGGAAGAATGAAATTTTAATTGTTCTTATTTAATTCTTTTGGGGAGCAAGGAGGGGAAAAGGATCAAGCTGAGGTCATCGATGATGAGCTCCAATCATCATGAACAGTCAATTCCAGTTATGTTGCTTTTCACTGGAAATCAGGTCATGTTGGTGAAATTGCTGCAAATGACATAGGAATATTGTTGCAAATTACTTCCGGTTCAGGGAATCGTGTTGCTGTAAATCACTTCCGGTTCAGGGAATCATGTTGCTGCAAATCACTTCCGGTTCAGGGAATCATGTTGCTGTAACTCACTTCCGGTTCAGGGTATCATGTTGCTGAAAATCACTTCCGGTTCAGGGAATCGTGTTGCTGTAAATCACTTCCGGTTCAGGGAATCATGTTGTTGCGAATCACTTCCGGTTCAGGGAATCATGTTACTTCAAATCATTTCCGGTTCGGGGAATCATGTCACTGCTTCGTAACATGTCATAAATCATTTCAGCTTTGGGAATTTTTTTTCACATGTTGGTCGAATCTGCAGCTGCTGCTTCCTCCTCATTAAATGTAAGTTTTCTGAACGGGATTTGTCATATTTTTCTGTTGCATCTTCATCCTTGTGTTTCTGTCCAATTTTCCATGTTATATCGTACCTTGTGCTGTATTTGTCAAATTATTTTTTCATTTGTTCAAGGCCTACTCCTCAGATAACCACTGTGAAAATGCTGTGTCCCTTCCTAGTTTTGCTTCTTTCTTCCCGAATATTGTACTTTCCACCTTTCCAATGTTATGCTATTTCCCCTCTTCACTTCAAAATAAATATTTTCCTTTTCTTATTCTTCACAAAATATATTTTCCAAAACTGTCTGTCAGCTAAGCGCTTGGTCCAACAGCCTCATCCTGCACAAACAGCTTCATCCTGCACCAACAGCTTCATCCTGCACCAACAGCCTCATCCTGCACCAACAGCCTCATCCTGCACCAACAGCCTCATCCTGCACCAACAGCCTCATCCTGCACCAACAGCCTCATCCTGCACCAACAGCCTCATCCTGCACCAACAGCCTCATCCTGCACCAACAGCCTCATCCTGCACCAACAGCCTCATCCTGCACCAACAGCCTCATCCTGCACCAACAGCCTCATCCTGCACCAACACCCTCATCCTGCACCAACAGCCTCATCCTGCACCAACAGCCTCATCCTGCACCAACAGCCTCATCCTGCACCAACAGCCTCATCCTGCACCAACACCCTCATCCTGCACCAACAGCCTCATCCTGCACCAACAGCCTCATCCTGCACCCATAGCCTCATCCTGCACCAACAGCCTCATCCTGCACCAACAGCACCACCGTTCTCCATAAGTTTGATGACAATCCGTAACACCCATCCCATGATCATAATCTCTGTCCATTTTGGGGATTTGGAATCACCATTCTTCCACTTCATGCCCTATCTTTTTACATCATCCATCACCCCACCCCCTCAAAGTTACGTGTCCCCCTTTCTGTATCCCTCCTCACCCCCACAGTCTCAATGCTTCCCACTCATCCCACCTATCCCATCCATTCAAACCTTCTGCACCCTTCCCCTCAAAGCCTCCCCTTCAGGTTGCATCCTCCCAACTCCTCCTCCCCTGTCCGAATTCTGTGGACCTCAAACATCCGAGGTCTCTGCTCTGACAAGTTGGTGGTCTCTGTCTTATACCGCCTTCTCTCTGGTCTTTTACCCACTGCTCTTTCCGTGCTTTGACCCTCCCAGGATTCTGCAGAGTACACACTTCATCAACCCCCTTCTGGTGAAACTCCCAAAATCCAGATCACTACTCACCTCCACTCATTTGTTCCTCTTTTTTTCCTACCTGTGGAATCAAATTCCACATTACCTTCCATCTCACATTTCCCTCCAGGTATTCAAGATAGCAGTTCGCCATCATATCAGATCATCCCCAATCCAAAACCATGACCTTTTCTACTCCCGTTAACCCACCCTCCACCCCAAGCTCACCTTCTTCCACATTTCCAGTTTTTCCTTCCTGAGACAAGCAATGCTCCTGTATCCATCTTGTCCACCCCACGTGTCCTTTCCTACCCCTCATTCCTCTGCACACCCATTGTTTGTCCAAGTCTCCCTCTATATTATTCTTCAACTATATCTGCTGTTCCTTTTGTTCTGTTGCTTCCTGATCCATTCATTGTTCTAGCTCTTCCACGAGCCTCGACTCTGACCCGGGAATTCTGACCCGGGAACCCGGGAAAACAGAGAGAAAAAAAGAGAACTTCGTTACCGTAACATTTTGACACGTCTTCCTGCCAATCCGTCCGGAGAGATAACGTTTCTGTGGAGTACAATGCAAGAGGAAAGTCCGAGATTACATCACCAAAGGGTTATCACTTGGTCACAGGCACAGGAACACAGCTGAACAACACTGCAGGAGAAACACCCACCTTTTCTCTTAAACCTCCACATGTAAGTGTGCCTCACAAAATGTAACCAACAAATGAAAACCTCATCTCATGAGCCACCCTGGAGGAAATCACTATTATGCAGATTCTCTCCTTGTTGAGGTGAACATTCCTTAAATCATTCCTTTTAGCTGTCACTAACAATGTAGGATTGTCATTTTTTTTTAAAAACAAGTTATTTGCTCAACACTGAAAGCAGCGAGTTTCAGGAAGCCAAGTTAGTTTGAAGAGAACTGTTATGCCTTTATTAATTTAGCAGTAAAAACCCAGATCACTCATGAATGACCTTCAGGGTGGTATAATAATATCTGCCCTATATCGATATGTGATGCTAGTCCACTCAGTGTGGTCGACTCTTTAATTTCCCTCGTCATTCTGAATGAGGATAGTTCTGATAGTTCTTCTGCACTTGCAGCAGGAAATATTTCAACAGCACCATCCCATGTAGTTGACATTTGAAATCGTCTTTTCATCTGGCATAGCACGTACCAACCCTAATATGGTAAGTCTAAGTTTTATACACAGTACATCGTGTGTGCGCGACGCACACCCAAGAGGTTATGGGGATGTCTTCATACATGCATGTCCAATGGGTTACATGCTCTCTTCTACCAATGATGTTGTTCGTCCCCAACCCAGCATCACCCCACCTCGAGGCTTATATTTTTGGTCTGTCTGTCCATCTATCATCTGTCTGAAAACAACTGGATGCATTTATTTATTATTCTAAAGCTGAATGCAAGACTACCTGGGTATGAGGCACGTCAAATGATTTTGGTATCGTTGTCAATTTGGTATTTTGGAAGTTAAATTCTTTTTATAGGAGAGAATAGGACAGGATTACAAAACCTTTCGAGAACATGATTTGTTAGTGTAAAGAAACCCAGCTCACTCTCCAACTGTCTCTCCAACGAGGACATGATGTTGGAGTTGGAGAGATATGTCCACCTGCTTTTCGGTTGTTAGTGTTCCACGGGAAGCTGAAAGCCGTGGTAGTTGGATTCTGCAATCTCCAGATCTAGCCTGAAGCTCAGGTTGAGGACTGATGTTCTACCATCAATTATATAATTACCTTCACATTCTGCGAAAGGTTATGTTTTGGTCAGCGTGTATTTATTTATTTATTTATTTATTTATTTGTAATCTTGCGATTCGTATAACTCAAACAGTATTAAACCGAATTGCATGAAATTTGGTGGGATGATTGGTTATTAGCCAGGAAGCATTCGATTAGATTTTGGGATCGTTCGGGTCAAAGGTCAAGGTCAAGGTCACGAAAAGGTCAAAATCGTCTTTTTACGATAACGCGGTCAATTTTTATTCAATTTGCATGCAACTAACGCCAAAATGTTCAGAATTCAATGCCTCATCTTGTGATATGCAATATGAAACAATGACGCCCATACTCTTGTTACCGGTTAGGGGTCAAAGGTCAGGGGGGTCACGACCTTGAAAAATATGCGGTTTTTGTCATAACGCGGTCAATTCTTGTCCGCTTTACATGAACCCAGCACCAAAATGTTCAGAATTTAATGCCCAATCTTGTGACACAATGATGTCATAACACATGTCACCGGTTGGGGTAAAATGTCGGGGGGGGGGGGGTCACGCCCTTGAAAAATATGCAGTTTTCGGCATAACTCAGTCAATTCTTATTCAATTTGCATGAAACCAGCATCAAACGAGATTACCTTCTCTTGCTGAAACGTTGTATTCACCGAGCTTGTGAGTGAAGACTCGCCAAAATGACGTGAGTTGATTGTTGTTTAGTCCGTAGCCCCGAAAGTCGGGGGGGGTCATGACATTATAGATATGTGGTTTGTGTCATAAGACCATTCATATGAAACCAGTTCCCCACACTCATACCAAGAACAAAAAAAGTAGTGGCGGCGAAGGTATGCGCTCTATGAGTGCCCGTTCTAGTTGGAGTATGATTTAATCTCCAAGGGAGAGGTCAACGTAGGCATACTATATGCCAAGGCAACATGGCAAACCAGGCTCAGCAGGGATCGCTGGCCGGCCTTGAGGTGCACATGTACTTGAGGGAGGTGGTAGCGGTGCCGGCCGGTCTGAAGGTGGGCTCGGCCCTAACCTTTTGATATTTGAAGATAATTTATATTTCAGGTCACTGAATTCAACCAAACAATTATTTTTGAGGTCAACATAGACCAAAAAGTCAACAAAGGTCGAATTTCTAAAATTTTCAATTTTCATCCGATTCACTTGACATTTCAAGAATAGTTGCATATTTGGTCATTGCATTTATCTGAGCTTGGTGTTGGCTTAGTGGTTAGGGTGGTGGCTTGGGATCCAAGGGTCCTGAGTTCAAGCCCTGTTGGCTGCTGAGTTAATACACCACGGGGTTGACTCAGCTTGTCGTCCTTCCAAGGTTGGCAACATGAGTACCAGTGTGTACTGGAAGAGGGGCACTGCATTAGTGACACAGTCATGCTTCCAATAAATGATAGCTTCTCTGACAGCTAACTGCCATATGCAAGAAGAAGAAGATTGAATTCAACCACCAATAATTATTTTTGAGGTCAAATTTGTTGTATGGATATTGCAAGTATCGTGCTCTGCACGACGTCTTCTTATTACTATTCTGTCTGTCTGTTTGTCTGTCTGTTTGTCCCCAAAAGTCACAGTTCTAAACTGATCGTCATGAAAATTTTCCCAAGTTGTAGAGGTAGTCTCAACAAGAAGCCCATTGATCTTGAGATCTATTGCTCATGAATGCTCCTTTGCCCTAATATAGGGGGGGCACTTCTCATGCCCCCCATCGGCATAATTATTCCTGCTGACTGCATCATATTCTGATACTTTAACCTCTGCTCCCTCCCCCTTTCTCAACTACTGCTCCTTTCCCCTGGTATCGGAGGGTTGTTCACCCACACCCTAACTTGGGTAATATACTACCTACTCTACCCTGTGACAGTCCCCCCCCTCCACCCAGCAGTCTGGAGGTGATCAGCAGTGCATTTGTCACCTACCAATCAATTTAAATTTCACATTGGCGTTCTGGAGGATTTCCCACGGGAAACCCCCATCATGCCCACCACACCCACTGCTCGTGCTGCGAGAGGTCTCGCCTTCTGTTCACCATGTGCTTTGTGGCCCTCCCCCAGCCAAACTCATCACTTTCACTCTTCCACTTGAAATGAATGTGAGAGAAATGCCTTCGGAGTATAAGGCTTTATTTCACTTGATTGAAGCCATCTCGACAAACACAAAAGGAATACATGTGCAGTCAATCACCGCAAAGTATAACAACAATTAACCAGCATAAACACGGAGTCCGGTACACTCTCAATTCTCACCATTCAAGGAGCACCAAGTGAACTACCGCAGTTAATGACAATGCCCCAGGGACAATCCCGTCGACCGCGCAGCATCTCAGTTTTATCTGTCTCGTGTGCGAGCCACGCGTCACGTGGTCGCGCGTCACTTCATCTTTTATTTCATCACATTCTCCCCATCTTTAATATGTAACTAGAAATTCAACTAACGCACCATGATTACTTCAAAGCTATAGGAGCATACATTTCAAGCAGTGAGAACTATTTAAACTACAGAAGCATACATTTCAAGCAGTGAGGATTATTTGGAGTTATAGAAGCATAGTAAAGTGTTATCAAGGGTTGCCGATAATCCCCTTTACAGATGGAGTCGTCGAGGGGGTTTTATCCGTCGACCTCTCCGGGAGTAAATGGTGGTTTCACTTGAGGGAGGCTTCCGATCCCCTTGAGGAGCCTCGATTCGTGCCGGGGATGACTCCACGATCGCTCTCGGGTGGAATGCGGTAGCTTCGTCTACCTCAACCCCGACGCCACCATTCTCGGGTGAGGAAGTTCCTGAGGGAGAAACACCTGGGGAGGGAATGTCAGAGGGAGGAGTACCAGAGGGAGGAGTACCCGTGGGAGCCAGATGGCGAACCGACACAGTGGTCTCCCTGCCATCAGGAAGTCGAACATGAACATACTCAGGATTAGCATCGATGAGTTCGACCTTCTCCACCATTGGTTCATACTTGCTTTGTCGTACCGGGCACTTCATGAACACTGTACCCGGATAGGTTAGCCAGTTGGGCACCGATTGGCCGCCGGTATATCGTCGTTGGTGAGTAAACATTCGTTCATGTGGAGTAGCATTGATGGACGTACAGAGCAAAGAGCGTATGGAATTCAGGGCAACGGGAAGGGTAACCTCCCACCGCTCGGGCCCCAATCCTCTCGATTTCAGCGCCAGGGTTACGGCTTTCCAAATGACTCCATTATACCGTTCCACCTGCCCATTACCCTGTGGGTTGTAACCCGTCGTTCGACTAGTTGCTATGCCCTGTTCATATAGGAACTGTTTTAGCTCGGCCGACATGAAACACAGTCCTCTGTCTGAATGTATGTACGAAGGTTTCCCAAACATGGCAAAGAGGTCAGAGAGACATTTCACGACAGTGCCCGAGGTCATATCCGAGCACGGGAATGCAAATGGGAACCTTGAGTATTCATCAACAACAGTGAGTATGTATCTGTTGTCTGTCTCAGTCGGCAGGGGCCCTTTGAAGTCGATATTTAGTCTCTCGAAGGGTGAAGTGGCCTTGATCAACCTGCCAGGAGCGGCGCCATAGAATCTGGGTTTTAGTTCAGCACAGACAGGGCAAGAAGCACTCACTTGTTTAATATCTTTCATAGAATAGGGAAGGTTTTGTCTACAAAATGTGCCATTCTGGTTACCCCTGGGTGGCACAGAGACACATGAAGGTCTTGCAAAGCCCGACCGATTGTTGCCGAACAGTAGACCCGAGAGAAGGTGTCCGCAGCAGGGTTTTCCTTCCCGGGCCAATAAACAATGTCGTAACTATAACAGGATAGGTCTATCCGCCATCTCATTATTTTCTCATTCTTAATTTTCCCGTTATTTTTCCCATCAAACGTGAAGTCAACGGATCGCTGGTCCGTGACGAGTGTGAAGTGGTTGCCCAGTAAATAATGTCTCCACTTACGTAGGGCTTCGACAATAGCGTACGCTTCCTTCTCTATCGCCGAGTGTCTCTGCTCGCTTCCTGAGAGAGTTCTCGAGAAGAACGCGACGGGTCGGCCGGACTGATTGAGCGTCGTGGCGATCGCGTGATCAGAAGCGTCCGTTTCCACCACAAACGGCACCGTGCTATCGATCGATAATACCACGGAATTGCTGATATCATCTTTGAGGCTGTGGAAAGCTTTTACAACAGTGGCATCTAGCGGAAAGCTTTTGCAATGCACCAGGGGATGTATTTTCTCAGAATATTGGGGAATCCATTTAGCGTAGTACGCGAACATCCCAATCACCTGGCGCAATGACTGCAGGTCATGAGGTGGGGGTAGCTCACGGAGCAGGCGCAATCGTTCAGGATCGGGCTTAATCGCGCCGTCGGCTATTTGTACCCGAGAAGATCAATTGACTTTGCCGAGAATACGCATTTGTCGTAGTTGAGTGTCAGATTATATTTTCTAGCAATGCTCAAGGATCTGTCCAGATTCGCATAATGTTCCCCCCGATCCTTACCGCACACCGTGACATTGTCCACGTAAACAAAAGTGTCTTTGAGGTTTTCATCTGAGATGATGTCATCCATGACTCGTTGGAAGCAAGCTACTCCATTAGTGATACCGAACGGGATCCTCTTAAATTGATAGAGTCGCCTACCTGCCTCGAACGTGGTGTATGGTTTGTCTTCCTCTCGAATGGGAATTTGATGATAGGCGCTTCGCAAATCGATGGTGCTGAATATTTTGTAGTTGGCCACGCGTTCGACCATCTCGTCTATGCGCGGCAAAGGGTAGGCATCGAGGTGGGTGAAGCGATTGACCGTTTGAGAGTAATCGACAACCATTCGTTTCTTATGGTTCTGGTTGGTGGTCACCAATACCTGCGCGCGCCATGGCGAATCGTTCGGTTTTATAATACCCTCTTCCAGTAATCGCTTAGTCTCAGAAGCGATGAAGTTCATATTAGCGGTGGTATATCATCGCGATTTGATTGCAATCGGTTTACAGTCCGGCGACAAGTTAGCAAACGGCAGGGGGGACGATACCTCTGGGGTGGTCAGAGCATTTAGAATTAGACGAGGTTTGTTTCCTCCAAAGGGTATTTCGACACTCGTGTGCTGCTTGAGGACATTATGACCCAAAATTACATCTGCGCATAAATCACGAAGCACCAGTAGCCTTACATCCCGATACGTGTAGCCTTTTACGTCCAGCTCAACATTGCAGTACCCTCGTACGCTGGCCTGTAGTGATGTGGAGGCCATGCATACTGTATTGTCTGTCGGGTAGATCTTCCATTTTCTGTCTCTCGCTAGTGAGCTGTTGACGAAACTTTCAGAGCTACCGGTATCGATCAGCGCCTCGGCCATATGCCCGTTAATTCGTACTTTGATGATAACTTTGGATAGATTTCCCGGTGAAGCTGCTGTTACTTTCTTTTGAGAGTAGAGGGCAGCAGAAGTGGGTTTATTTCTTCTAAGAGTAGATTTGCATACCCTGGCATAATGCCCTTTCTTGTCACAGTTCATACATGTGGCATCCCTGGCGGGGCATTTGCTACGGGGGTGTCTTTTATACCCACAAAAGAAACATTTACCAACCGAAGTGGTGGCCGAGGAGTTCGACGAGGTCTGGGTGTCCGATTCCTCGGGATTATCTCCATCCTCAGTGTCAGAGGTAACCCGGGGAGTTCTTTGAGTTTCCGCAGTAGCAGCATTCCTGAGCAACACCGGTGTCCCATATGACTCAGATTGCTGCTGGGCCGCGTCCATAGCTCGGGCCTGGTCGGCAACCGTTTCAAGATTGGGTTGTGCTTTTTCCAGTAAGCGTTGCCAGATGGGGGCTGACCTGAGCCCCTGGATGAACGCCTCTCGGGTCGCTTCATCTCGATGTTCCTCGGCGGTTACAGCCCGGAAATTGCAGTCTTTGCTCAACTGCCTCAGAGCTTACAAGTACTGATCGATTGTCTCACCGGCCTCTTGCCTGTGTGTGGTGAGAAGATGTCTTGTGTATACCTCGTTCTAGCGCTTCACGTAGAGCGCCCGCAGCACGTCGATCGCTTCGTTATAAGTGTTACACTCCGAGAAGAGCCTGAATACACTTGGCGAGACATGGTTTACAAGTGCGGCCAGTTTGTCGGCTCCCTCTTCAATGATGGTCAGATCATGTGAGAAGGAGCGGTACCAATGGGACCACTTCATTTCCGAGTCGGTGGCGTTCGGGTCCGCATCAAACCTCTCCAGCTTGTAGATCTTGTCCATAGTCGGTTGAGGAAGTCGAAGGAATCAAGTGAAATAAATTGAAATGAATGTCAGAGAAATGCCTTCGGAGTATAAGGCTTTATTTCACTTGATTGAAGCCGTCTCTACAAACACAAAAGGAATACATGTGCAATCAATCACCGCAAAGTATAACAACAACTAACCAGCATAAACACGAAGTCCAGTACACTCTCAATTCTCACCATTCAAGGAGCACCAAGTGAACTACCGCAGTTAATGACAATGCCCCAGGGACAATCCCGTCGACCGCGCAGCATCTCGGTTTTATCTGTCTCGTGTGCGAGCCACGCGTCACGTGGTCGCGCGTCACTTCATCTTTTATTTCATCACACCACTATCCTCACACTCGAGCTGCCTTGCATTCCCTCCCACCCGGTTTACTCTCACGATCCACTCCACAGTCTTTTAGACTCGTCCGGTTTTCCAGAAATAACACTTTTAGGGACATTTTGGGGTAAAAATGGGGTATCAAGTCTTGTAACCTAATTTAAGTGTGCTGATTCTGAAAAAAAAGTGGTTCCCAGTCTGGATTTTGACGTTTTGACCACCTAATTTGCATAAAACAAAATGGCCGTCGAGTTGTAATGAATTGCCCCCTTATTTGAAACTCGCAGTCTATGGTGTCATTCTAACAATAAAATTTCAAATATTTCATTAGTATTTATTGCAGTACAGCATTTCCTTTCAAGTAAAAATGTTAGTTCTTGATATGTTTAAAAACATTTCTGTATGGTATGCCTCATTATGTATGCACAAACACACAAGCTTTACAAACTGTTAATACACGAAGTTTCTTCCTGTTTCCTACATTTGCACATTGTAGTGCGAGGCATTTCAGCTTTACAGACACTTGCAATGGAAACTTCCACACTGAGTACGACATGAACAGCAAATAACTTCCAGGCATGCATCTGGGATCGGGCTACGTGACATTAACTCGGCTGAAGTCCTGCAGTAGTACGTTCCCATCCCATACTATCAGGTGAAGGAAGGTCGGGCTCTGGACAATGGGCATTTCTCCAAATTAGTGCTTGGTCGTGTTCTCTCATCAAATGAAACTGTCGAGCCTCACTCGTTGGTGGTAGTGATTCTGGTTGCTCAGACTGCGTAAGCATATGGTGGTGAACAATGTCAAATGAATCTGTGCAGGTTGCATTGTAGACCCTGCACATAAATGTCTCTGCTGATTTTCTTGTCTCGTCTTGTCAGTTCTCCTTCTCCTAGTCCATGGAGCAGTGGAGAATATTCCTTGAATATCTTCCATGCTGACCGTTTGCTATGATTTGATAAATATGATGTTGTGTCGCAACCTATAAGGGCATGAAAAGGCAGAAACGAAGTTGATGAGTTTGCAGGCAGGCTGTTGTACACGGCCTCAATAGGTATATACTTCCACTTCTTTGATGTACCAGACATCATCCAGAGAGATGTGCATTACATATGGGGGAAATGAGACACGAGCAATAGGAGCACGTCTGTATCCCTTGCATATGGCATGCAAGACCATTCTTGTGTCGGCCTCTTCATGTCTTGCCCTTCGAGAAGAAACATCAGTTGTCACTTTTGATGACTGAACTTCAAGTTCATCTTCAAATCCTGTGTTGCATGAAATGTATTTTTCCATCCAGTCTCATCCAGGATATCTATGTTGTCAGCAGTGTCGTGCACAAAATTATTTTGCTCGATATTAGGTGGTATATTTGCACTGCTCGCTGGATCCATTGATTGCAGTGTAGTTTCTGCTAATGCAATGTCCATCTGCATGACTTCAGTGCAGCTTAGACAATGACCTGCCTTATTAAAAAGGTGGACAATGTCCGTGGATCGTGTGGCTTGATGAAGTGTACTGGCCAGACCTGTGTGTTTTGGGGTCTGCTTCTTTCCACCAGAGATACAATCGATGAGATACTGGGCAATGCTCAGCACTCTGTGACGAACAGAATCTTCATCACTTTCATCTTCTAGGATTGTCTGTCCACCAAAAAAGAGGCTTTGGAACATGTACAAGCTATCTGGAACACAGGCAATTACATCCTTTTCACTCACTGTGAGTCCTGTGTGCCCTGGTGTTTATACAATGTCACTGCGGATTTTCAAAGTTACATGAATTAAAGACAAATAGATGTCCTCTCTTCCAGGCAAATACTTTGACATTGTGACTTTTTTCATCTAAATCCTCATTTTCTTCCTCCACTAACCTACAAAATGAAGTAAACATACATGATGGGAATTAAAAGAGTCTGTCTCTGACACTCCTATCAAGTGACTTGAAAAAATTGAACAAAGTGCCAACTTGGGACTGCAAATATTCCTTGAATGTAGATCTTCAACTGCTGTACCTGTCCGTTCTCAGCTGCATTCTGAAGTTCTTTGCAGAGCCACACCACGGTTAAGTCTGAATCATTGGCAGCTTTTCTGATTTTTGTGGTTGACCTTGTGAATGCTCTCAGACATATCAAATGGTATTTGGCTTCCGTTGCTATTAGGTCATTGATTCCAGCTTGGCGAAGCCCAACTTTGTAATCGAAAGTGGCATCTTGCATGATCTGAGCACTCGTGTTCTTTGGCATAATTGATATTAGACGCTGGTGTTGATGAGTCTTCTGACAAAAGATGCACAAGTTCCAGTTAAGTGGCTGCACACTTTTTCGTAACACACGAGTGCCTTCATTCTGAGAGGAGCTGCTGCTAATACAGCTGGCAGTAGTGTCCATTTCTTTCTCAAAGGACTTTTGCAGTCTTTCTCTTTTAGTTCTGTCAGTATATGGTGCGTAACGAGTCTTGTGCCACTTCAGTGTTGGGATGTCAGCTAAATTTAATGCATTTTCGAAGTGAGTTATGACTTCAACGTTTTTCCTGTCCCTCAGTTTTTTTCTGATACTTGTGACATTCCTTACTGTTATCAGACCTTGTTCACTTGCAGTTTTCAAGGAGTCTCCAGCCTTACACTTCTGACAAAAATGCAGAGTGACTCGTCGACAGAGGAAGGTCTTTTCAGATTAACCACAGGATCCATCATTACCTGAAATAAAAATTTAAAATCTCAAATTAATTTATTTGACAAACACACACACATTAAAATATACACAGACAGACGGATGAACCTGTTGATAATAAACGGCTGGCTTGGCAAGCGATAGCAAGGTATTAATGGGACACACCCCCCAAAAACCAAAATATCGCTCATTTCTCACCATTTTGAGATTCCACTGCATATTTGAACACTTTCTATAATCCACAAGATTCAATCCTTAAATCCGAAATCATACTTTGATTATTTACTCTTATTAATTCATGAGAGCTCAGCGTTTCAGAACTCACCCAGGCGTTTTCAGAAGGCCGAAAAGATGGCAGCTTTAAGGACCCCAGCGAATGAGAGCGAGCTGATCATCAAGGGACTGTCGAGGATGCAACCTTGATAAAGGATAATTATACAAGGTCGTTAATTATCTTCAAAAGGGGTGTTAAAATTTACCTAAACACACAGTTTTCAGTCATGCACTTCATTGGAGGTCTCTTAGTGTGCTTGCAAAGTTTGGGGCCACTTGGTTTCATGGTTTTGGAGTTATGGAGGAGACGCACACACACACACACACACACACACACACACACACACACACACACACACACACACACACACACACACACACACACACACACACACACACACACACACACACACACACACACTTTTGTATCTTATTATATGGATGTACCAGAGTGATACACAAAATATGAAAAAATAATAAAAATTATGTTTAAATGTGATTATATGTGGTTGTAGATTGTTACGTGTTCATTGAAATGGCATTCGACGGCCATTTTGTTTTATGCAAATTAGGTGGTCAAAACGTCAAAATATAGCCTGGGAACCACTTTTTAAAAAATCAGCACACTTACAACGTTAAAAGACTTGGTTCCACACTTTTTTTCCCCCACAAAAATGCCCCTAAAAGTCTTTTTAGGCCCATATTTGTCATTTTGCGACCAATACCACAAGATTTTCCCACGCTTGCTCTCACTCCTTCCACGCATGCGCACGAGCTGTGCTATGGCAGTCCTGCAGCCGCCTCCACTCGTGCCTGGCATCCCGTGAGCACCACTCACTTCTTGTAGCACGTCAGGCCTCAGACATCCGCTCCCGCTCCTGTGAAAAAATTTCAAACCTATATAATTTAAAATTTCTTAATCGTGAGCGCCACAGGTGTTTCGCCTGCCATGGAACATATGCACACCGGCCCCTCTTGGACCGGCAGGGACTCCAACCTCACTCTTTATAATACCCTCACTTGGGACCAGAACACTTCGACATTTTGATTCTTCAGTGTTAAGAAGGCTCACCCCTCCCGTCAGACAAGCTATCTGCTACCATTCAGCCTCCAGAGATTCCAAACCCGTATGCCGGTTTTTGCGGGACCAACATTACTTGCCCGCGTGATCGCTGATGCTCCTTTTATGAATCTGCATCCACAGCAGACGAGATGGAAAATAAAGAAGAACATGTGAGAAGATAGCCTATTAATGTGTAAGCAAGTCTGGAAGTGTTTGGTGCTATTGGCTCTTATGACTGCGCTTGGCCTGGCACCTGAATCTCCTGCTTGTCCAGCACTCTGCTCCATGAGCTCCATTCTGCCTCTCTCCACCAAGCCAAGTGACATTAACCGCCAGCCATGTATCTAAGCTGAATTACAAGTGAGCTGAGCGAGCCCGCCATACAGGATGCATGGCTCTTTATAGTTACTTGGCGAGGGAAGGGCTTAAAAGGTGGATCAAACTAAGCAATAGGCATTTCCCAGTGCTCCTATTGTTGCACGGACAATTAACATGGTGTTGGCCCTGCCCACGCGAGAGTACAGCAATGAAGATGGCCTCATTATGCTCTGGGCTGTTACGTACAGCTGAACTCTGCACTTAACGTGGCACTGGGGTGTTCAGTCACACTCTCTGTGCCTGAACATATGCCGCACACCAAATGGGGGCCATAACTGAGCAGAGTGTTCGGGCTATCAACACGCTGTTGAACACTTGCACTTCAAGTTAGATGCCTGAATGTCCAGAGTCCAAGTGTCTGAAATGGTACATTGCACTCCTTTATTCCATGTTGGTCCAAAAGGCGGTGGAGGTCATCGGTGGTGACTGTGGTTGAGGAGATGGTAATGGCAGCGTAGCAGTGAGGTTATAGTGGGGTGGTCCATGATAGTGGCAGCTGTCTGTCGTGGCTGTTGGTTATGTTGGAAGCTTCAATGATGAATGTAAGCGAGCTTGGATTGCTTTTTCGAGCGTGTGGTGATTACTATTAAGGCGTTTGGAGGTCGTTTGAATGTTGTGGCATTGGTTGTTTGAATATGATAAAATAAAAGGTGACATGACGTGTCCGTTAGGTTATGACATGCGATTCAAACACGAAATTGGCACACGTATGCTACTTACTTGCCTCTGTTTGTTGTGGGCTTTGGTGTACATGTATGTATGCATGCATGGAGGAGAAGCTCGTGTGCACAGAAGCAAAATAGGAAAGGAATGAGAAGATAAACCTGCCTAATCTCACACAATGCATATTGACCCATAAACCCATTACACATTAGCAAAAGGCTAGCTGAAACGAAAAATAAACATAACTATTTCAGGAACCGCTATATGTTGGTTCTGTGAAACGGTCATCCCCCAAGGTAATGGAACACGTCACAATAGAGTCCTTTCTTGCTTCCAATCAAACCTCCCCAACAAATATAGCAAGGTCCACATTGCTAATTACCTCCGTTACCAAAGGTGGAGCTTGTGTTTTCACTCCTGTCTATGAACAGGATATATCAAAAAAATTGTGGATGGATTTGGAAGAAATTTGGTGGGCAGGTTGAGTGTGTGACAAGGATGTCCCTAACCCTCACCAAGAATAAGTGCAAAGAAGAAGCCAGCATGTCCTCTCATGGAGTTGTCAAACATGGAGAAAGGGGCAGACAACCCTGAGCCTCTGACTAATTATCAACAACATGCATCCCCACACCATGGGAGTAGGGGAGCTATCCCCGACATCCTCACCGAATTCCAAATTCCTGCTCTGAACCTTCAGGGGGCACTGCATCACCCTCAGTCAATGATGGGACTCGCAGCCTTGTGCATCACAGGAAAAAAAATAGAAGACGACCACACCCTAATGTATATAGTACAGTATTTTATTGTAAGAATATTTTAACTAATTTACTCTGAAAATTTTCCACTCAATTTTTTTTTCTGTCAAGGAACACATTGTCAATGGAATTTTGAAGTTCAATTTACATTATTTCAATGTAAATGATGTTTTTCAGGAATGCATCTATCATGTAAATATGGAAGTACCTGTATATAGATATATCTGTGTGTGTGTGTGGTCATAAAGCAGAACATAACATTGTCTTTACAAACTCTCCCACCCCTCCCCCTCCTTTGCCTTTCTCTTTTTTTTTTTCCTCTATCTCTTCTACCCCCACCCCTGCCCCTCCCCGATAAAGTACAGCACTCTCCTCCCACACCTCTCACTCTTTCTTTCTTTCCTTGACTGCCACACCCATCTGTACTCCTACCTCCCAGAGTGTATAGCAACATGTGGTGAGGCATCACCCCTTCCCCCTTCCTCATACTATCAATCCTGCATAGTGACTTTCACCGTTCTGATTATTACCCCATGTACACAAAGCAAAATTTGTCAGGCCACTCCTAAAGGGTTGTAGTAAATGGAATTGCATCCACTTCTGTTCCCATGACAAGTGGAATACCACAGGGCAGTGTACTGGGTCTGACGTTGTTCATCGTCTTCATAAATGATCTTCCTGAATCAGTTCAGTCCAGTTTAAAGTTGTTCGCAGACGATACTAAATGATATAGCCTGGTGAATTGGGAGGTAGATGCAGTAACACTCCATAATGATATTGACGAGGCCTTGAACTGGTCAGGACGCTGGCAGCTTCCCTGTAATGAGGCAAAAATGTAAGGAATCAGGAGTTTAGTTATACCATGGGCAAGGGGAGTGAAAAGCAGGGAAATCGTGTCAGTAAGGGAGGAGAAGGACTTCGGGGTGCTCTTTGATCCAAGATAATTCTTTAGTTGCCATGTTGGAGATGCTGCTAAGAAAGCCAACTAAAGGCTTGGAATTATTAGATCTTTTTCATCATTAGATAAAATAGGGCTTGTACTATTATACAAAGCCATTGTATGACCAACACTGGAGTATTGTAATATAGGTTTGTTAACTTTTTTACAAGAAAGATGAAGATTGCCTCAAGAAAGTACAATAAAGAGCAACTACAGTTACCAGAACTTCATAGACTAGACTACTAGAGTATCCAGATAGATGGAAGGCACTTGGTCTGAACCACTCTTGTATATATACTAAGTAGAGCAGAGATTATTCAACTTTTTTTTTAATTTTCAGAAGATTGGATAATGTGGAGTAGAAGAAGTTTTTCTTACATGAGATGAGTCGACCAGGCCAAAAGGGCATTCACTCAAGATGAAGAAGTTTCATTTTAAGACAAAAATCAGAGAGTGTGCCTTTTCTATCCATTGTGTGAATAATTGGAATTCTCTTCCGAGTTATGTGATTAAATCTGATAGTCTAAATCAGTTCAAGTCTGTGATTGAGAAGCATTGGTTTGATCACCTCTTGAAATTTAACCCCTATAGAGTTTATGGCATCATGAAGAGAGGCACATAAGCTATGCTTTACGTCTCAAAATTGAGTAAATCCAGTGGAACAACAACTTACTTAAATTGCTGTTATATTTTGAACACAAATTGGAAAACAAATCTGACTACCATACTTTGTTTCTGAATTCGTCCCGATCGCATTTCTGAATGCGCAGAGAAGAGTGAGATATTTTCACTGTCTACCTGGCGGTCAAACAAAATTGAAAATCATTCCAAACAGGAAACTTACTATTTTTAAGGGCATTCAAAATGACACAAACAGGCACAAATAACGAATGTAACATGTTTGATATGGTGGTGTAATAAACACTGCATCAATGGTGGTAAATTCCGGAACTAATTTATTTATACGACTTTCACAATCTTTTTTTAAATTTAATTTAATCATAAACTAGAACTGTGTAGAACACAAATGGCCTTCTTATCACTTCGAAGAACCTCCAATTTTGCATTACTTGAACATATTAAATAAGGTGGTGTACACGGATGGATTGCTTCAATAGCGTTAAACTTCCAGAATCTTTTTTAGCGATCTTTAAAATCCTCATTTTATTTAAATTGAAATACTGCATACACTTAAACACTGTGCGGGGTAACATGTTCTATGAACTCTCGAGGTTTCATCTGCACCCATAAGCTTTAAAAGAAACGTTGCAGTCCAAGAGAGGCACTTGTCATGTTTAAAAAATATTAGAACATGCCCGTATGTGCGTGGCCGTACATGCAAAAAAAAAACACAAAAAAAAACTTTCAAACCGCGTGCCAGAAACAGCAACCACAGGCCGTTCCTTCGCTCTCGCGTGCCTGTGCATGCATGGCCGTACGTGTGTGCTTATACGTGCGTGGCCGTACGTGCAAACCCAAAAAAAAAAAAACTTTCAAACAACTACACAGGCCGTTCCTTCGCTCTCATAAAAGACGACTGGATTTGGGCATTGTGTTTATCTATAAATGCGCATAAGAAATCGAGAAATTATTAGAATACAGTAAGTCATCACTATCCGGAATTGGTGCATGCCCGTACGGAATGTTCACATGCATTCCACCAATTATCGCTTTCATTGAAGTAACAACTGCTGTGATACACACACAGAGTTAATTAAAATCAAGTTTACCTCCCTGTCTTTGCTAGCCATGACATTCGCTGCCATTGACCATTGCCACTCCTACGCCATGGTAACGAAGGCGCCCATTCCCCATCGGCCACGCCTACGCAGCAACGTGTCCTGTCATTGGTTTGGTAAATAAATGGCCGCAGCAACGTGTCTTGTCATCGGTTTGGTAAATAAATGGCCATAACTTGGGAAGCACTCGTCCGATTAATATCAAACCTTGAAAAGGCACATACTCAGGTCCCCAGCAATATACCTGGCAAGTTTCAATTAGATCGGACCAGTGGTTGTTGAGAAACCGGTCACACACACACACACACACACACACACACACACACACACACACACACACACACACACACACACACACACACATTGCTGGAATTATAGATAGATTAATAATCTGTTTTGTCAAACTGGTTTTCGGCATAAAAAAACAACTAAAAAAGGGTTTCATTTATTGGACATCATGGCTTTTGAGAGCACTGAATGACAACACAGCAATAGTCGATATTGTTGCAGATCTGGGGTCCGAGGCTTCCCATGAGGGGAAACGCTCAGGTCTCTCCTGACCGCCAGGTCTTGAGGCCAGCAGGCACAGATAACCCCCCGCACGCGACGGGTTGCTAAGCAACCATGAATGCCAATTGGTACTGCCAATCCTGGCAGGGTTACACTACTCCGCATGATACTTTACCCGAGATAGCTATACCAAGGCAGGTCTCGTGCCCTCGATGCATACTTGCATTAACTTACCGTATTAGGTGCAGCCAAATGGCGCTACCAAGTATGCACCAGCTAATAAGAGCCAATTAGTGGGGTAGAACTTCCTGGCTAACTATATGCGGACATGCTGGACCCATGGAGGAAAAAGACGGAACGAGCTGGGTACATTTATAACATAAGCAATTTATTAAGGCGGGGAAGGTCATGTGGCAAAATAATAAAAGGTTTTATTACAAGCAATATTTACAGCTTGGGAAAGCAAGGATTTGTGGGATGCGGAAAAAGAAATGCAAGTACACCCGGACCTCGACATTCGTGGTGCCAACATTCGCGTGTTCCGTGAATTTCTGGTTGATAATTTGCTACATTCACAGGAAATTGCCCCACGTATTTGCAGTTTTCACGGTGATTTTTTTTCCCACGAGCCGCGAGCATAACAGTTTTAAAACATATCTTCCACAAGCCACGCACAAAGTAGCTGGATAGACATACAGTACATTACTGTACGTATGCAAAAAACACATCTTCCACAAGCCACAAACATGACCTGTTTCCTGTACGTGCATTGTAGCTTTACAGGATAAATATAGTTTTGCAGAACATCTCACCAAGTGCACTTTAAACATGCGGTACTGTATTGTAGCTTCATGGCATAAACATAGTTTCGCGGGATGTCTTACTCGTGCAACACGTCATTCCCCACATTGCCAATCCCCATGAGTTACTTACAGAATGAAAACACTAACAGCATCTATTTATGTATCCAGTAATTACTTGGTCGTCATATACTGACATTACACAATGAAAACATTCAGCGCATCTTAGTGTAAATCACCATCTTGCTACAAACAGCACCATCTAAGCTGTTACATTTTTAAAACGCTGAGCATAATCTGCCTGCAGATAGGAAAGACATCATGTCCTGTGACTTAGAGACTAAAAATGTTCAGCATATGTATTAGTGTAATTAGCAGCGAGCAACATGTGGACTAATTACACGATGACATTGCTCACCACATCTATTATCAGCTGCCGAATACAGCATCACTCATAAAAAAATCCCCCACAAACAATACGCAGATGACTCACCCCTCCAGCAGTTACCCACATTGCATACGATAAGTTTGTAGGGCGAACACCTCCGGGGACCACGACGCGACCAAGGCATTCCTAGCAGAACTTGTGAGCCTCATCGAAGAGAAGGGGTACCTGCCAGAGCAGGTCTTTAACGCTGATGAGACCAGCTTGTTTTGGAAAAAAGATGCCGACCAGAACGTTCACCTCACAGCGCAAGAGCAAAGCAAGCCCATAAAGTACCGGGTATCCCTTCTCCTCTGTGCAAACGCCGAAGGGGGCTCCATGGTAAAGCTCATGATGCTCTACCCTTCCCTAACCAGTGTGCGCTGAATAAAAAACACACAAGCAGGAGCTGCCCATGTACTAGAGGGTGAACAGGAAGACGTGGGTGACGTCTATACTTTTTATGGACTGGATCCATATCTGTTTCGTTCCTCTGGTCAAAAGGTACCTTGCAGGAAAGAACCTTTCATTCAAAGTACTCCTGATGCTTGACAATGCTCCTGACCACCCCATGGACCTGAACGGCACATCTTCATCATATTGCAAAGTTACATGTGCTGTGTTTGTTTAATAAAAAATTGAAATAGTACATGATGATGATGATGATGTTTTTTTTCGTATTGCAGTACAGTTCGGTATGGTGAAGCGACTAAAATGCATTCTTCAATAAATTGCAAATGGTGCCTGGTGTTGTCATTTAATTATCTGAAAGCATTTTTAATAAAACTGTAATCATGCATTTATGGTGGAAAACGTTTTAAACTTTAAAAACTTTCCCTTTTGAACCAGAAACCACCCAAACTGATAACGTTATCCCCCTTGTCCCCATTGTACCAATTCCCCAACTTTGGTGGTGTCGCCATTTGTAGCTTTTTCATGAACGAGGACCCACCGCGAACAGACATTATCCCCCTTGTCCCCATTTTACCAATTCCCCAACTTTGGTGGTGTCACCATTTACGGCCTTTTTCATGAACGAGGAACCACCGTGAACCGATAATGTTATCCCCCTTGTCTTCATTGTAACGATGACAAAACACTCGTGGATTTTTTTGTGGGTCAGGAAATCCCCAGAACCGATCCACCCCATTCACAGTTTCAACATTCGCAGGGTTTTCCCAGAATGTATCCCCCGCAAATGTCGGGTTCCTGGTGTATATACAAACTAGAACGGGCACTCATAGAGCGCATACCTTCGCCGCCACTACTTTTTTGTTCTTGGTATGAGTGTGGGGAAGTGGTTTCATATGAATGGTCTTATGACACAAACCACATATCTATAATGTCATGACCCCCCCCCGAATTTCGGGGGCTACGGACTAAACAACAATCAACTCACGTCGTTTTGGCGAGTCTTCACTCGCAAGCTCAGTGAATACAACGTTTCAACAAGAGAAGGTAATCTCGTTTGATGCTGGTTTCATGCAAATCGAATAAGAAGACTGAGTTATGTCGAAAACCGCATATTTTTCAAGGGCGTGACCCCCCCCCCGACATTTTACCCCAACCGGTGACATGCGTTATGACGTCATTGTGTCACAAGATTGGGCATTAAATTCTGAACATTTTGGTGCTGGGTTCATGTAAAGCGGACAAGAATTGACCGCGTTATGACAAAAAACGCATATTTTTCAAGGTCGTGACCCCCCTGACCTTTGACCCCTAACCGGTAACAAGAGTATGGGCGTCATTGTGTCATATTGCATATCACAAGATGAGGCATTGAATTCTGAACATTTTGGCGTTAGTTGCATGCAAATTGAATAAAAATTGACCGTGTTATCGTAAAAAGACGATTTTGACCTTTTCGTGACCTTGACCTTGACCATTGACCCGAACGATCCCAAAATCTAATCGAATGCTTCCTGGCTAATAACCAATCATCCCACCAAATTTCATGCAATTCGGTTTAATACTGTTTGAGTTATACGAATCACAAGATTACAAATAAATAAATAAATGCATGCCGACCAAAACATAACCTTTCGCAGAATGCGAAGGTAAAGAAGACACAGTGTAGAGCTAACCCGATAAAAAGAATATTCATAACTGATGCAGACATTACAGGTGTCATCAGACACACCCAAAGAAAGATGAGAAAGTACGAGGTGTGAACGACCTCTTTGTACCTGGCACAGTCCCAACCTCGTTGGGAAGAGGGAAGTGGGGAAGAAAATGAAAAGGTGGTGAAGTGCATGAGTGAGGAGGTGTGATGAGGTGTGCGGTGTTTGGCAGATGAGGTGGAGGAAGGTGTAAAGATGTAGGTAAAAGGGATTGGGGGGGGAGGAGGTGTCAAAAATGAAGCAAAGAACCCATGAGGGGAATAGACATTTGCGAATGCAGAGGAATCTGTTAGTGTAATTGTATATGGGCGAAGGCGGCGCTCGGTCTGGTTTCCCTGCTCGTACAGCGCTCTGCTCCGAGTTCTGTTTTGACTCAGTTCCGCTTCGTGTCTCCAGGAACAGAAGGACCAGATACGAGCATGACAGGCAAGAAGAAGGCTGGGACCAGATGAAGAGAGCGAGCATGTGGAACTCGGTACATTTATAATCCTCCTACGAGGGTAGAGCCCTGGGGGCGGAGCAGGTGGGCCGTGGGTATATCCTCGTGCCGCCATTGGTGTGCGGACATTCACCCCAGCCTAGGCCATGCCCAGACAAGGATTCGGCACCGGAAACACCCCACAGTTGATCTGCACGTCATCACACGAACCATGGAGCGAGGTACACAATGGTGCACCGTCCATCAGCGCAGCTCCTTGTTCTTGCTAGTCGGGAAAGGTGGTGGTGGTCAACAGTGAGCTTTGGCATGGTGGTTGATATCATGGTTGTGGCATTTGTTTCAGTGAGTGCAGGCAAGTTTTGGATGGAGGCAGTTGCAGCATTGTAGTGGTGAGCTATGGCAAGGTGGTTGAGGGATCATCGCGGTTGTGACGGCGAGTTCATGACGAGGCAGCGGTGGTCGGAATTATAGGTGAGTTTGGGTTGTGGTTTGTCAGGTATTTTGGGAAGGCGTTGTGGTGGTTGCAGGAATGTTGCAGCATTGGGGTTCAAGTATAGCAAAGGTCTGAGATATGTCATTGAAGAATGGCATGAAGTTTGAATAGGAAATGGTGCACGTATGCCAATGAGCTGCTTGCGGGAAGGAGAGGACGTTTGTATGAAGTAAAATAAAATAGATAAAAGAATAAAGAATGGGATACACGACCTACCTAAAAGCCCTTTGCAACACATTTTGTCCCATAGACCCATCAGACATGAAGGAAGGGCTATCTAAAATGGATACTAATGAAATAACTGTCTCAGAACCATGATATGTTGTGCCTTAACCTTGGGGGAGTGCCGGCTTCTCAGAACCACAACACTATAAAAGGGAGAGTGGATAAATGGTGAAGGAACTAACACAGAGCTCAAGTGCGGAAATCCCCAAAATGGAGTGGGCTGAGTAAGCAAGGACTAAACAGGATAAATGTGGAAAAGTGTGGGTGAGTAAGAGGGGTGAATCAGTGAGAATAGTAAAATATCAGGAATAGAAGGGACAACATAAAATGGCAATGGCTTGAAGTTTTATACTGAGAAGAGCATGATTGAACATTATTGGAGAATCCCATTCCACAGTTGAGAGACACAAAGGAATGAATGAGCTGAGAATAACTTGGTTCGGTGGAGGATTCCAAATTGCCTCGGTGTACTGGACACTAGCTTCGATAAGTGAGGAAAGGTCACAGCAGATTAAAAGTCTGAGGAGTTTCAAAAGACTGCACCTCTGCCAGATCTTGTTCCCAGAGGAAGCTATATTGTTACATGAAGACTAAATGGATTTTAAAATAAAAACAATTGCAACAACCCCCACGCCTGCACTCGTCCAAAAAACAAACATGACCAGATGTGCAATGCTTTTACATTTATTTCAAACTTTCATAGAATATTTTATTTCTATTAACATTTCAAATTTACAAATATGACAATTTACATTCATGGTGGGAGGGAATAAGTGCAAGGTCATTCATCTGTCCCCATGCACCATTTGGTGTCTGGAACAGGAAAAGAGCAAATACATTGACAGTTTGCCCTTGCTGATTGGTACCGTTTGCTCCATCTGCATTGGGGTACTGCCAGACAACTTCACTGGAATCAACTGGCAGGTCAGTGGCTTGTTGGGGCCTTGGACATTCTCGTCGCAGACGTTCGCCTGATGGAGACAGGAGGGCTTAATGGAAAATTGAATTTCATCAACAAAAAAAAAACCTGCGACACAAACATGAAATCGAATTTGCTAAACGAGATCACCCACACACCAGCCATTGCCAAAACCCATTAAAAAAAAACTCCAAATAACTTTTCCAATGAGTCCCTTACAAGAAACGGCAATGCAGGAAGATGCCATTCAGCCCATCAAAGCCTGTGTTATGGATGCCAACAGATGGTTGTTTGTCCGTGCTCTATCCTTTATAAATGCTGAGCATCCAGCATGGAAGCAGCACGTACCATTTTTAAAGTCTATGGGATGACTCGTTCTGGGATTGAACGGCTGACCTTTCAGACTCAGAGTGGATGCTACAACCATTAAGAAAACGAGACTGGTTGACGTCTGTTCTTAGAATTGCAACTTTCCTTGCCATTTGTGCCTTCGATTCATTCAACACTTTCTTCTTGTCCAATTATTCCTTCATATGCTCCATTGCAATATTTGCTTCGTCTCAATTTCACGTATGTTTTTTTTTTAAATGCATGGTCTTGGCTTATGGAAGAGTTCGGACACAATATAACAAAGGGGAAATGCCAACGGCAGTGAACGGGAGAAAATAGATGGAGACGGACAAACAAGGGATGCAGGTAATGATGAGGGGAAGAGGGGGGAAGAGGGGAAAAGGAAAATGCAAGGGGTGGACAAGATGGAGACATAAGCAAAATTTTTGGAGGGGCTAGGTGTGGGGGTGGTTTAAAAGATCATGGTTTTGGATAAGAGATGACTTGAGATGATGGTAAACAGCTGTCTTGAAGACCTGGAGGGAAAAATGAGAATGAAGAGAATGTGGAAGGTGGTTCCACAGGCAGGGGAAAAAAAAAAAAAGAGGAATAATCGAGTGGAGGTGAGCAGTGGTTCTGGATTTAGGCAGTTTCACGAGGAGAGGTTTGCTGGTGGACCGCGTGCATCCTGAAGATACCTGGGGGTGGACAATACATGGAGAGGGCAGAGGGTGCAAGACCAGAAATGAGGTTGAAGAAGAAAGACCACCAACCTGTCAGTGATGGCGACGTGATAGGCCCATAGACTCAGCTACATCACGAGAGATTCCAATGATCTTAAGAGCCTTGGTTTCCATGTTCGCCAAGCTGAGCAAGATGTGAGGCAGGGGAGTCAGCCCAGAGAGGAGAGCAGCACTCCATCAATCTGTGGATGAAGGCCTTGTAGGTAGGTAGGAGCTCAGGTGTGCCAAGGAAGGACTTTGCACGATGGAGGATGCCCAGGTCGGCATCTAGCTTCGGAGGACAATTTTGAAATGTGGCTTGCCCAAGATCATGGCTAAGAGTGAGACCCGAGAGTTTTGGTGACTGAACCTCTTTGAGAGGGTTGTTGAGAAAGTAGATGAGAGAGAAAGGAGAAAGGAGAAAGGAGAAAAGAGAAAGGAGAAAAGAGAAAAGAGAAAGGAGAAAGGAGAAAGGAGAAAGGAGAAAGGAGAAAGGAGAAAGAGAGAGTGTTCTCAGGATTGAAAAACTTGTTCCAAGTATTTGACCAGTTTGTGATTTTGTCAAGGTCTGAGGAGAGGGAAGAGGCTGTTGCCTATCTGTCTGTCAGAAGGATGAGGGATGAAATGGGTGGTCATCAGCAAAGAGATAAAGAGGATTTTCCAGTCATTGAAATCATTAATGAAGATTAAGAATAGGATGAAGAAAGGAATACGTTGGACTTTTTACAGCATTTGCTGGTCCATCTATTAAGAAAGAAAGAAAAAAAAATAACCCAGCTCCTACATGGTTGTTCAACAAATGAAAACAGGAATATCTTAAAGTTCCTCAAAAAGGAGAATTGTTCACACAGCAAGGATGAAATATTGAAATCACCAAAGTAGAACAGTAATTGAAGAATGGTGACAAAACACACTACCTTTGGAAACTTTACATGTTGACCATTTCAACGAACCAACTTAAAAAGCCTGACAATCATTTTCGTTACAAGGGTGATCACATTCAAATTATTTTTTTTAATTTCAAAACCGAGCTCTTAACAGAAATATTGTGCCCCAGCTGTGGAAAAGCGAGAAAACTGAAAGGTGTTTCGAGGACTGCTGCGAGGCAGAGAGAGTGCACGAAACACTTGAAGGCCAAAAATCAGTTTCACCTACTAATGTTGTACAAAGAGTAACATGATGCATTCAAGGGATGACCAATCAGGTGAACATCCACCACCATTCAGACTTGGGGGGGGGGGGGGTGGGTATACTCCTTTCTTGCAAAAAGCACTTTGGCCTGCTCAAGGCAGACCCTAACTCTAACCAAATACCCCTCTCCCTTCCCCCAGGTCACTGGTTTTTGAAGAAAAAAAATTTAATGATTTGAGAACCCATGCAGCATATTCCACAAGTATGTACTGCCTGGAACCTACTCACATGAATCCAGTCACAAAAAAGTCATAACTCAACGTTTTCCAACAGCAGCTTTCTTTCCCAATATCTTTACAGGAGCAGATGGAATCTTAAACTTTACTAAAAAAAAAAAAAAGCATTTGGAGGAGAGGTTCATGGCAAGGCAGACCAGACATTGGGACAAACAAACATCAAGGGAGCAAATGAACAAGGAAGGAAAAAAAAAAGCGAGGAAACAAATACACGAGCAAGTATTTGAGGAAAGGTTAATGGAGCCCAGGAAAGGTCATGGCTGATGGTGAGGCTGAGAAGTTCAACAGACAACCTCTTCCATTAGGTGACCAAGGAAATAGGTGGGTTCATTTGATAGATCCTTCAGGACCAACAGGGTGACACTGATATTTCACCGATTAAAGGACGATGTTCCATTTATCAGACCAGAGTGTATTCCTTCCCAGATCAGCAGACACACGCAGCTGCTGTCTGCTGCACATAGGGAAAAATGTATGACACAATGTGGAGCTCTCAAAGCATCAAGATAATGCAAAAAGGAACATAGGATTGGTCATTTATAGAGATGAGGAACACTGAGCCACAAAAAACTGCCTTGACGAAGCCTCCACTGGGAAAGGTGAGAAGAGGGTTCCATTGATAACATGTTGACTGCATGAATGGAAGAAGTCAGAAATCCAACAATGAAGGTAGTCTTCCCTGCTACAGGCAAAAAGAGCTTGGCAAGCCAAACAGGTTGCCAGACTGTGTCGAGTGCCTGAGATATGTCCAGAGAGACGGTTTTAGCCTTGTTTGAGATTTTGAGTTTCCAACCATTGCTGATAAAGGAACAGAAGTCCAGAGTTGAGTGAATGGGACAAAATCAAAACTGATGATCAGAGATCAGACCGTTTGAAAACAGGAAAGACTTGTTAACTTCATCACAAACTTCTTCATTTGTGACAGAGGTGCACATAATGTTATTATGGTATTTCACCACCAACAATCTCACGCCTATTTTCTGGAACCATACTTGCTACTCACCTGTTTTCTCAAAATATAATAATATAAAATCCCATACATGACAGAAACCATTCAATTAGGACATTACTGCGGTGTTACAACCATTACAAGTAAGAAGTCCAATTAAAAATAAAAATTAAAATTTGATAACATTAATGGTAAGGGTTATCAATCAAGAGATATTTAAGGTGATACAATGGAACAAGTGCAACGGCAAATCCAGAGGCCGAACCTGTTGGTCGCTTGCAGAGCTCTGGCTTGAACAGGTCAAAGTGTTTTTTCCAAATTCGGTCACAAGTCTCTTTACATCACCGACTTCAGGTTTGACTTTCTCTTTCCCATCCTGCTTCCTCTTGAACAAAGCATCAAAGGCCCGCCTCAGCAAGCTCTGATCAGTCTTAGCTGATGGTACTGGAGGAACAGAACTGAAGGCAAGAGGGAGTCGATCAGGAGTGAAACCCTGCAGTTTGGAAAGAAAACAAAATGAGGTGGCAACTTCGACTTTGGAGATTAAAGCATTTTAAAAAGGGAAGATCCTCAAAGATTAAAGGTGAAGGGGAAAGGGAAAGTGAAGGTTATTGTTGCAAGCTCGAGGGTGACAAATCAAGTGTTATAAGATTTATATTTCGTCCGTCCAATGTAGATATAATACGGAATATTGCATTTGCTTCATACGTTTGATGGAAGAGATCATAGTATGCTCTTACTTATTCTGTCCTCATCTTTAGTATGCATATCACCAAGCACTTCATGGAAGGGATTCAAGATTTACACACTAGAACCAGAATCCATTTCTTGGAGGAAGCTGTGCAAACACTGCTACGAATGAAGCTGACTGCAGGCAATCAAAGTTACCATGCCTCGATGTCTGTGCCCCACCCAAGACAATAAAATGATACAAGGGTTCCAAGATAGGTGTGATCAATTCAAAATGACAATCTTTGTAAAGTGATAGAGAATAATAACAAAAGACCATACCCTTTGAGACCTGGTTGAACTTTCTGATTGGCTAATGCTGATAGGGCTGGTCAAGGGAGCACTTTTGCCATTTAAACATAGATTTGGAATGTTTGAGATGAGATTGAGAGCTTCTGGTTGGAGATGTGTTGAACTAACCAAAGTTAAGGATGTGCGACCGAATCTGCACTCTTGTAAGCTGGTGGTCGAGTAGGACTTGGGGGGGGGGGGGGAGTGAGCTTGTAATCACACGTACAGACCTACAAACTATCCACGGTGACAAAGTAAATTGCAGAAAAAGAGTTCCTAATTTTCTACACACATCTGGAATCAAACAAAGCCCTCTTTACGTCTACGTTCTACCATGTATGGTTGATAATCTGCATGCTTGTACAGCCATATATAATTAATCAGTGTGAGTTTGTAATAATTAAGACTTGTGTAACAAGTTTGGATCAATATACAAGTACCAAGTAAATTGAAGATTATTTAAGGGAATTGCTGTTGCAAAAAACAATGTGGTTAAACAAGTGTATTTTTGTGACAAGGTTGACTTGAGGATGATCAACAATTGCAAGGTTGGGGGGAAGAGAGTAGAAATCTCTTGGCAAATCCTTATGATCGCATCACAGCGAGAATGTTGTTTGGACCTTGGGGCAATGGTTCATTTTACTGAGAAAGCCGATTAGGACTATCCCAATCCCCCGGCATGCAACAATACTCGTACGTTTGACGGCTACCCAGAAGTGATGAGAAATAAATGGAAATGGGTTAAAAATAACAACAAAAATTCGCACAAGGAAAGGTTTGGATCTTTTAAGCATAGCATCATTATGTCTGCAGGTGTGAGAGTCAAAACACCACTCAAGGTATTTTCAAAGGTGAAGCCTCTGTACATGTCACCACAAGTGTGCCAGAGTTTTTAAAAGCAACACCTTCCCTTTTCACAGGAATTCCTTGGCTAAAGACCATGAGTGCCTGAGCTAGTAGCTCATCCACAGCATGCATCGATGGGGAACAAGTCCCTCATACACTTGCTCTACTGTTTGATAAGCACTCAGACATTTTATCGACAACTCAAAGCAACAGGTAGACCATAGATATTTGAAAAGGAACATGATGTGGGGAAAGGGATGCAACCAGGATATTACAGTGAAGGAACATGTACAGGTTCAAAAAGCTCCTTTTTCACATTTTGATGGGTGGGTACAAGCAAACCTTTGTGAGGAAATCGTGAGAAAGGATTTCATCGAGGGTGGGCCGATCATCTGGTTGCTGAGTCAACATGGCGGTAAGTAGGCTTCGTGCCGATGGAGAAAGCAAAATTGGTAGCGGTGGATATGCAGCATGACGAATAGCTCGGTAAGTCTCTTCCAGGTCACGGCTTTCAAAAGGAGGTCGTCCAATGAGCAAGGTGTACCTGGAAGTGGAAAGGAAAAGAACATTCAAGTGAAAGTCTCGCTTAACAGGAAACCCTTTCGGGTGCTATGCACATCCAAAATGATCAGCAATCAGTGACCACTTGAAGGGTGACTGTATTCATGAACCTATCTGCAAAAAATAAAAATAAATAAAACATTTTATGGGAGGTGAGTCAGAGGATAAGTTACCCATAAATGGACACAAACATACTTAAAGCACAAGCTGCAAGACATTCCACTTGAATGTGGTCAAAGACCTTGATGACCATTGAAACACTGCAAATAATGAAAGGCTATGCAATACAAGTGATTTTATATCACAAGCACTGGTGTGCAAATAATAGGCTGCCCTAAACTTTGAAAAAGGAAGAAACAACTTTTTCATCAATGCACCAACAAACGCAATCCAAACAGTCTCTGAAGTGGCTGGACCAATCCCGGCCAATGCCGTGTGATAAACTCACATGACACAACCCAATGACCAGACATCTGCCTCAGGTCCATGACCCCGTCGTTCCAAAACCTCAGGAGCTAAATAGTTGGGAGTTCCACATACCGTGCTGAAATAGATCAAAGGCAATCAAGCATTAGTGCTGCCAGATTTTAGCAGTTGACGACCAAAAAAAAAAAAAAACAAACGAAAAGAGAGAGAAAAAAAAAACATCAAAATAAAAGTCAAAGGGCAAGCCATCAAAGAAGGGTATTGGACCATCAGGATTGGAAAGGGAATGAAACAAAAATAAATAAATAAACTTTTAAAAGGTGAGCACCACTAACTTTTCAGAGCAACGTGGGGTGTACCCTTAATGCTCCATTTAAGTAGCACCACCCAAATCCCAAAAGTGAGGGAGGATAAAGAGAACAAATGCAAATAACCTGGTCTCTATAATCACCATGACAGCAGGGGATGGAGGGTAACATTAATACAACATTAATTGATGAAAGGATTTGACACATCCGAAATGAGTAACACGAAATGGAAACTCGCATAGCCCAGAGTAAGTAAACTAAAAGGGAGCATTTGTGTATTTATCTGTCAATACATTTAAAGGGAGGACGACATAATCTACCGTCTGCGAGACTCTGGTGGACGAAGCCTTGTGGCCAGACCCAGGTCCCCAATCTTCACCTCCATCAAGCCACTGATGAATAAATTCGCTGATCAGAGTTGTGGGGAAGGGTAGAAGATTAAAAAAAAAACATCTGCATTACTATAGGCCATATAGATGCCACATATCTTTTCAATAGATGTGGAATTATTGTTCACCGCTCAACCAATAAAATCTCTAAATATCAATGTCAAGCCTTGTGTGATATTCTCAGTGTTCACACAGCAGCTTGGGAAAACAAAACCATGGTACCATTTCTAGTGAACCAAAGTATGACGATCAAGTTGGCTGCCCTTATACTGGCAAATGGACGAGACCGTGTTGAAAAGTAATGCCTCCTATAATTTTTATCCAAAACAGATAAAGATATTTGAATGAAACAAAGTGCAGTCTGCACACGAGTTCTTCCCACCACTGGGTGTGAACTTTGGTGATTCTAACACTCGACGTCTCAGTGCTACATTTGTCAAGATGGCAGAGAGCAGCACGATGTTCTCAGCGCTGTGAAGCATAAAGGGGGTGAGACGACCATTTTGATCCTGACAAAAGATTGTAAATGGAGTACTGTCACAAAGGATTACCAGCCATGACTTTGCTGCATCAGATTTTTGTCTTTTCCAAACTTTGAGAACATTTTTCTTCCAATGATGTCTTGGCCGCTGTGAAGTTAAGTTAGCAAGATGGACATTTCTATCATGACCATCACAAAACCATTTGAACATTGGCAGAAATATGTTTACTGCCATGGTGATTGTGTTGAGAAATAAATATGCATGATGGTAGAATCTGTCTGTTTCATTCAAATATCTATCCATCCGTTGGGACCATACTCTGTGCAGAGCATTGGTGCTGCCTAAGCAGTCTCCTAGGCTATTGGACACAATCCTGGACGGGTCGCCACTCCGACACAGGATACCAGCAAGCTGACACTCATTTTGCCAACCCTGGAAGGATGACAGGCAGAGTCAACCCCACCTGATATTAATTGAACATCTGAGGGGAATTTGAACTCAGGATCTGAGGATCCCAAGCCCACCACCCAAACCATTAAGCCAACAACAGGATATTCAAATATCTTTACCTGTTTCGCAGAGAAGGAATAGGAGGCATTACTTTTCAACATGCCCTCATATATAATGTTTTCAGCAGTTTATAGCGAACGCAGTGAGCTTCATCCTTAACACGTGCACATGAGAGAATAGGAAACAACAACAACACAATACCCTGGCAATTTGGAATCCGTGTCGTTGGCTATGACCCTTTTGCTTCCGGTTTTTGTCATGGGGAATAATGCATGCTGGGAGATAAAGGCATCGTCGGAGACATGAAAGACCCAAATATCATACATGGTATATATTTCCTCCACTGATTTTAATAAAGATATCTCCCGCATCATCAAAAAATATTTTTAATCGCGATTTACATTATTTTATCGCTGATTCCGAATCCAGGACGAAGTAATCGGAGATTGCGTATACAGTTGTGAACAAGTTATAGGTAAAGTCAGAAGCGAATGTAAGAAGAATTCTATGTTCGCTTCTAGTATTTATTTTTTGAGATGAGATCCTGTTCTTGGCGGTGTAGTTGTTGTGAAGGTAATGTTGAGGTAATATTAATTTTTTTAGATGAGATCCTGTTCTTGGCGGTGTAGTTGTCGTTGTGAAGGTAATGTTGAGGTAATAATAATTTTTTTTTTTTTCGATGAGATCCTGTTCTAGGCGGTGCAGTTGTCGTTGTGAAGGTAATTATTTTTTAGATGAGATCCTGTTCTAGGCTGTGTAGTTGTCGTTGTGAAGGTAATGTTGAGGTATAATGTTGAGGTAATATTTATTTTTTCAGATGAGATCCTGTTCTCGGCGGTGTAGTTGTTGTGAAGGTAATGTTAAGGTAATATTTATTTTTTTGAGATGAGATCCTGTTCCAGGCGGTGTAGTTGTCGTTGTGAAGGTAATGTTGAGGTAATATTTATTTTTTCAAATGAGATCCTGTTCTAGGCGGTGTAGTTGTCGTTGTGAAGGTAATGTTGAGGTTATATTGATTTTTTTTTTAGATGAGATCCTGTTCTAGGCGGTGTAGTTGTCGTTGTGAAGGTAATGTTGAGGTAATATTAAATTTTTTAGATGAGATCCTGTTCTAGGCGGTGTAGTTGTTGTTGTGAAGGTAATGTTGAAGAAATATTTATTTTTTCAGATGATATCCTGTTCTAGGTGGTGTAGTTGTTGTTGTGAAGGTATTATGTTGAGGTAATAATTATTTTTTAGGTAAAGTCAGAAGCGAATGTAAGAAGAATTCTACGTTCGCTTCTCGGCTTTGCCTATTCCATATTAATTTTCAAACAAGAGTTTATTTTTAAAAAAATGAACAAACAAAATGTGCTCCTCAACTGGCAAGGCCACCACTTGGCTGTAGAGTCATCCAGAGAAAGCAGTGCAAAAATGGGAAGAACAAGCTACAAGCTTCTGCCAAAAATGGGGAACATGTTATCATGGGTACAGGTTTGGCAATTTATTTGGTTATGGCGCCACACCAGCAGAATGCACGGTCTACAACAAAGTAATTTGATTAATGCTCGATTGGCAAAATGTTCTGCTTTCACTACATTGCAAGGTTTTTATTCTTCCATTCCCCTTTCCTAATAACATCAGCACCACTTTTAAATCAGAAGGTCAGATGGAGTGAAAAGATTCTCAAGAAGTTTGCCCTGTTGCAAACGACAAATGAACTTGTGTGTGGAGGTCGGTACCGAGTTTTAGGTCTCTGTGCACAAGGCCTCGAGCATGCAGGTATTGCAGGCCAAGCAGAATATGTCGCAAGCAGCATCGCGCGTCGGCCTCTTGCATCACGTGCCTCTTCCTCAACAGGTGAGCCAATGACTGCAGGACAGACCGAATGACCACAATTTTCCAATATCACTGCATTACCGTGCAACATGACATTGTCTTAGGGTCTGTAAAACCTCAGAATGCCAGACACCGGACTGTGGGTCCAATACTAGCAATTTTAATCACATTTTATCTCAAGCCTCACTCACCTGGTGGTTACACAGCTCAAGCAAGATGAAGATGCTGTCTTCGGTTTCAAAGTGCTTCTCAAACTTGACAACGTGCTTGTGGTGCAGCATCCGATGAACGGAAATCTCCCGCTCAACCTGAAGTCAGAGTTGAGGATGATTGCAGAAAGTAAGGAAGTTCAAGTAAGATGTAAAATGTATCATAACGAGAAAGAGCAATCAGATTACAAACCCTAATCAGGAGTTTTTTAGTGTTGTGTGCAGACGATACATTGACAACGTAGGTTTATGTTAATTTCGCAAACAGACTTTTTCAGTTTTATTGTGCAGATCCACGTTCCAATTGTATATACGCTAATAGTCGATAGATTTAGAACACCCACATTTTTCCAGTTTTGCTGAAATGTAAGCAGTTCAAGTCCAGTGAATAACCTGAAATGGTACAAAGCTAAGTGGTAAACTGCCAGAGGTTAAAAATAAAGTTTAGTTAACCAAAAACTGAAAAATAATTTAAATTTCAGTTGTTAATAAAGGCCCTTTTCAGGGAACAAGTAATGGGTTAGCAACTGCAGCTGTTCTGCAGCAATGGAAGTAAATTAAGCTTTGAAAGTTGATGCAAACAATTCCATCAGGTGTCCCAACTTTTGTTGATTAGTTACAAACCCTCTGTCTGTATAAAAGCAGTGTTGGAACAGATTGTGTTGCTATACCCTCTGAAGCATTATTTGGACAATATTTCACTGCATGAAGTAGTGTATTGCTATCATAATGGCGAGAAAAAGACAATTAACAAAGGAAGACAGACCGAGCATTATAACCCTTAAAAGTTTAGGTCTTTCCTTTAGGGAAATTGCAAAGAAGCCAAGGTGTCAGTGAGTACAGTTTCCTACACCATCAAAAGGCACTTGGAAACTGGAGGAAACTGTGACAGGAAGAGGTCTGGCAGACCCAAAGCCAGAACATAATCAGAAGACAAGTTTCTGAGAGTGAACAACTTGCGTGATAGGGAGCTCACAGTACAGCAGCTTCAAGCACAGCTTAACACTGGTCGAAGTAAGGAAGGCTCAGTTTCAACAGTGAAGAGAAGACTTCGAGCTGCAAGTTTTATAGGTCAAGTGGCAGTAAGAAAGCCATTGATAAGATGGCAAAATAAGAAAACCTGGGCCATGAAGCACCACCAGAGGACTGCTGAAAACTGGAAGAAGGTCTGATGGACCGATGAATCAAAATTTGAAATTTTCGGTTCATCACGCAGGGTTTTTGTACGCCGTCCAGTTGGCAAAAAGATGATTCCTCAGTGTGAGACATGAACTGTCAAACATGAAGGAGAAAGCGTGATGATCTGGGGTTCTTTTGCTGGATTCAGTCGGCAACTTGCACCCTGAACCAAAAGAGCTAGTACAGCATTTTGCAGCGCCATGCAGCACCATTTTGCCGATATCTGGTACACGCTGAGTTGGTCAGGGGTTCATCCTACAGCTAGATAACAACCCAAAACATACCTCCAGGCTATGTCAGAACTACCTGAGAAGAAAAGAACAAGACAGTAGGATTCAAATCATGGAATGGTCAGCACAGTCTCCAGACTTAAACCCCATCGAGCTGGTTTGGGATGAACTGGACAGAAGGGTGAAAGCAAAGCAACCTACAAGTGCAACACATTTGTGGGAACTTCTGCAACAGTATTGGGAAGAACTTTCTGAACAATATTTGATTTCCATTGTAGAAAGAATGCCACGAGTATATTCGGCTGTTATATCTGCAAAAGGTGCCTACTTTGATGAGTCAAAATTTTAGATTAAATTTTGTTCAACAAAACGATTTCATGATTTCTTTTTATCTGCAATTGTTTATTTGTTCTATGCTTTAATTTCAGAGTACATTGAAACATTAAACTGCTTAAATTTCAGTAAAAACTGGAAAAATTGGGGTGTTCTGAAACTTTAGACCGGTGGAGTATTTTATAGATACACATACTTTTATAGTACGTACTCAAATGGAAGACTAAATACTGCATTGGAGTCATCAGAAGGAACCTGAAGAAGTAAAGAGCAAAGATGGAGTCATCAGGAGGAACCTGGATAGGATTCGGGTTTCAGACACTACTCCACTACCCTCAAACCCATCTGGGCACAGCCAAATGAGCCTTTCAGAAAGAAATTCTGCTGGAATTTGCTTCTCCTTCGACAGGTAGACAAAGAAAGAGAGAAATAAAGAGTAGAAGAAATAAAAGAAAACAAAAAGCAAGAATTAGAATGAAGAAAGAGAATTGTGAAAAAAAGTAGACAGCGTGAAAGGAACAAAGAACGAAGATGTCAGGAAGAACCCGGACAGATAGATTTCAAGAGTTGGTGTCCAGGCTCAAATGCAGCAACAGGTACAAGCTACCGGAGGTCCATCAGCGGGGAGGTCCGACAGTCCACACAGCATCAGGAGGAGGAGGAGATTGGGACCATACTCTGTGCAGAGCGTTGGTGCTGCCTAAGCAGTCTCCTTGGCTATTGGGCACAATCCTAGACGGGTCGCCACTCCGCCACAGGATACAGCATGCTGGCACTCATTTTGCTGACCTCAGAAGTATGACAGGCCGAGTTAACCCCACCTGGTATTAATTCAACAGCTGAGCGGGATTTGAACTCAGGACCCTAGTATCGAAACCCCACCACCCAAAACCAGGCTAGACAGCTCAAAGGTGAGTGTGCATACTTTTGTCCTCCCAGCCCATGTGCGCACAAGACATTAAGAAAAATCTTCAGCCTATCAGAGTCAGGGCAAGGCCAGCCAAAATGCTTTAACGGTGTTGTCCAACCAAACTCTCATCATTGGAACATTTAATTACCTTATCCCTGTGTTGAGGCTTGGTAAGCTTGGCTCGAGAAATGACCTTCGCAGCAAACATACGGCCACTGCTCACCTCCATCAACTCATAACAGCGAGCAAACCCACCCTGAAAGGCATACAAGGCATACAGGGCCAGGTTAACGTTTGTTTTGCACAGAAATGCATTTATAAACAAGATTTAAAATTTAATCTAAAGAAAAAAAACGAAAAGAAAAAAGGATGTTTTTTTTGTTTGTTTTTTTAAAATAGGCAACATCCCATTACAGCACAACTTGTTATGACAGATAAATAAATTCAAAATGATGTACGTACATACAGATGAAGAGGTAGACAAGTCATGGAAAAAGCCTCTTACAGAAATCACAGAACAAACAAGCAAGACTATCCGTCACTTTTGGTGGTTTTGAGTTACTAGAAACACCCACTCCGCAGGCCGCTTGCAAAGGGAGTGGAAGAGGGGGAGACTGGGGTAAATATATATATATATATATTCTTCTTCTTTCGGCTGCTCCTGTTAGGGGTCGCCACAGCGGATCATCAATATGATCCGCATAGTGATTTGACACATGTTTTACACCGGATGCCCTTCCTGACGCAACCCTGGTTGCCTCTAGCGACACAGGGATATGGTACACCTATTTTAACCAGGGTATACACCGGCCCAGTACGCTGGTACTCATTTCGCTGACCTCGGAAGGATGACAGGCTGAGTCAACCCCCTGGTGTGTTAATTCAGTGGCCCAACGGGGCTTGAACTCCAGACCTTTTGGATCCCAAGCCGCTGCCCTAACCACTGCGCCAACACCAGGCATATATATATATTTGTGCCATGGCTAATAATTCCCGCCCCACCCGGTTTGCAGCAGCTGTCAGTAAAACTGCACTGTGACACATGTTCAGGTGAAAATCAGACTCCTCCACCTCTTGCGTGAGGGGTGGGTCTTTGTGCCCACGACCTGTCCCTGGGTATGACCAACATGTATGCAAAATTTGATGGCGATCGGCCCAGCCTTGTTTGTTTTTGTTTTTTTTCTTTTCTATGACTGGCATGTACACACGCACATGCAATTTAATATAGGAGGATTGGTGCCAGACTGGCTTCTGTTTGCCATTGGCAAGCATCGATGAGCAAACAGAACTCATCTTGATTGCTCAAAGTTGTAGAAAAACAAGCAAGCCTTCACTTTGGATTTAGGCATAAAACCACCATCACCAAGTAAATAAATTTTAACAATTGGGGGGGGGGGGAGAGTACAATAATTGGGTAATAAAAATGAGTAGAGTGGAGTGGAAAAAGGTTGGGGGGGGGAAGAGAAGAGAGGGGATGGAACTCAACAGCAATAATAACCCCACAGTGGAGGAAAGGAAAATCCCAATATTTCTTCATTGACCAAGTATGACTGTGTATGCAGGATATGCGAGATTACACCTGAGTTAAGGACAGAAATCACCCCCTTCGTCATTTGCACAAGTATGGACCTGTTTACTTTGGCCATGCCATCCTTTTAGCTTTAAACCAAGACTAGGCTTTCATTCCACACCCCGGTCTCCTCCCATTACGGCATTTCAATCCTTTGACCATGTGAATGGAATTGGAAACTCACTCAAACCTCGTTTTGCTTTCAGTGGCTTATTCACATTCCAAGTAGTTTTAATAACCATTGTAAAACCTCTGGCAGTACAACATGATTGGTACAGTGCTTCACCCTGCCCATGTGACGTTCATGAGACCTTCAGTCTCCTCGTTCAGATGATAAACTTTAATAAAACCGTTCCTCAACCTGAGTGAAAAGAGCATCACATGGCTGGTGTGCACCTTTTCTGCCAACAGCAACAAAATAGATTTCCAGTGCTGCTGTTGGGGCATGCCTCGGCCTGGCACAAGCACAAACCCAGCTTGGAACTCCCCTCCCCCAAGGTAAATAGAACTACAATGACTGAAAAAGCCATTTTGCTAAAGGAATATTTCATTCTATTATAAGAAATAAAAATAAAAATTGCAAAGTCTCAGCTCACGAGAGGTGGTAATACACTGAGAGTGGGGTAGTGGGACAACGTGAATACAAGGGGGTAAATGAACAGGAGGAGGGAAATGAATAGGGAGATACTATCCAAGGATGGATTTAAAATTTTAATAGTGGATAGAAAGGATTATGGCTGGGGTTGGAGGAAGACCTGAGGTGGTGGTGCACTGCCGATTTGAAGAGGGTTGGGTGGGATTGGGCACACTGAAGGAAAAAGGTCCTCAAGCTGGATAAGAGGGGGCGGGGGCAGGGCGACGAAGGCGTGGAGATGAGCAGCGAGTCTGGATTTGGGAATAAAAATAGTTGATAATTCCAGGAAAGAATAAGTGGTCTGAGGCGGTGACACACAAGAATAAAATGGTTAAAGTTATTTGCCATGAAAGAACACAGACCGCTGAAGTTTCGGGACTTCCTCTGCATTGGAGCAAAAGAGGGACGAACTGTAAGGCCCAAAACATCAGCACTTCCAAGTTATTTTATGGTGGATAATTTTAACCATTTTATTCTCCTGGATTTTGGTAGACTCACAGACAGGGCTGTTGGAAGAAAAACAAAGCAAAACCTTGGAGAGGCAGGGGAAAACAAAGGCCAACAACCTTTCTAAAATTGACAAAATTAAATGTACCAACTGAGTTTACATTCCTGTTGGACATTTCTCCGAAGCACTTGATAGGACTTCCTTTATTTAAAATTTATTGCAATAACGAACGAGCTCTCATGCTCTCCGAGCAGGAGTACCCTTCTCGGCCCACCTTCCATGGGCAATGTGCTGTGGGACGGTCGTAAAAATGCACTGAATAATGTCATTTTTGAAAGAATTTTTTTTGGTCAGCATATACTTCATCTGTAATAATAAGTGTGTGTGTACGTCTTTTCAGTGAGTCAGTGTGTCAGTGCGTCCATCCGTCTCCTCCATAACTGCAAAACCATGAAACCTGGCGGCCCCAAACCTTGCATGCAGACGAAGGGAACTCCAAGGTAGTACATGAATGGAAATTGGGTGTTTGAGTTAATTTAAATACCCCTTTTGAAGATGATTAATGGCCTTATTTAATTAGACCCTTTATTAAGGTGTCATCCTTGGTCAGCCCTTTGTCAGCTTCCTGGGGTCTCAATTAATTATTTTGTTTGGCCTGCTCAACAATTCCTCAACAGCTTCTTAACAACAACAAATAAAACGCTCAGGAAACGCGGCAATATTTAGGTGGGGCATGAGGATTCAGAATTAATGAATCAATATATAATCGCTTTCATAGCTTTGCTACAAGTTCCCTTCTTGGTTGACTCGGCCATTTCTGGAGGATTTATCTGAAGTACCAGAGCAATACCAAGAGGAGTTATGCGAGTTGCAACAACATGAGTCTGTGAAAACTCTTTTCAAGATCAAAGGAACCATGATGTGGCTGTCTTTGGAGAGCGAAAATAAATACCCAAACTCGACTACTTTGGCAAGGGAAGTATTGATAAATTTTCCATCATCTTATTTAGTCGAATGTGGATTTAGTGTTGTTACCGATTTGCTGCAAGAGAAATCGACTGGAAATCACGAAACATGGTGATTTAAGGCTGAAACTGACAAAATTGGTTCCTCGAATCAAATAAATCTGCACCCAGCGTCAAGGGCAGGGCTCCCATTGAAGTGAGTGGCAATTGAATAAAATTTGCAATAAAGCCTTTTGAATACATATGTAGTATATACTGTAGTGTCTCCACTCATGGTGGGGCGTACGATTTTTTTGAAAATCAAAGTGGGGCGTGGGACAAAAAAGGTTGAGAAACACTGCAGTAGACGGTGGTGTAAATGACTTTTTAAATCACAGTGGCTGTTGTTTCTGAAAACAAAATTACAAATTGACATTCAAGACAATGTTAGGTGATGATGTAAATGAAGTGAGTATATAAATACGTGCTCCGTTTTATTAGTTAAATCTGACAAAAGTTTTTTTAAGAGGCTGTTTGGGGAAAGTTGTTTCCAAAACTGAAGCTCAGTGCAGATGCTGCAGGTGAATGTAATGGCAGATGAAGGAATAGCAGGTGGGAACTCATTCATTCATCATTCATTCCTTACACCTCATCTCTGTCTCTGTCTGTCTCCAACATTCATGAAGTGACAAGTTCCCAAAGGTAGTTGTGTTGTTGTTTGGAGGTGGTTATGTTGTGCTCTGGTGTTTGTGTTGTGTTTTGCATCTGGAGTGTGGGGGGATGTGCAAATTGGGTGGATGGGCACTTTTTGGCGGTCGGAGCTGCTGCTGGGTTCGATTCCACAGTATGAATTTTGGGATTCGGCTCGGGTTGAGAGATTCCGGTGTTTATCACATTTTGGCTGTAAAACATGTGTTGAAATTAAATAAAAGGCACAAGCAATGGCATCTCTGGGCATTTATAAGCATTGTAGCTAGGATGTGATTAGCTCTAGGGTCTCTTGGCCGGAGCTGGTTTTCAGGGTTGGGCTTGGCGGTGGGTCCGGCTAATGGAGGGGTATCGTTTGTTTGCGCATTCTTTTGCACTCCGGGCGGTGTGTCCCCCTCAGAAAGTTCCAGTTCCAGAGTGGCTAAACAGGGTGGCAGCCACAGTTCAAGTCACATACCTCAAGGGAAGCCCATGTTATAATCTCTTTTAAAATGGTACATTCTGTTTGAAAGTGATGGGTGGTTTTGCGATAATGTTTGAATATGCTGTTTTAACGTACCCCATTTCATTCAATCATGTACTAATGGCAGCAGACAGGACCATCCCCCCTTTCCCTTCAAGTCCCACTCCTGAACTAAAGTCCAGAACATCCCATTCCCCCTCCCCACTTCACCACCACCTTCTTCACACCCCCTAACCCCATATGCATCGCGACGTTTGGTGAAGCGTCGCTCCCCCCCACAATTCCTCACTCTCCCTTCCAGTCTCCGCTCTCCCCTCCCCACTCTCCACTCCTTGCTCCCCTCCCCCTCTCTCTCCCCACCCACCTCTTTGTATTCCCTGTCAACAAAGTGACAGGTGGTATTTGCTTGTATCAAAGATAGAGGAAGACTATTTGTAATACCGGCTACCAATGAAGATTTGTAATACCTATTTCCGCCACATGTCAATTTTGGAGTTTTGGTGACATCCACATTTGCTCCATTAGAGTAAGAAAGACTTCTCAAGAATAAAAATCTTAGCTATTAATAATAAAAAATATATTATCTCGATTCATTTTCAAATATTTAGTCAGGTGTGAGAAAAACAAGTCCTTTACCTGCTGATATCAAATCTTGTGCAAAAAAAATATATACAATTTGACAAAAAATAAAAATAAAAACTTTGTTTAGTGTAAGCGGTACTGTCAGGTTCCTTCATCATTTCCGACAAACTCATCAATCTATTCTGTCCCCATCCCAAAATTATCAAATCCATAATTTTTCCCTTATTTGCCGTGTTTATGGGGCCGCAAACGCTCCACAGTTATCAAATTGTTGTTTGAGGATAAGTGTCCGACAATATTGGCACACAGCTAAATTGTAAATGCAATTTTCCCACATTCATGACTCACAATTTCACCTCCCGCTTGGACGTGTTGCAGAGTTTATCTCGAGCGAGACACTAAAGAGAAGACCGGTCCCATTACAATATGCATGCAGTGCCTTCAGAAAGTATTCGCAACCCTCGACTTTTGTCACATTTTGTTGTGTTGCAGCCTGAATTTAAAATGGATTATATTTTAAATTTTTTGTCACCGATCGACACAAAATACCCCATGATGACAAAGTGAAAACATGTTTTTAGAAAAAAAATTAAATCAATTAAAAATGAAAAGCTGAAATGTCTTGTGTCAATAAGTATTCAACTCCCTGTATAAATACTTTGTAGAAGCACTTTTGGCAGCGATTATAGCTTCGAGTCTTCTTGGGTATGATGTATCAGTTTTGCACATCTAGATTTGGGGATTTTCTCCCATTCTTCCTTGTAGATTTGCTCAAGTTACATGTGGAGTCTCGGTTAACAGAAATCTTTAAGTCTTTTCACTGATTTTTCAATGGGATTCAAGTCTGGGTTTTGGCTGAGCCACTCAAGGACTTTCACATTCTTGTTCTGAAGATATTCCAGTGTTACTTCGGCTGTATACTTGGGGTCATTATCCTGTTGGAACGTAAATCTTCGCTGCAGTCTCAGGTCTTTTGCACTCTGAAGCAGGTTCTCCTCAAGGAGTTGACTGTATTTTGTTGTAAATTTGTTTACAAAGCTGTAAATTCTGACAACTTCACTTTTCATTCTTGTACACTGGGGTAATAGTTACAGTTTTGGAGATGTACCTCAGGGGAGAGCATTCATTTACATGTAGAGCTCCCCAGAATGAGTTCTAATTTCATTAGTTTAGATGGTTGGTAGACCTTTGCCCCATGTCCAGGGGTTTGGGAGGGGGAAATGCATTGAGGTTAGTCTGACTATCCCTCATGTGATCTTCCCCCTCTCTTTCCACTTTTAACCTCCTCAATCCACTTCACGAAACCTCAATTCAACAACCCCTCCCTCCTTCATCCCATCAGTCTTTCCTTCAACCTCACAGTCGGTTCATTCTCGTCCTTCGGTCCATCTGTATCCATCTCCCTCACTCCTTGATGATTAACTACCAACCACCTGTTCATTGTCCCTCACCGAAGACAATTAATCCTTTAGACCAGTCGAATTACCTTCCTCTTCAAATTTCAATTCAATCGGATGAAAATTGAAGATTTTAGAAATACGACCTAAGTTGTTGACCTTTTGGTCTTTTGACTTCAAAAACAATAGGCTGATTCCTTATGACAAACTCTCCCATGTGATGAAGTTTCATGAAGATCAGCTTCACATTTTGACCTGTAGATGATAGACATAGACAAATAGACAGACAGAATAACAAAATTGACTAACCAATATACTTGAAAAATCTTTGCTTTTGCAAGTAACAAACAGACAGAAAGGGGTGAAAATATAACCTTCTTCACCTTCGGTAGCAGAAGTATTTATGCTATATAATAGTTTTTTTGGCCCCATCTCTCAATGGTGAAGAATCACTTAAAAAATTAAATAATTCTCATATCCAGATCCGGATTCGGATCTTCACCAAAATCAAATCAATTCATCAGTCAAACACACAACCTGTCCACCAAGTTTCATCCGAATCAGTCCACAACGTTTTGAGATATCGTGCTATATATGTATTAGTTTAGCTCCATCTCTCAATGGTGAAGAATCACTTAAAAAATTATCGTACCCGAATTCGGATTCGGATGTTCACCAAAATTGAATAAACTCTTCCTTGTCACACACCAAACGAGTCCACCAAGATTCATCCAAATCGGTGCACAACTTTTTGAGATATAGTGATTATATATATATATATTACATACATACATCATTATTCGATGATAGAAGGGGAAAAAAAAATCACTCAGAGTGATACTTGGCAAAACGGAACGGCACTCGGTAGAGTGCATACCTCCGCCAGGCTGAACAGTTTAAATTTTGTGTCCCACTGATAAGTCTGGATTCAGATCTGACCTAGCCAAAATCAAATCAGCCTGTTCTTGTCACCTAACCGACTCTTCCACCTTGTTTTGTTACAAGTCGTCCACAACTTTTAAAGATAACATGCGATACATAGTTTTAGTCCCATCTCTCAATTGTGACGAATCACTTCAAACTAGAGTGATTCGACTACACGCAATCGATGGCTCTCCCGCACAAACACTTGAGTACTGACATATTTGACCCTTGACCTTTATCATATCTGGCCCACAATCTAATCAGTTAATTGCCCTGTCTAGCTTTACCTTTGCACCAAGTTTGATGAAATTCTGTCCAATATTTCTTGAGTTAGGGCGTAAACAGTAAAATTTCAGAGTTTGACCTTGACCTTTATCACATCTGGCCCAAAATCTAATCACTTAATTGCCCCATCTTACTTTACCTTTTTGCCCAGTTTGATGAAATTCTACAATTTGCTTCTAGAGTTATCACGTAAACGAAAATCCGGACGGACAACCCAGAAACATAATGCCTCCACACCAAGGGTGCCGGAGGCATAAAAATTCTCGTATCTGGATGCAGATTTGAATCTTCACCAAAATTGAATCAATTAGTCCGTTTCACGCACCCAACCGGTCCAAAAAGTTTTGGGTGAATCCATCCGTAACATTTTGAGATATTGTGCTACATATCATTTTTGGCCCAATCTATCAATGGTGAAGAATCATTTGGGAAAAAAATTCTTGAATCTGAATTCAGATTCAGATCTTCACCAAAATTGAATAAATTCTTCCTTGTCACACACCCATGTCCACCAATTTTCATCCAAATCCATCTGCAACTTTCTGAGATATCATGCAATATCATGTTTAGCCCCATCTCTCAATGGTGAAGAATCAGTTAAAATTTAACAACTCTCAAAAAAGATCAAGATTTTGATCTTCACCAAAATTGAATCTATATTTCGTGGTGGCACTCCCAACCTGTCCACCAAGTTCCGTGTGAATCCATCCATAACTTGAGATATCGTGCTAAATATTGTTTTTGGCCTGATCTCTCAATGATGAAGAATCACTTTAAAAATTCTCAGATCTGGATCCAGATTCGGATCTTCACCAAAATCAAGCATTGGTGTCCTTGGTCAGTCTCCTACACACACAAAAAAACAAACTTCAGAACGATTGCTTGAAAACTGTGGCCAAAAATCATGTGACAAACAAACAAACAAACAAGCCGGTAGACGGCGATGGGTCGCCGAGCATGGAAACTATAAGATATAGAGCAAAATGGATGTCATATAGCGGATAGGGAATCACCTTAAGATTATGCATACCAAATCTTATCCAGTTCCATCTACTGATAACTACTCGGTATCCATTTGAATGAAAAGTACCGAAAATGCGGTTTGAAATCCCTAAAGTTCGAGGGGGTGCTGTGGGTGAACAAAGATCGAAATCGAAAATCTGGCTCGATCGTTTGTGCACAATGTATTCCAGACGATTAGTGCGAATTTTCATGACCATCCGACCATAACCTTAGGAGGAGTAGCATTTGGCGCGAAGGCACCTCCAGCTCTTGCATATTGTCGATTTTTGCACCAATTGACCTTTGACCCCTGACCTAAGCGAAATCGGTCAATATGTCCTGAGGCAAAGTTGTAGTACTCATTGAGTACCATGAACCTGCAAAGTTTCATTCGTATCGATGCACTCACCTGGTCGCTATGGGGCCTTCAATATTCGCCAATTTTCGCGCATACCCTAATTGTAGGGGGCGCTGCGGGTAAAGTATTCCATATATCACAAAAACCGGAATCTATTGGATAGAGCATCACCTGTAGATCATTCGTGCCAAATTTCATAACCCTACGTGTGACAATGGCTTTCGGAATTGATTTCGCGCGAACGGTACCGATTTTGAAGGTTTTTCGGTTGTTGCTGGGGAACCAAAGCGTCCCTAGCAACCATCACAATTTCCAAAGCACGAGGTCAGAAGATGTACCTACCACCCGAGTTTGGTCAAAATCCGCCAACGTTTACTACCAATTATGCTGATGACAAACGTACAAACATCCAAACAAACAGACAGAATTACTGACAATAAGGGTCACCTATTTCGGCGACCCAACAGGCAGACGTGACCGACCAACATATAATAAGCAGACAGAGAGGGAGAAAACAAGCTCTTTCACCTTCGGTGGTGGAGGTAAAAAGAATTTAAAAAAAGAAAAATAAAAAGGATCAATTTCCAGACTCGATGACGTGATGAAACGGGTGGAGTCTCCAGTCTCCACTCATGCTCTGGGGGGTGGGCGGTTCAAACCCCAGGCGAGTCAGACCGACTATAAAAATGGTTCATGCTGCTTCCTTGCTTGACGATCACCTTTAAATGGGTAAAAAGACACAACCATAGGTTGGCAAGAGGAACACACACGTTGGTGAGCCAAATGACCTCCTCCTGCATCGAAGCTCATTTTTAAAAAAAGAATAAATTAAATCCTCAAAGTCCTTCAATAAAACTGAGCAGGATGACAAAACAAAAATCGCCCAAAGCACCCCCCCCCCCCAACCAGATGGAAGTTAAGCCGGGTGTCCCATCTACCAGCATCACTCGGTGAACGTTAAATATCTCACAGTGTCTTTCGCAAAGCGTGGGGGGAGTTATCGCCGGCATTCTGAACAATTCCCGAATGCTCACTGTCCATCCGGTTCGTTAAAGACTGGGGCATAAAAACTTTCCCTGGACAATCCCAATTCCCAAGAGGTGGGAATAATAATTACTTGGGGCCGTTAAAGTAGTAACATCCATGATATATCCCAATCCGTCGGGGAGCGGCCCAAGTAGTACACGACAATGCGACATATCCATTCATCTCACTGTGCAGATCGCTAAACAAACTTGATATCCCCCCCAACGTCGTGCTCCAGGATGCAGCACTCCGTGCAAGCATTCACGAAAGCGTTGAGGCGAGCACGCCACCGAGAGAGCTCTTCGCTCAAGCGAAATTAAATGCAAGCAGGTGAGCCCGCAAGCAGCCATGATTTAATTAGGGACATCACCTGGGACTGGGAGGTGCGAACCGCGAACGGCGAACCCACCTTGCCCAGGAGGCGGCCACGGTAATATCCGTTCCCTGTGGCTGGATCCGTGACGATCCGGGAATGTAGAGGTCGCGACGACACGTGTCGCACCGAGTCGCTCGAGGCCCGGCGCTGGCCACCATCGGGCACTCCGAGGTGAGGAGGCTCCATGTGCTGTACGGGGGAAAAAATGGCTTCAAATCACGTCCACCCGCTCCCACTCCGAGGCACGAATTCGCTTCGGCGGTTCAACATCACCGGGAAACCCTGTCCAATATACCCTACGTCATGCGGTGTGCGAGCGCTGATTGGTCGAATCGGCTTTGGGCGATTCGTATAACTTTGGGTACATCATCATCATCACCATCATCACCATCATCACCATCATCACCATCATCACCATCATCATCATCACCACCACCACCATCACCACCATCACCATCACCACCATCATCACCACCACCATCATCACCATAAACACCACCATCACCATCATCACCACCATCATCACCATCATCACCATCATCACCATCATCACCATCATCATCACCATCATCACCACCATCACCACCATCATCACCATCATCACCATCATCACCATCATCACCATCATCACCATCATCATCACCACCACCACCATCACCACCATCACCACCACCATCACCACCACCATCATCACCACCACCATCATCATCAACATCATCACCACCATCATCACCACCATCATCACCACCATTACCATCATCACCTCCATCATCACCACCATCATCACCATCATGACCATCACGACCATCATCACCACCATCATCACCACCATCATCACCATTAACATCACCATTAACACCACCATCACCATCATCACCATCATCATCACCACCATCACCATCATCACCATCATCACCATCATCACCATCATCACCATCATCACCACCATCACCACGATTAACATCACCATTAACATCATGGTACAGGAGAACACGTGGTATCCTGTAATTCCCGGTCTGTGCTTCAGAAAAAATTATCGGATGTGCCTGTTCGAGTGGTCAGTGAAGGTCAAATTTACCCGCCACCCCCTTTCTACCTCACCCCCCCTCTCTACCTCCCCCTCTCTCTACCTCCCCCTCTCTACCTCACCCCCTCTCTACCTCCCCTCTCTCTACCTCCCCCTCTCTACCTTACCCCCCTCTCTACCTCACCCTCCCTCTCTACCTCCCCCTCTACCTTACCCCCTCTCTACCTCACCCCCTCTCCACCTCACCCCCTCTTCACCTCACCCCCCTCTTCACCTCACCCCCCTCTCTACCTCACCCCCACCCCCCCGGTCAAGACAGTAAGATTACTGTGCGGGGTTGAACTTGAACCGGCAGGAGGCAACATCGGTCCTGGGTGGAGGGTACTTTAGGCAAATCCTAATGCACTCGAAATCGACTAAAAACTGCCGTTCGTTGTTGCATCGTTGGCCATTTCGGAGAGGGAGGAGGAGGGAATGGGTGTTAAGCCGGCTGTCTAACAGGGGTATATCTTTCCACAACCATATCACTAGTGGCCGATAAAACCTAAATTAAAAATAGATAAATGTAAATTTGGTATAATGGAATATAGAGAGATGGCGTGAGATCATACCAAAATAAGGGAAGTGTGTGTGTGTGTGTGTGTGTGTGTGTGTGTGTGTGTGTGTGTGTGTGTGTGTGTGTGTGTGTGTGTGTGTGTAGATTTGTATGTACATGTATGTTTATGTGTGGATGTATGTATGTATGTAAGTGTGTTTACATGTATGTTTGTGTGTATGTATGTATGTAAGTGTGTTTACATGTTTGTTATGTGTGTATGTATATGTATGTATGCGTGTTTACATATATGTTATGTGTGTATGTATATGTATGTATGCGTGTTAACATGTATGTTATGTGTGTATGTATATGTATGTATGCGTGTTAACATGTATGTTATGTGTGTATGTATATGTATGTATGCGTGTTAACATGTATGTTATGTGTCTATGTATGTATGCGTGTTTACATGTTTGTTATGTGTGTATGTATATGTATGTATGCGTGTTTACATATATGTTATGTGTGTATGTATATGTATGTATGCGTGTTAACATGTATGTTATGTGTGTATGTATATTTATGTATGCGTGTTAACATGTATGTTATGTGTGTATGTATATGTATGTATGCGTGTTAACATGTATGTTATGTGTCTATGTATGTATGCGTGTTTACATGTTTGTTATGTGTGTATGTATATGTATGTATGCGTGTTAACATGTTTGTTATGTGTGTATGTATAAGTATGTATGCATGTTTACATGTTTGTTATGTGTGTATGTATATGTATGTATGCATGTTTACATGTTTGTTATGTGTGTATATGTATGTATGCGTGTTTACATGTTTGTTATGTGTGTATGTATATGTATGTATGCGTGTTTACATGTTTGTTATGTGTGTATGTATATGTATGTATGCATGTTTACATGTTTGTTATGTGTGTATGTATATGTATGTATGCGTGTTAACATGTATGTTATGTGTATATGTATGTATGCGTGTTTACATGTTTGTTATGTGTGTATGCATATGTATGTATGCGTGTTTACATGTTTGTTATGTGTGTATGTATATGAATGTATGTTTATGTGTGTTTACATTTATCTAAATCTCTGCAAACAGAATAATGGCCATCCTCAAAATATTCATTCATTTTGTTATTTTCTTCATAAAAAGCATGAAAACATTCGCTCAAATGAGAACACAAATTTAAATCATTATACAAATCCCAAAAAAATTCACAAATGACATCATCTTATCTGCACCATTACAGTCACCTTCAGTGTGTCTGTCCACTCAGCAAGGCACTCCCCCCGTTCAGGGAGGGACTTCAAAGTGAAATCGCCACCATTTTGTTCGCTTCACTGCTCTGAGGCTATATTGTTACTAATCTCACAGCCATTTGCACACAACAGCCAGAGTCCTCGCAGTTCAGTTATTTCGATAAGTATGTGTTTATAGTTAGGGTCCCGTCCCTATGTTTAATGAATGATTAAGTGTATGTGCGCTGAGTTATTTTTTTAGTTAGAATTAATATCCATCAACAACAACAACAACATCCTCCTTCGCTCCTGCCACCATCGGCCTTCCTCGCACGCATGCGTGCCCAGCACAGACGTGGGCGGGGCTTCCATCGCCTCAGATCGGAGCCCCACTCCAAAGAAAGGGCATGGAGTGTTTCCTCTGCCCAATGAGTGAAGCGCGAGCATCGCACGCACGCCTCAGCCAATGGGAGGCCAGAACACCCAGGGAAAGAAGAATGTCTCAACTAAGCGACAAAGAAGAGAGAAGCGCCAAAACAGTCACAGAGACTCCGCCCATAAGGGGCGTGTTTTTCCCTGCCTACCGTGACCCTCCTCCAATCACGACTGGCCACCACAAGACCCGAAACGCCCCATCCAATCTGGAGGCGAGTCTCCAGAGAGCGGATTCTCCCCCCCCCCCACCCCGCACGGGGGAGGGGAGAAGAGAATCGAGTGGTGCGCGAGGAAAAGGTGGTTGGTCGGACACCCCCCCCCCCCACCCTGTGTTCTGCCATGCTGGATGCTCCTTGTCATGGTTGTCGGTCTTCGTCCCTGGTCTTCTCCTCGGCGCTTGGTGCAAAGCTGACCGTGCGGGTTCGAGTCCCTCCGTAGTGGTTTGTGTTGGAGCGCGCAGGCTGGTGGTCGGAGCGTCCGACTTCCCCGCCAAGAATCCCGGGCTCCACAGGGGCAGGCTGGCAAGCCACACGACGCGGCCAAGTACACCACGGAACTCTGTCCCCCCCAGCTGAACTATCCTCCTCGGCTGGAGGACCGAATAAAGACCCGGTGGGGTCCATTTCTTTTTGGATGTGTGTATGTGTGTGTGTTTGTCTGTGGACCCAGTCTTTAAGTGCCTTGCATCATTGTACATTTGATTATTATATTCGGTGTAACTCTGCTCTTTGTCTCCCTCTGCCCATTATAAATAAACCCCGTGTTAAATGTACCAGCTCGTTGCCTGTCATTTCTATATTGACCCAGCACGGTGTGGGCTTGAGAAATAGGGAGGCCATTTGTGCCGTAAATTGTTAATTTGGTCCGGCAGGCTTTGGTAATCCCCGCTCGGTTACGCCGGATCCGAGTCGGTAACAGCGACTCCGTTCGGACATTCGGCCGAGGGTGTGGCTTCCCCGGTAGTTAGAGGGTGTGGGTACTTAGGTAAATTGGAATTAGACAATTAACCCTACCCCACTCCGTCGAAATATTGGCGTCCACGGTCCACTAAGGGACCCGTGACCTTCGGAGTTATCTTAAGGTTACAACCTTCAATTCCGGTGTCCGGTAGGAGACGGCCCAACTGCTCCATGTAGCGGTCGTCCTCACCACCGAACCCGGCACCACAACAATATTGGCCTCTTTTGTTAAGCTTGCACTTTATGACTCTCCCACTGCTTTATTTTCACTCCAATTCAATATCTGATTTATTTTTTTCATAGTCGTGAAGGTGGTTTAAGACTTGGCTGCAAAAAATAAAAAAACAGGAAGAAAATCTGACGTAAAATGAAGTTTTAAAAGGGAGAATGTATTTTAATAACCGTTTCTGGTCGGGCACAATGCGGGAAGGAGGACAAGGGGGAGAGGAGTTGGGGGGGAGAGGGGAGGGGATGGAGGTGGGTTCGAGGGAGAGAGAGAGTGAGAGGGGAGGAGAGAGGATAAGGGAGGGAGAGGGAGGGGAGAGTGGAGGTGGTGGGGAGAGGAGAAGGGGGGGTTGAGATCTTGAAGTCACATTTTAAATTGAAATACCTGGAATTTCCACGGTCCCTGCTGGTCTACACGGTAACACTCTCCTCCAGTGTGTCTGTCCGTTCAGGATGGGGCTTCTGGCATTCAGTGAGTGGCTTCAAAATTAAAAACTCCACCATTTTGTTCACTTCACTTCACTTAACTTTTGTTCAGTAAGGCTACATCTTCCAGGCTGTAGAGAGAGGGGGAGAAAGAGAGGGAGAAGGAGTCATGCCTGTGGTGCTGCTTTGGCTTCAAACAAATATGTAATTTCTTTTTTAAAACGTTAATCTTTCCACACTTTTGAAAGAAAACTCAACATTCACTTTTGAAATGACGGGTGAACAGGCATGCATAATGTTGATGCCATTTTTATTTCTCAAGCACAATATTCCACACTCTTTTTAGACAAATACAACCACCGCCACTCGATGTTGCATCACCATTTTGTGGTGAGCGGTATAAGTAGCTCAGAACTTTGGCTCGGAGTGAAACAAAGAGTGCAACAGGATTAACCTTTTTAAAGTCCATTAAATAATTTGAGGTGATATTATTCTCCTCCTCTTCACTTAAGAAGGGGTGAGGTCTGTTGGCACCACACTTCTGCCCTGCCTTGATCACGATACTCCTCCACCCCCCTCTGTTCTCAGCCAACAATCTCTACTCTCCATCCACCCCGACCTTACGGATATCCCTCCTCACACAATCCTCCCATCTCAACCGTGGTTGTTGATGTGTATTTACATTTATGTATATACAAGTATGTATGGAGTTGTGTATGTATGTATGTGTCATGTGTGGAGATGTCAAGTATGTATGGAGATGTCTTTTCCTCCTTCCTTGCTCCCTCAACCGATCCGCTCTCTTTGCCATCTCTCTTCCCCCACCTGCACCAATTGTCTAGCCCATCTCAGCCAGCATTTCACCAATCTCCCTGTCAAACTCTTCTGCACACCAATCTCCTCCCTCAGTTCATCCAGCCGACTTCTATCCACCATTTTTTTTTTGAGACCATAAAGGTAGGCCGGCATTACACAAGTCACCATAACTTTCCCTTTCAAATTCCTTGATATCTTTGTGTCTGCCATTTAATCCCTCCACCCTTCTCCAAGCATTTGCACACACCTGAATCCTTCTCCACACCTCTGCCGCGTACCTTCCATACCTGGTCACCGTTCCTCCCAGATACTCAAACCTATTTTGCTGCCTGATCTCCTTCCCCTATAACGTGATATTCATTTATTAGCCCCCATTGGACTTAGTCCAAAACAGGGGCTTATGGATTTGGTCTCGATTTTCGTGCCTGTGCGTGCGTGCGTGTGTCTGCAACCGTATCTCGGACATGTATGGACCGATTTTATTCTACTTGGCACAAATACAACACATGATGGTTATGCATATGGATATCATTTTGTTTCGCGATGTGATCAAAGATGGCCAACTGGCGGCAATTTTAGTTGTAAAAACCCGCTGTTGAACACATGTAACCGTATCTCGGACATGCATTTTCTGATGTTGTTCAAACTTGCTACACAGATAATTCACTTGTAGAAATTTAGACAACATTCAGAAAGTAAAAAATTGTTGACCAGTGTAATGAATGATGCCATGCATATGCATGTCTTCTTTTTTGAGATCAGATCCAAGATGGCCAACTGGTAGCCATTTTATTACTTTAATGTGTCCCCAACCATTTCTCGAACATACATGGTCTGATTTTGTTCAAACTTGGCACAGCCACAGCGTATGATGGCATACACCTGCCCCTCACTTTGTTTTGCAATCTGATCAAAGATGGCTGACTGGTTGACTGGCGGCCATTTTAGTTGTAAAAAAAAAACCCTGGTGTTAAACATGCCCTCAAATATTTTGTCTGTTATCTAAGTAAGTCTGCATACGGGGAATACATATTATGGGTAAGTCTGCTCTTCCGTATCTTTGCCTACTTCTAAATACCTGCTTGATTCATTGCTTTGTAAATACGTGTTTCATAATTATTGCCTTGGTTTTGTGTAAATAAATAATTATCTTTCAAATCTGCCATGTTTGTGTTTTTTCTTTAATTGATCCGACATACCTTGTGCATAATTAATATACCGGAGGTTTTGGCCCACTGATTGGCTCCGCTGATTAGCCAATGCTGCACTTACGGTTCCGCTCGGGTGTGCGTTGAGGAAGCAGACCTTATTTGAGGTAATTAAGTCACCAACAGGTAACACGAAATAATATTAAGAGGAATTTAACTTTTCTCTACTCATAATAACAAGCTCCAGCACTTTCGCAACTAGAGAGTTCATAGAACACGATACCACGTGCTGTATTCAGGACTAGTATTTCAATTTTAATAAAATAATCATTTTAAAGATCGTTTTAACAATCCAGGAAGTTTAGCACTACTGAAACAGTTTTATACATCACCCTTGTACACCATAATAAGATGACGTTGAGTCGCAGTTTCGGAGATGAAGGCTTTATTGATCACCATAGAATGCAGCGCCAATCAGCATCTTCACCCTAACCCTCTCACATGCCACTCCCTCTAATGCTATATATCGATATATAGCGTGGTTCGTGGTAATATTATGAATGCAATTTGTGTTCGACATTCTTCAAGTATATAACTAAATTTAAAATAAAGGTTGAAAGATGTTTCAAGGTGTATAAATAAATTCATTCTGGGTTTTACCACCATTTTAACCAGTGTCTCTTAGACCACCCAATCTAACAGATAACATTAGTTCTCCGTGCCTGTTGTTTGTGTCCTTTATAACGTCCATAAAAACAGTAAGTTTCCTGGTTGGAGTGATTTTCAATTTTGTTAGACTGCCATGCAGGCAGACATAGTAAATCAATGATCTCTCCTCTCTGCGCATGTGCGATATGGATTAATTCAGAGCCAGAGTATGGTAAAACGAGAAATTTGTTGTCGTATTCATGGTCGGACTTGTGTTAAAAAAATATCACATTCGATTTAAATAAGTTGTTCCTCGATCACAAACTGACTATCATAAACTGGTAACAGACAGAGAATCGACATGAACCAATTGCTTAACCCCGCTTTTTGCTTCGCGTGCTTGGGGTAACAATACTACTTAGTGTTATTTCACAAAAATTACTAGAAACACCCAAATTAGTCCTGCGGCCTTTTGGAATCAGTACCACTGTGTTTTGGAGCAGCCTGTCAGACGACATCCCATGCCAGAGAATGAAAGTAAATACCATTGCCAAATATTCACTTATTCTATCCTTTGCATGTATATTATGGTTGGACATTATTCTTGTCATATCATCATGTTTTGAAATAATTTAACTTTTGAATAACATTCATTATTTTCCTATCATAATTGACATTATCATCTTATGCATATCAAATACACTGACGCAACTCCTACTCTGCACAATCAATCCTTTTCACAAGTATCTCCAAACTTACCTTGTTAAAATCCACACTATTATATAACCTTTCGAATTTCATAGAACATATTTCCGCAATATTTTATTGACCATTGATACAATCCAATGCATTCGGGTGCCCATTTGGTTTCTTTCTATACTTTGTAACCTCAACCCAGAAGGACCTTGAGTTCATCTCTATAATTGCAGTGGCCATTTTATCATACTTTGTCTGATCTGACTGTCCCATTCCCATTTTGCACACTTTATGATACTCTTTGATGAGTAGGACTGGCTGTTATGACGGGACTGGTACAAACCCGCAAGGAAATCCAGTCATTGAGGTCGCCAGAACTGAATGTCGAACTCTGAGCTTCTCCAACACTCACACAATTGGACCATGGAATGTAAGATCAATGAATCCGGGAAAGTTGGGTATTATAAAGAAAGAGATGAACAGGAGAAGAAGTGAAATTGTGGGGAAAAGTGAACTCCGATGGACTGGTTTTGGGCAATTTTAGTGTGACAATTACAAAGTGTTCTTTTCTAGTCTTGATGGAACTAGGTAATCAGGATGAAAGGCTCATGGGGGAGCTGAAACACACACACACACACACACACACACACACACACACACACACACACACACACACACACACACACACTTGCCGATTACCAACAAATACACGAAACAACACCAGACTTGACTTCAGACAAACTGCTACTAAGCATGGAAGAAGTGATGCAACTTCCTGGGGTACCAGCGATGCCATCTTTATGATATCACTTTTCTTTTCACACTCAGCAGGGCCATGAAGGAGAAATTTCCCCCACCTCATGGATGCCAACCGATGCTGACCTCCCAGACTCAGAGCAGATGCTCCAATCACGATGCCATCGAGTCAGTTCACTTGACAATTTGAATGGGCCTCAAGAGTGTGACTGGTGGGAGAAAGGCAATCAAGATGTTCAATCGTTTTGTGGACAGTGCATGAACTACCATGTAGCTGAAGCATCAGTGATGTATTTGGCATTTGGCAATAACAGTCACAGAAAGGAACAACACAAGTCCAGATGGCAAAACACAGCTCCCTCGTGTATAAGCTGGCATTGCCTGGGAGAACTACAATAAAAACTTTCAAGCAGTTTCTGGTAGTGGTACACTGTACGACAGAGTTTGGAGCAGCTATCAGAATATCCTGCAGCATCTGCCTGGATTTCAATGGAAACCGAAAATGACACACCTTCAGACAAGTTCTCACATCAAGTTGAACCATCAAATCGAAAGAGGAAGCTTGAGGCAATCCTATTTATAGTTGTGTTGCAATTCGGCAACAGTTGCATTATGATGTGAATGGAATTGTTTTTGAGTGGAATATCTTGTTTATCAATATACCAAGTAGTACTGTCATAATTTATGCAAAATACCTCACATGTAGCATTAATACCCTCATGCTGCACTGATGATACAGTGTGTGACCACAGGGCACAACCTTTTCTGTTTTTTTTTTTTAAAACCATTTGAGCTTTTGTCATCAAATTTTCAACAAACTCTTCTTATGATAATATGCGTAACACTAACTAATAATTCAGTCAAAATTTCAAAGGGAAAAGTCACAGTGAGTACAACTCAGCCTTATCAGCCTGTCGGCCACGCGTCAATGCGAGACGGTCAGTTTTATTTATTTATTTATTTATTCACCATTTGAGCTTCAGTGTGTCTGTCTTGGCCATAACTGTTTTACCATTATGAGAATATTGGAGAGCAATAGTTAATAAATTTTACTTTTTTTTTTTTGGCTGTTGTTTTCGTCAAGTTTAGTTCGAGTACAAAGTGGACACAGACAGGCTTGCGTTTTGAAATCCTTTCTACTTTTTTTAATTGGGATTGCAATGCTTCATTACAGTATATTTGCTGTAAAAATGATTCATTGCTTAACGGCCATTATGAAACGATGTCATAAGATCAAAGGAGCAAAGTGACAGACAACCTGAGATTTACTGAGGAATACATCATGTGTATGTCACAACTTCATCACATCAAGTTATTCATCCACGTCCACTGACCCAAATAACATGGATTGCTCATTGAAAGGGTTGCAGTCATGAAATATATGTGTGTACATCTAAGCTGCTATCTGTTACCATTGATTAGTTTGATCTCTGGAGACCATCAAGATGATGTTTGGCTATATTTAGCAGTGACCACAAGAGAGCCCAGCACATGCCCTTTCAATGTTTTTCAGAACATAGCTCTGTTCACCAGTACATGCTATACATTATATGTTGGGATGATAATACAAAGTATTCGGTGGAGCTCATACCTCCGCTAAGCTGAACAGCGTACATTTTGTTTCCCACCAATAGGCCGGATCTGTATCCGGACCTGAACCAAAATTGAAACGGCTTGTTCTAGTCACCTAACCAACTCATCCACCAAGTTTTGTCAAAACTCATTCACAACTTTTTGAGATAGTGCACTATACATCGCTTTTGGCCCCATTTCTCAATGGTGAAGAATAACTGAAGAATTAAAAAAAATATTCTGGAATGATCCAGATTTTCACCAAAATCCAATAAATTCGTCCTTGTCACACACCCAACACGTCCACAAAATTTTGTCCGAATCCATCTATAACATTTTGACATATCCTGATCACAGACAGACAGACAGGGGTGAAAACATGACCTCTGTTCACCTTCGGTGGTAGGAGTAATAACAGTGTTTACATTGAACCGATTTTGCAACTTCTGTCTTCAGGTTAGAAAAAGTGGGCTAGCTCGCTTGGAATTGGACAGTTTAAATTTTCTATCGTGTATATTAATTTTGAAAATATGGGCAATGACCCTGGGTGCTCACCTGGTATGATCCAGGAGCCACTGGTGGACATGGATGACCCACAAAATATGTAAATTATCCGATGGTTTGAACAAACTTGCGAAAGCACCATACAGATCTGATTGCTACCAAGTTACGTCTAAATCACGTGAATACTTTTTGAGGAGTGAAAAGTAGCGATCCCAGAATGCTAATGACGTTTGACCTTTAAATTAACCAACTAAAGAAGCAATTTTGATGGGATTTGCAAGGCATCATGCATGAGGCATTGCTCCTCAGAAGTTCTACAAAGTTTGGTGAAAATAGGACGATTCGTTTTAGCATCACCGGTGAGGAAGGTAGTGGTCTCAAGTTTCATCGAAATTAAAGTTGTGGTTAAGTTTCATCGAAATTAAGGATGTTATCAAGTTTCATCGAAATCATGAGTGTAGTTTCAGAGAACAAAGCAAATACCTATTTTTGGGGAGCAAACCTGGACCCACTTTGACCCCCCCATAAACTCACTTACACCCTGATTTTTTAATACCATGAATAAACGTTGGTACATCACAGGCGATGAAGGTTGTGGCCAAGTTTCATCGAAATCATGAGTGTAGTTTCGGAGAGGATCTGAATGTTTACATACTGACTGACTGATTGACTGACAGACACCGCATGATACTAATACCTCACCTGAACTATGTTCCAGGTGAGCTAAAAATGACTAAATACTCAACCCTGTAGTTTCTCACTATTTCCACTCGATGTGCTATCTAATTCACTACTGCCCGTCTTTGCTCCAAATATAATGGATGAACATTGCAACATCACAAAGATAGCCATAACTCACTGTGCAAATGCTTAACTATTCTTTTCACACAGCAATGCCAGAGTGTGACGAGCACATCCTCAATCCCCAATGAACACATTGTCCTACACCAAAGCATCACCTCCAACTCAGAGGCATCGGCCTGGTGACTCTGTCAGACAAAAATGACATGGTCAACATCAGTTAAACATCAAACGGAGCCACCTATCCAGATTTCAGGCTTATTTGCCTTCATCGGGATGCGAGGGTGGGGGTTGAGAATGATGACCTAACTAATGATGAACACTTTCGTCGTTTATACATCAGACGCATCTCCTAACTGTTATGGTAAGCATCGCCGTGGATTATGTCTCATAAGGTTAAACAAAGAACAACTGTCCGTCTGGAACCCAGACGATTGTTCCCGGTAATGCAAACCATTCAAACAGATAAGAAGGCATGTGATGTGATCGGTGGGTAAATATCCATTGAACATATGAGCACTCCCCCGATCTCCATTGGACATAGTCCTACACCTTGTAGGACTCCATTTGACATCTCCATTGCACCTCCACCTTGAGTGAGACATCATCGATGGCGATGCTCACCGTGCCAGTCAGGAGGTGCCTCTGATGTATAAATGACAAATGTGGTCATCATTGGTTAGATATTTATGATGAGGGCAAATAAGCCCGACATCCAGATAGTTGGCCCCATTTGATGTTTAACTCATGTTGACCATGCAATCTTTGTCTGTTTGACAGAGTCGCTGGGCTGAGGCCTCTGAGGTGGAGGTGAATCTTTGGTGTAGGACTATGTCCAATGGAGATCGGGGGAGTGCTCGTCACGCTCCACATGTTTTTATTTACCCACCAAACCCGATGTGGTACAGTCAATGGGGTATATTATTATGTACGGCAGAGGATGGTAAGGAATTTGTGGGGTGCAACAAAAGGCAAGCAATTTACAAAAGCAGACAGAGCAGACTTATCCTGTTGTACCTTCTATGATCTTAATTTATGCTACTACAGGCGTCATCACATACACAAACACACAAAACCGATGAAGATTAGTTGGCCAGAAGGAAGGAGAGCAGATGAGAACTAACGGCCTCTCAATACCTGGCACAGTCGGCCGACCGCGCAACCCAGTATGCTTTGGGGGATGCTCCGCATGAGTAATCCCACCTTAAGAGTCGGCGCATTATCTCTTGCTTGATCACTTTGCCAGGGCTCGTGGAAATGTGTACTCCGCACAGCTCCAGAAGAACGTCTGTCGCACACCAACCCTGAATGTAGATGCAGCGACAGGCAGACAACGAGGTGCAGTGAAGGAAGGGTGGACAGAGAGGCGGAGAAGTGGGCGTGGCAAACAGGCCAAGACAGTGCGAGGTAGGCAGGTGAGAGGGAGGAGAGAGAGGGCGGATGGCTTCATGATCCGCCTTTTATAAGGCCCGGGCGAAGGGTGGGGTGACGACCCGAAGCGACCTGCCGTCATCCAAATTGTACCCTTCCATTGAATCCCGGCTCTCGCTGCCAGGCTCCTGTGGCCAGAAGTGGCCTCATTCACACATCCGGCGCGACACGGCCTAGAGCCCTGCACCAAACTCCTGGGCCGTGTTCTGGTGACTGGATGAGGGCCGTGTCAGTCCCACATGCCCATTCAGGGCACCCCCAGCAAGCTGTGGTTGGTGCTGTTAACGTGCTTGGCCCGTCCCTACACCATGCAGTCCGAGTGGCCTGGGCTGCGCAGCACGTTCATTTAGTGGCAAATTGCATCGATGCGGAGGTGCGTGGAGGCGCGGGGTGATTTTTTTCCTGTGTTTTTGGGAGATGTTGGTGGTCAAGGTGGTGAGCGTCTGATGAGTGAAGGTGGAGCAAGGTGAAATACATTGTAAATTGGTGTGCAGATTCGAATGAAAGGGCACGCCATGCGCATCCTGTACAGTGTTGGTGGTGAGTCTCTCATAGGGTGGCTGCTTGGGTGCGGTGCCTGATTCGATTTGTATCATGGATAAAAGGAAAGGTTTGGAATGAAAATCAGGATTGAATGGAACATAGAGATATAATTACACCTCGCCATAAGACCCACACAATGCACTTCGTCCCATTAACCCACGAGACATGAGGGGAAGGTCTGACTGCACGAAGACGAACGAGATAACTGCCTGGGGATCACTGTATGTTGGGTGCCATTGCCTTAGAGGCATGCGATTATGCAGAACCGCTACAATATATATATATATATATATATATATATATATATATATATATATATATATATATATATGTCATTCTTCTACTTGAGACGAACGCCGTGACATCACTGCTACAACGTAGTTCTGATTGTGGTTCCTGGAAGAGCTATCTCGCAGCACTAATTACAAAGATGTAATTTCAGATACTGTCACAAGTGCATAGAAAATGCAGTTATAGACTGGTTTTGCCATTGTTGGGGCATCAGCATCATTATCATCCCTGATATGAAAACATTTTTTTATGAAAACAAGACCCAATCACATCTCTCACTTGAAATTAGAGGGAATAACCAATCAGCTCTCACCTAATCATTACCCCAGGTGGCTATTGCAGATATCCACACACTATTACAGATGAAACAGCTGGTTTTGTGTCCACCCTAAAGGATAATGTGTAGCATCACGACTTCCATACGAAAAGGATATAATCGTATATAATCAGATCCCAATTCCTTCACAATTCAAATTTGAATAGACACCTCAAGATGGAATGGCACATTCTAACCAATTACAGTAAATGTAGTAATCATAAGGACTTACCAAGATGTTCAACTGATGTGGTCTGTCTCATCCATAATATCTTTTCAATGCCAATTGCCCATCGATGACGTGATTGTTTCAGTCACTGACCGTCTACTTCCGAGTTATCCTCCAGTTTCTCTTTTCCAGTGCACCACGAAAAGTTCGAGCTGGAGGATAATATGCAGGCCTGACCCGATCTGCATTGTGGAACTGAAAACTCCACCGTTGTATTGCCCGCGGGGCGGCCAGTTGCTGCCTCCTCATTGTTTGGGCCATGTTGAGTTTTGACATCGTCGCAAAATTATTAACTGTCCGACTGCTTTTGTCCCACTGATTTTTGCCTGAATCTTGCACAATTGAGGGAAACCTATTGCGAGCTGCTCTTTGACGAAGTTTTCTGTAATACCTCAATGGCATCCTCAATTCCACTGGTGGTCCATAGCTTGGCCTCGAGCCGTCGTTAAGAAAACCTCTTCTGTTTTGAAGTGGACGTTCTACTGGTATTACTGTATTCAAAGGACCACTGTTGCCGTTGTGCTCTTGAGGCCTTTCAACCAATAAATTCCGATCTGCACTGTTCTGAGCAAATGCTCGTTCAAATGATGGAACTGATTCATGCTGTGCTTGGTTCAGTTTATTGTAGGTGTTAAAATCAAAAAGGCCAGACTTTACCAAGCACAGTAAAAACTCATTGAAGGATTTTAAAACTTCCGCACCACAGTTGTTGGAGAAGAGCTGTATAATTGCATTACCTTTAATGTTTTTTGGTTCCGCTAGGTATAAGTTTTCAATTTCGACGCTCATTGGTAAATTCCCTACATTTTCATGATCTGGATTGGGATTGATTTCTGTATCTTGAGGCCACGATTTTATGACCCCTCTGGAGTATGGCTGGATGACAGGAGAATTGTCTTCTTGCTGTGTTGCAAATGTGCGAGCATCATCATATTCATTATCCCATGATGCATCCGGCAGCCATTTTCTTTCGGTGGGGCCTGCAAGATGAGATTACCATGAATGGTTTGAGCAAATAAATTCAGGAAAAAGAATGTACAAACACATGAGAGCGTGAGAGATGCAGGAGAGATGTACAAACATTTCTTCTGTTTTACTTTCATAACCCCAATAACTATTGAAAATACTGCACTCTTCTATTTTCAATAGCTATTGGGGTTATCATCGTAAAATAGACGAAGTGTTTGTGCATCTCTCATGCTTTCTTTTATATTCATTACTTACTATAACATTAAAACAACAGCAGTGATGCTAAATGATATATATTGGTAACCCATGCTCATTGGACACAAACAAAAACGACAGCATATCACAGAACCGATTATGTTTACAGCCTCATGAGAGAATGTTGTGTTACTGGTAAATACATTATATGAAACAAACGTGTAGTGGATTACATCCTTTGCTCCAGATAATGAAAATAACTCTGTAGCATTGGTAATGTATTTAAGCCTCCCCCTTTAGAATAGGAGAAGGCTGATGGATGTTGTAGGGTTTGTTTGCACAATTAGCACCCTCAAATTTTACTGGTACAAGAGAGCTTGTTACATCCTCAGGAGTATTAAACAACCGTTTAGAAAGAAAAAAATTTTCCCAACACTCACAATTTCCAAGCCATATATTGGGACTAGCTGGGACTTTTGGAATGAAATTTTGCATCAGTAATGGGAATGTAAAGTATGCGGAGTTGACTTTTTTATGTTGACCTCATTTTGAAGGTCATGACCTAATTATAGGCATTTTAAACATTTTTTACCATAACTTGACTTGGGTTTGTCTGATCAGAATGAAATTGCCCTCTCTAGATAGCCCAGAGCAAGCTACATTTACGTTTAGTTACATCATACCTCTCTGGGTTAAAGGTCAAGGTGTTAGACCCCCCAGGAGTATTAAACCACCATTTAGGTTTTTCTCTTTTTACTGCCAATGTCTGAGCTGTATTTTGGAGCTGGCTGAGTCTTTTGGAATTCAATTTTGCATCAATAATGGAAATACAAAGCATGTAGGTTGACATATTTATTGACCTTGGCATAATTTTAAAGGTCATGACCCAATTACAGACATTTTAACATTTTTCACCATATCTCGACTAAGGTTCGGCCGATTGGAACCAAATTGCCCGCAACAGATAGTAGCCAAGAGCGAGGAACATTTATGCTCAATTTACATCATACTCTTCTGAGTCAAGTCTGAGGTCAAGGTCAAATGGCAGTCTGAAAAAAAATAGCGTGTTTTCTTTCATCGCTCAATTTTTCCAATGTGGAATCTCAAAGACCGCTTGGCCTTCCAACATGTTTTTACATCATAATAGTGGACCTGCATTGAAGTTATGCACTTGATATTTGTTTCATGTTCTTGACCTACTTTTTTCGGATTGTGACCTAATTACCAAAAACACCTTTTTGATCATAACTTGAAGAATTTTCCTCCAATTATCATGATGGTGAGTTTTTGGATAGATTGGATGTGGTGACATATTTTCTTCATTTACACTCAATCCCGAAACATTGAATGTCGAGGTCATGTGGCAGTCCATACAAAATATGCCATCGTTGGATTGTAGGCCATGGGTAAGTCATGGGCAATGGCCAAGGGTAAGCTGTGGGAGGCTTACCCTTGGCCATCGCTTTGTGATCACAAATATCTAGCATAGTTTCTTGTTGCATGAGCTTGATGCCACATCAGCAGAGATAATAACATATATGACCAAGCCAAGCTAATATGTAGGGTTAACGAATTAGGAGTTATTCTACGTCAGGGACATGGAAATGACCTTAAAGTAGATTGGAAACAGAAGATAGGGATTGGTTTATTTGAGAATCGAAGATTGCGAGATCATATTTGAAAACTTTTATGGTGCGTTTGAACCTTTGTATTTTGCTTCTTGCCAATATGCAATCATTATGTACATAGTTACCTAAGGCATTAAAAGTGATTAGTCTGAAATTTCGATTTTCAAAAGGATAAGATGTACTGTCACAAAAGTATAATCTCAGTCTTGAACTTGAGCTCAGTCCTACATTTTACAAATACCACTTCATTACATTTTATTGTGAAAAATGTGCTGGAGTCAAGATGAACAGTGAAAATTGTAAAAGCTTTTGAAAAGCCATTAAAGACTTCTACACACACACACACACACACACACACACACACACACACACACACACACACACACACACACACACACACACACACACACACACACACACACACACACACACACACACACAATGTTTACTCCACCAAAGGTATTTCTAATTGCAAACATGTTTTAATTATGCAGCTCCTTTTTATCAGAAAAAATGATCTATAAGTTGAAAATTTGATTAAGATCAGTGAGACTACTTGAAAGAGAGCAGTAAATTGTTATCATAGTCTGAGATTGTTATCAAACTCTTTCTAAGCACTGCCTGACTCACTTATATAAATGTTTAGTACCTTCTAGGTGGTGTAGCAAGCTGAAATTTTGCCTACTGCTGCAACTCGAGGCCAATATCCCAGAAAAAAAATCTCAAAACCGTCGGAAATTGTCTGTAAACTAAAATATCCAGGAATAAGAGTCTGCCGTTACAGGCAGCCTATGTTTGCTCACTGCTAGTAGACAATGGAGCTGACACTGGAACTGGTTGCTAGGCAATGGTAACAAGCACAGCTTCTGCCTCTTATTTTATAACTTTTGCCATGCTTCCATTAATAATAACTAGAGCTGTAATCTCTTAAATAAATAGCTCATTGTAATCACTAATTGTTGGTTCACTTGAGTTATCTACAGTGGTGAGAAAAAGTTTGTGAACCCTTTAGAATGTTCTGTATTTCTGCATAAATTTGACCTAAAATGTGATCAGATCTTCATACAAGTCCTAATAAGAGATAAAGAGAACCTGATTTAACAAATAACATGAAAAACTCTACTTTTTTCATTCATTTATTGAGCAAAATGATCCAATATTCAATTTATTTGTTGGAAAAAGTATGTGAACCTCTGGGTTATTCAGCTCAATTCAGGGGTAATTACAATCAGGTGTTTCAATCAATGGGATGACAATCAGGAGTGAGTTCGGGTGGCCCTGCCCTATATGGAAAACATAAACTTTGTTCATCACAATCAGTCTGTTCTTCACCACAGGTTTGTGGAAGTGTGCCATGCCCCAATCAAGAGAGATTTATGAGGACCCTCAGTAAAAGAGTTCACGATGCTCATCGGTCTGGAAAGGGTTATGAAACCATTTCTAAAGATGTTTCTTCCACCAATCCACTGTAAAGGCAGATAGTATACAAATGGAGAAGATTCAACAACATTGTTACTCTTTCCAGGAGCAGTCGTCCAACGAAAATCACTCGAAGAGCAAGGCGTACAATCAGTGCTGGATTAACCATTAGGCAGACAAGGCATGTGCCTTAGGGCCAGCCAAACATTCGGGCCAAAAATTATTTTCACATTAAATATTTGTCTTTTTTTGTATTAAATATTTTGTTCTTGAATCAGTTCATCTTTTGTCTGGGGTCTATTTCCATGAGCCCGAGATCTAATTTAAATTTTTCAGGCCATTCTCTAAAATTTCAAAATGTGCCTTTGGCCAAGCCGAGGCTTAATCAGGCACTGCGTACAATAATCCAGGAGGTAACAAAGAACCCCAGGGTAACCTCTAAGGATCTGCAGGCCTCTCTTGCATTGGCTAATGTCAGTGTTCATGAGTGCACCATCAGGAAAACACTGAACAAGAATGGTGTGTATGAGAGGATAGCAAGGAGGAAACCACTGCTCTCCAAGAAGAACATTGCTGCTGGTCTCAAGTTTTCCAAAGACCACCTGGATGTTCGAGAAGGTTATTGCAAGAATGTTCTGTGGACAGACGAGTCGAAAGTGGAACTTTTTGGTTTAAATGAGAAACGTTATGTTTGGCAAAAACCAAACACTGCAATCCAACATCAGAACCTCATCCCAACCGTTAAGCATGGTGGTGAGAGTATCATGGTTTGGGGCTGCTTTGCAACCTCAGGACCCAGACGGCTTGCCATCATTGATGGAACCATGAATTCTGGATTGTACCAGCAAGTTCTACAGGAGAATGTCAGGGCATCCGTTCGTGAGCTGAAGCTTAACAGAAAGTTGGTCATGCAGCAACACAACCATCCTGAACACACAAGTAAATCTATAACAGAATGGCTGAAGTGGAAGAGATTTTGTGTTTTGGAATGGCCAAGTCGAAGTCCAGACCTTAACCCAACTAAAATGTTGCGGCAGAACCTGAAATGAGCAGTTCATGCGAGAAAGCCCACAATTATCTCTGAGTTGAAGCAGTTCTGTGTAGAGGAATGGGCCAACATTCCTCCAAGCTGATGTGCAGGACTGATCAAGAGTTACTGGAAACGTTTGGTTGAAGTTATTTCTGCTAAAAGGAGTGTCACCAGTTACTGAATGTAAAGGTTCACATACTTTTTCTCACAAAGAAATTGAATGTTGGATCATTTTGATCAATAAATTAATGAAAAGTAGATTTTTTTTGGTGTGTTCTAATTGTTTTATCATGTTCTCTTTATCTATTACTAGCAGGGGTACCCGGCATTGTCCAGTATATTTTTTGTTGGGGCTTTCACTTAGCTACAAAGGCTAAGGCACTATAGAGCGATTTAAAAATGGCCCATCAAAAACTGAAGATTGTTAATCAAAGACTAATCAAATATTACCATAATTCTTGGATACTCCAGGCATATCAAGAAAAGAAAAAACTTTGGAATATCCAGGCATATCAAGAACAGAAAAACACTATTACAACATATATATTACAACACAAAATTATCTGATAATCCAGGCACACCAGAAAAACGAAGCATATTTTGTCAATATTAGGCAATATTATGCAATATTATTCATTATTGTTCTTCTTTCTCGAGAAAATACCAAAATCTGAATTTTCTAATCATAAATGAATGAAAAAGTAGATTTTAAAAATAAATATAGCATAAATATAACAAGTGGATGGAACAGCAATATCTTGCCCTGATTATCCCTAAAAAGGGTGAAACCAGGTCAGTAGTTTCGCTTTTCATCTGCTTGGTGACAGCTTTTGACTTTGCCTCACATGAACTGCTAAATGCCCTTCGGGGTTGGCAGACATGACGCCATCGTTATGAGGTCATCATCACGACATTGGTCCAAGTCAGGAGAATTGTATAACGACATTAATATATATCTTACAAGTGAATAAAAATATTTATGCTAAATAAAAAAATGCAACGTAGGGATGACAAACGACAGTCTGACAAAGGTTTTAAACAAGAGAGGGATGATGTTGGTTTTGAGAGAAGCTTACAGGATTGCTGTCACATAACAATCCCAACTTCACCGCCTCCTTTGCACTTCATCTATTGATAACTATTGATTATTATCAATACATTTTATATTGATACATATAAAATACATTCTACAATTCCACAAGTAGTTGAAGGTTTTTTTGCGTTCATTTTTCTAGTGTTGTCATAAATGATAAATTTGTAATCCGGAGCAAAATTTAACCATAAATATATATGTATATATATATATATATATATATATATATATATATATATATATGTATATATATATATATATATATGTGTGTGTGTGTGTGTATATATAACTGGTCTAAAGTTTTAGAACACCCCCATTTTTAGTTTTTACTGAAATTGAAGCAGTTTGTTTCAATGTACTCTGAATTTAAAGCATAGAACAAATAAACAATTGCAGATAAAAAAGAAATCATGGAATCGTTTTGTTGAACAAAATTTCATCGAAATTTTTGACTCATCAAAGTAACCACCTTTTGCAGATATAACAGCCGAACATACTCGTGGGATCCTTTCTACAATGGAAATCAAATATTGTTCGGAAAGTTCTTCCCAACACTGTTGCAGAAGTTCCCATAAATGTGTTTCACTTGTAGGTTGCTTTGCTTTCACCCTTCTGTCCAGTTCATCCCAAACCAGCTCAATGGGGTTTAAGTCTGGAGACTGTGCTGGCCATTCCATGATTTGAAGCCTACCGTCTTGTTCTTTTCTTCTAAGGTAGTTCTGACATAGCTTGGAGGTATGTTTTGGGTCATTATATTGCTGTAGGAGGAACCCCTGACCAACTCGGCATAGACCAGAGGGTATTGCATGACGCTGCAAAATGTTGTGGTAGCCCTTTTGGTTCAGGGTGCCAGTCACTCTGTGCAAGTCACTGACTCTGGATCCAGCAAAAGAACCCCAGATCATCACTCTTCCTCCTCCATGTTTGACAGTTGGTGTCACACACTGAGGAACCATCCTTTCGCCTACTCGACGGTGTACAAAAACCTTGCGTGATAAACTGAAGATTTCAAATTTTGATTCTTCGGTCCATGAGACCTTCTTCCAGTTTTCAGTAGTCCACTGGCGGTGCTTCATGGCCCAGGGAAGCCTCTTTTTCTTATTTTGCCATCTTAGCAATGGCTTTCTAACTGCCACTCGACCTGTCAAACCTGCAGCTCGAAGTCTTCTCTTCACAGTTGAAGCTGAGACTTCCTTACTTCGACCAGTGTTAAGCTGTACTTGAAGCTGCTGTCCTGTGAGCCACCTATCATGCAAGCTGTTGACTCTCAGAAACTTGTCTTCTGATTGTGTTGTGACTTTGGGTCTGCCAGACCTCTGCCTGTCAGAGTTTCCTCCAGTTTCCAAGTGCCTTTTGATGGTGTAGCAAACTGTACTCACTGGCACCTTGGTTTTCTTTGTCATTTCTCCAAAGGAAAGACCTACACTTTTCAGGGTTATAATGGTCTGTCTGTCTTCCTTTGTTAATTGACTTTTTCTCACCATTATAGCAATATACTACTTCCTGCAGTGCAATATTGTCCAAATAATGCTTCAGAGGGTGTAGCAACACAGTCTGTTACAACACTGCTTTTATGCAGACAGAGGCTTTGTAACTAATCACAAAAGTTGGGACACTTGTCGGAATTATTTGCATCAACTTTCAAGGCTTAATTTACTTTCATTGCTGCAGAACAGCTGCAGTTGCTAACACATTACTTGTTCCCTGAAAAGGGCCTTTTTCAACAACTCTGAAATTGACATTATTTTTCAGGTTTTGGTAACCTCAACTATTTATTTTAACCTCTGGCAATTTACCGCTTAGCTTTGTACCATTTCAGATTATTCACCAGATTCAGTAAAAAACTGAAAAATAGGGGTGTTCTAAAACTTTTGATGGGTAGTGTGTATATATATATATATATATATATATATATATATATATATATATATATATATATATATATATATATATATATATATATATATATATATATATATATATATATATATATATATATATATATATTGGTTGGAGTAACTTTGGTCCATTTTTGACCCATGGTTCATGGTTGTTTAAATTAACTTGTTTTCCTTTCAGACTATCTGTGTGCAAAGTGTGAGAACCCGAAACGAAATCGTTACCTGAAAAAAATCACTATTTTGAATATGTGCAGCCAACAAACAGATTGGCAAGCGAGAATGGCTGACATATTCACCGAAAACAAAGAAAGTGTACTGTTTCATTCAATTATAATTGAATCCAACATGATCAAATGTTTCCCAACTGTTGAAACGGCATTACGGCTGTATTTGTCACTGATGATCAGTAATTGTAGTGGGGAACGTTCATTCTCTCTTCTGAAAAGGGTGAAAAGCTTTTTGCGATTGACAATGAATTAATATCATCTGGCTGCCTTGTCCCTATTGAGTATTGAGAGTGAACTTCTGAGATTATTGAGCTTTGATGACATTGTTGCGGGCCAGGGGTCTGGTGAGAAGACCACCGGGGGGGGGGGAAGGGGGAGGGAGATATCTCGGGTTCCCACCAGACTCCCCCGGAATTGCAGGCACACGGATAATTATGTGACGCAGCGGCGTCGCTAACTGACCATGAATGCCAATAACTCAACCGCGTGACCTCGGGTCCTCCGGTCTATGGGTTAACTGGGTTACCTAATTAATTAATTACGTCAAGTAATTACCTTGGTACGCCTTGTCTGAACCGGATCACTTTACCGGATCGGATGCAGCCGAGTGACACTGCCAAGGACGTACCGGCTAAAAAGAACGGATCATTTGGAAAAAACGTCCCAGCTAAGTTAGGATACAGACCATGCTGGATCAATGAAAGAACAGGCATAAACGAGCTGGGAACATTTCTCATAATAATTTATTTACAAGCAGGCGAGGAAAGATATGTGGCACAGTGAATGGTTTTATTGTTGTCTGTAGCAAGAATAGGAAGAAATGGGGGGGGGGGGGGTGCAGCAACATACAAGCAACTTACAAAAGCAGACACAGAGCAGTGTTATCCCGATATAATTATTGTACAATCTTAACTTAAACGAGGTCAGGCGCTAGGACACACACACACACACACACACACACACACACACACACACACACACACACACACACACACACACAAACACACACACACAAAACCCGACGAAGAGGAGTTGATGAAGAGAAAAAGGAGGAGAGGAGATGAAGCGAACGGTCTCTCGATACCTTACACGATTGCTTGATCGCACCACCAACACGCTTGGGGAGGGGGGGGGGGGATGCTCCACTGGGTGATACCTCCCTGACAGCTGGCGCACCATCTCTTGCCTCATGGCACTTCGAACAGCTAGCGTCGGTTCGGAGAATGAGACACAACCGTCGGTCGTGAATGGAGGGACTTGGGTGGAGAAGGCGGAGTCGATAGTGAGTGGGTGGAGTGTTAGACAGGACCAGGTGGGTGGGTGGAGTCAGAAACATGTGGGCGGAGAAGGGCGGGAGGAGGAGGTGGAGTTGCAGGCGATGACGACAAAACGGCGGGAGTAGAAGGCGGAGTCAAGAGCGAGGGGGCGAAGACGAGCGGGTGAAGAAGGCGAAGTTTGCAGACGGGTGGAGAGATCGATCCCAGGCCGGCAGAGAACGGGATGAGCCGACAACAGCGATGGGCAAGACACCAAAACCGGAACTACGGACGGCCTCACCACCCGTTCTTTGTAGACCCTGGGGTGCAGGGTGGGGGCATTACCCCGAAGCGATGTGTCATCACCCGAATCAGCTACTCTGATTGGGCATGGACCACTGCGTGGCCCAGCCGTGATGGCCGGAAGCGGCAACACTCCACTTCCGGCAAGATAACTCCAAGCTGCGGAATCATCTCACTTCGAGCCCCATGATATGAATCGCCCCGCACTGAACACCGCGACATGAATTGCCTTGTACCACTGATCTCTCTGACCATGCCCCGGCGACCGTCCGAGGGTCGCGTCAGCCCCGCATGCCGACACGGGCACCCCTGATTAGCGCTGATCAATGCCTGCTCCACAATGCGCCACGTGGCCTGAGCAATCCGAACTGCACAGCACGCCTCTGCCTCATCACGGCTTCACCAGGCGGAGAGGCGAGGAGACGTCTGCCATCCGTGGGGAACATCCGCAGCCGCCAGTGAGGACCGACCATAAGATGTTAGGGTAATCCCATGCACAGAGGGTAAGATGTTAGGATAAACCCAGGCAGAGACCAGAACAAGATGTATGCCATTCATGCCCTGCTCCTTGCAATGATAAGGTATCATGGCAGCGAATGGGTTTGCCCGCCATAGAGCACGTTCCAAACAGTACGTGTGGACCCGCCATGGAACACCTGGCCACGTACGTGTTTACCCATATCTGCTATCGTGTTCACGGTGTTGTGTGCCATCCGTGCCCTGCTCTGAACGATAATAAGGTGTCATGAGCTAAGCACGGGTCCGCCTGCCATCGAGCATGTTTCGTACAGTACGCGCGGATCCGCCATGGCCCACGTGGTCAGCGCTCGTGTTCACTCGATTCTGCTATCGTGTGCGCGGGGCCAACCCCGATCTGTGTCAGGAAATGAGGGGAACGATCGGATATAATAATTAGATTATATGCAGGTTCAGAATGAAAAAGAATATAGGTATACTATCAGATGGAGAAATGGAGGGAAAAGAGGATGCCGATATAATTAAATCCAGAAATGGGTTGAAAAGAACGCTCCGCCCGTTACTCGCACACTTGTGTCCTGTACAACGTGGTGTGGTTGTTGTTTTTCTATTATCGGCCTCTGACGATGTAGTTATTGGCATCAAGCTGGCAGCCACGCTTTCGCTGACATTGGGTCATTTGCTTCTGTGTTGTGAAAAACAACATCCGTGCAGCTTCTTTAAGAGATATTTGTTCGTCTGCCTTTTCAATGCAACCAGCAATCTCATCCCAGATCATTGGAAACGTCAGACGATCATGTTGAGCTTGCGGCAGAGGTTATTTTGAAGGTATCGCTGTATCCTCGCAGCTGCGCTGTTGATGCACGTTGTTGACTCCCTTGTAGACTCGTGTTGTCGCAGCTTTCCTATTCCCCTCCCCTTGGCGCGTGTTGGCCTCCGCGAGGACCCAAATTCGGATTAACCTCAGGAATAAGCAGAAAAGAAGAGTAGAAATGAAGTTAGAGTGGTGGAAACAGACCTAGCTATGAGATCCGCACAACGCACTGTCCCGTTATCCCGCTAGACAAAAAGGAAGGGACTGTCTGAACGTATATTAATGGAATAACTGTCTGGGGACCGCTGTATGGTGGTTGCTATTGCTTTGGAGGAATGTGGTTCCCAGAACCGCAACACTATCATTCATGAGTTTGCCACAGCCAAGGCCAGGAAAGTGCACATTTATGTTTGAAACTTTGAATACATGTGTGTAGACTGTTGTCGCACTTGCTTTTGCCACATAATAAAACTATAATTTGTACATTGGAATTATAGTGTATATTGTATCTTTGTATATCGGATAATTTGTGTGTTGGAATGAAATAAAACTACATTTGTCAAAGTTTGTGTGATTCATCATTAATGCATGTGCTATTATGGATTATGAATTTATGTTGCATATATTTAGGCCATTCCTTCCCATTAGCCTCAGGCCCTCCATACCCTTAATATGGGGCTGCTCCAACCCTGCGCTCACCTTAGCTGGCCAGTGCACTCGAGCATGGTCTCCAACTGGCCCACGCATACTCACTTGCTCTACATTCAGGCTGGCCCATGCACACTGGTACTGACCCCCCACTGGTACTGGTCACAATAAATTGCACTGCATTTGGGCTGACAACATGCTAGCTGCGGTTCCCGTGGTCACTTTCACTGGCCCATTGAAGGTCTTTTCCAGAAGCTTTTTGAGGCTTTTTGTTGGAGGCTTTTGAAGGCTCCTTCACATGAGCTGGTTTCACAACCTCCAAGTGCTCTCCACATCTCATGTGTAACATGTTTGTGCCACCATCACCATTAATCTTCCAATGGTCAGGAATGTAGTAGATTTTCACCATGCCTCAGCAACAGTAAGTTGTGTTTTCATTTCTGAGTCTTTATTAATGCCAAGTTCCCTGCTTCCCATTATTCAAATTCCCATTACACTGTCTTCTGTAAAGTGGTTTCTGCTGGTGGTTTCCATAAGCCCGTTATACAGTTCATCCCCCTCCCTCCCCATGCCTGTTTTTCTGAGATAAAAAAAATGAGAAAAAGGAAGTGATTTACTCTTTTGTATGGAAAAAGATTATAATTTAATAACTGAAAAGTATAGGTCCATGTATTTTTGTTTTTCCATTCCATTTTTATTTCCAGTCAAACCGATTGGTTTGAGTAATCCCCTTGTTTAAGTTTGGATAAAAGTTCCACTCTTTCCCATGCCAGCACATCGACAGTTTCCACCGATTTCTAAACATAGGAAATCATATCAGAACACACAGAACAACTCGGCTCTGTGCTCACACCTTCTGTTAGAAGCAATGTGTTGTTTGGTGGTGTGTTTTGTCGATCATGTTGTGGAAAGATGAACAGAGATAGACAAGGGAGTTCGTTGGTGTTGTTCTCCTCCTCTTCCCTTTTATTTATGAGGAGTAAGGTCTGATGGCACCAAGCTTCTGCAATGCATTGACCACGATACTCCTCCACCTCCCTCTGTCCCTCACCAACTCTCTCTCCACTCTCCAACCACCCCAACCTTACAAATATACCTCCTCACACAATCCTCCCATCTCAACCGCAATCTACCTCTTTTTTTTACAGATACACCTCCTCACACAATCCTCCCATCTCAACCGCAATCTACCTCTTTTTTACAGATATACCTCCTCACACAATCCTCCCATCTCAACCGCAATCTACCTCTTCTTTTTTTTGACAGATATACCTCCTCACACAATCCTTCCATCTCAACCGCAATCTACCTCTTTTTTTACAGATATATACCTCCTCACACAATCCTCCCATCACACAATATGTAGATATATATATATATATATATATATATATATATATATATATATATATATATATTTATGTATATTTATATCTGTATATATTTATATTGTATATATAATGTATATTTATTTATTTTCAGATTTTTTTTTTTTCAGATCTTTTCAGATTTTTTTGCGTTTTTGTGTTTTGCGGAATGAAGGGTTTTATGGTGGCCGGAGTGTCAATCCTGCCACCAACCTCCTAATAAAAAAGTAACCCAACTGCAGGAGGACGTCCACAGACACAGTTGGGCACTAGATATGGATGGCCGTTGGCTCACAAGGAGCTCCTCCGCCCTTTGACAGGTTTTGTTTGTAATCCTGCTGGGTGTCCATATCCAAACACCCTCCTCACCAGAAAACCTGGTGGGGGAGACGGTTTAGTCGCCGACAACCCGACCATGGAAGAGGTTAGTACAGGTTTACATGGTACCTGTAGCAGGTCACAGATCTAACCCGACCTGACATACATAATGTATGTAAGGTGCACATGTATGTAACCTGACCTGACCCCTGACCTATTATTACTATTATTATTATCATATTATTTAAACGTGCATTTCATACTTTGATGTTTATTTTCCTTTTCATAATCCTAATTCTTCAAGATCTCCAAACAGGGAACCACCCCCTCCCCAAAAATCCAAAATTCCCAATGGCGGGGTCCACAGATAGGATCCTCTTTCTGATTCCCCATTTATTTATCCTTCTTTCCCTCTTCCTCGTACTCTGTAGCTGCTACGAACACAATAAATTGGTTCGGGGGAAGTTGTCACAAGAGACTCGAATAAAACTGGAAACGACGCGGCAGCATTTCCTGGAGTACCACGGTCGCATCGTTTCCATGGAGACCGCCATGTTGTTAAGCGATACCGAGCACTCCGTTCCGTTGGAATGCTTGCTTGAGCGCTTTGTATCAAGCAAGGCGATTGGCAAGCGATAGCAAGCTGCTTGCTATCGGAACATAGCCCTGATCGGTGTAGAATCTCCAACAAACAATAATCTCCAAACAAAGAACTCACAACTCACGAACGAACTGTCGATGTGAAAATGAATGCGAAACAATTGTTGAATGAGACGTTCTTTAAACGGGACATTTTGTAACAATGAAGAAGACCCGAGCGGAACCGGTGCTTCAGCAAAATGATAATGCAATGCATCTGCTTACCTGGCCGAACCCACACAGGTGTAAACTCGCACGGGACGCTCAAAGTCAACAGAATGATCGTTAAGAACCTCCCAATGGCCGACCATTTCATTGTCAAAGCACGCAGCACGACGAGTGCAGTGACGCGATCTATCAATTGTGACGTCATCATACAAACGCGTCCTTTCAACAACAGGAAGCGTAAAGCTCGATGTGGACGTCATGGCAAAACGAGCATCATTCCCCCTGTCGAGTGCAAATGTTCAATGATAATTAAATCGAACTGCTATAAGGAGTGAAAGTATAACCCCTAAAGTTAATGTATATATCATCAAACACTGCTGTACAGTATTTGGAAATGAAAAGCCCCATCAGCTCTGAGCTATGTAGCATGGGTTCGAATCCCGACCCAGCTATAAACTGTCATCCCGGTGTTTTACAGGCAGGGTGATTCATCATTGTGTGTGCCTCCCCCTCGGGTGGATGTTAAACTGGGTATCCCGTGTACCAGGATTAGTCGGTGGACGTTAAGGATCCTCTGGTGTCCTTCGAGAAAAATAGGCGAGTTATCGCCGGCATCACGGGCAAATTACAAGTTCCTGTCTTTAAGTTCATGCCCAGTTAAGGGGCACATTTTGTGACCTCACCACCCCCCCCCCCCTCTTTGGGGCTTGACCCTTTTACACTTTGTTCCCTTGGGATAGGGGGAACGCAGGGTTCGGGCAGGAATTTTTAAAATGATGGTGCCGGCGATAGCTCGCTTACTCCTCCAGAAGGATACTGTGGGATCTTTAACATCCACCAAAAACAATAGATCCCGATAGCATATCCAATCCTTCACTATATGCATCGTTTCCAGTAAATTAAAAAATCCATTTTATAAAAGGAGTCATGTTTGTGTGTCTGTCTGTCTGTCTGTCTGTCGTGTTATAACTTGAAAACGGATTTCAATAAATCCAACTACAGTGGATTCAGGGAAGTCCAGGGAAGGTTTATAACAAACATATATATATATATATATATATATATATATATATATATATATATATATATATATATATATATATATATATATATATATATATATATATATATATATATGTATATATATATATATATATATATATATATATGTATATATATATATATATATATATATATATATATATATATATATATATATATATATATATATATATATATATATATATATATATATGTTTGCCATCACAGCAAATCGATCGTAATATAGGGATTCTTGATCATAAAATTATTCGTCATATTCGCTTTGTGACGTGTCTGAAGCGAGTTGTGCGGCCATTAATCCATGACGTGCTGACAATCTTTCCCTCTATGACGTCACGGCAGTTTATCTGGAATTTTTAGGAGCCGTACCCGACGGGTTTGCTTTGTTGTTTTTTTTAACTGTAACGCCTCAAAAAATGTATTCGAATTAAAAACCACATTTAGTTCTTTATATTACTTTAAAATCAATGTGATAACATCAAAAAAAAATGTTTTTTTTCTGATTCCTGATTCCTGATTCTGTGGACCTTTAAATTCAGGAATAAAACCACATGTCCCATGACTTTTAGTTTTGAGCCAAAAGCATTTGGCTTGCCTGGTACCCAGATGTTGCATGCACTTTAAAATCAATATGATGACATCAAAAAAATTTTTTTTTCTGATTCCTGATTCTGTGGACCTTTAAATTCAGGAATAAAACCACATGTCCCATGACTTTTGGTTTTGAGCCAAAAGCATTTGGCTTACCTGGTACCCACGTGTTACATGCACTTTAAAATCAATATGATGATATCAAAAAAAATGATTTTTTTCTGATTCCTGATTCCTGATTCTGTGGAGCTTTAAATTCAGGAATAAAACCACATGTCCCATGACTTTTGGTTTTGAGCCAAAAGCATTTGGTTTACCTGGTACCCACGTGCTACATGCACTTTAAAATCAATATGATGATATCAAAAAAAATGATTTTTTTCTGATTCCTGATTCCTGATTCTGTGGACCTTTAAATTCAGGAATAAAACCACATGTCCCATGACTTTTAGTTTTGAGCCAAAAGCATTTGGCTTGCCTGGTACCCAGATGTTGCATGCACTTTAAAATCAATATGATGATATCAAAAAAAAATTGTTTTTTTCTGATTCCTGATTCTGTGGACCTTTATATTCAGGAATAAATCCACATGTCCCATGACTTTTGGTTTTGAGCCAAAAGCATTTGGTTTACCTGGTACCCACGTGCTACATGCACTTTAAAATCAATATGATGATATCAAAAAAAAATGATTTTTTTTTTCTGATTCCTGATTCCTGATTCTGTGGACCTTTAAATTCAGGAATAAAACCACATGTCCCATGACTTTTAGTTTTGAGCCAAAAGCATTTGGCTTACCTGGTACCCAGATGTTGCATGCACTTTAAAATCAATATGATGATATCAAAAAAATTTTTTTTTTCTGATTCCTGATTCCTGATTCTGTGGACCGTTAAATTCAGGAATAAAACCACGTCCCATGACTTTTAGTTTTGAGCCAAAAGCATTTGACTTACCTGGTACCCACGTGTTACATGCACTTTAAAATCAATATGATGATATAAAAAAAAATGATTTTTTTTCTGATTCCTGATTCCTGATTCTGTGGACCTTTAAATTCAGGAATAAAACCACATGTCCCATGACTTTTAGTTTTGAGCGAAAAGCATTTGACTTACCTGGTACCCAGATGTTGCATGCGCTTTAAAATCAATATGACGATATCAAAAAAATTTTTTTTTCTGATTCCTTATTCTGTGGACCTTTAAATTCAGAAATAAAACCACATGTCCCATGACTTTTGGTTTTGAGCCAAAAGCATTATTTTTGGCTTGCCTGGGACATGAATATGCAAGAAATGTGTCCAGTCATTTTGAGAAGAGGTTCCGGACGTCGGACGGACTGGGGGTGGTTGGAAGATCGCTGGCGTGGGGGGGGAGAGAGAGAGAGAAAGAGAGAGAAAGAGAAAGAGAAAGAGAAAGAGAAAGAGAAAGAGAAAGAGAAAGAGAAAGAGAGAGAGAGAGAGAGAGAGAGAGAGAGAGAGAGAGAGAGAGAGAGAGAGAGAGAGAGAGAGAGAGAGAGAGAGAGAGAGAGAAAGAGAAAGAGAAAGAGAAAGAGAAAGAGAAAGAGAAAGAGAAAGAGAGAGAGAGTGCAGAGCATGTCAGCAAGCTATGAGCAAATGAACGAGGGGTGATCTGTTTGCGAAGATCATGCCACGAGGACAGAGAGTTCTTTGAAAGGGCAAAGCCGTGTGGTCACTGTTGATGTGAGGCTCATCGTGGGAAGTAGCAGAGCCGTTTCCACGGAGACTTTAAGGATATAAATAATTAAGAAGGACATTTACAGCATCGAGGAGGCAATCAAAGCACAACCTAGCTCGCAGCCATTAAGGCTTTCCTTTTCGATCCACACCCCATTAATCCAACTCAGATCGGTTTACTTCTCTTCTGTTCGAAGTACTAAATCACGTTCTTACCATTAGCATGCTCTTCTTGTTGTGTTGATGGAGTTGGGCGGTAAAAGGTTGCAACTGAATAACGGCAGTACAAGGATTACACTGTGTATGGTGTTTGCCTTCCTAATGGTAATCTGGACAGCATTGTCGGCGATAGCTCGCCTACTCTTCCTCGAAAGACACCGACGTGTCTTTAACGTCCACCTCTCTCATGTCAGCAGACGGGACATCCGGCTTAATATCCATCCGATGAACTAAGCACATTGTGGTGCATAGCCCTTCCTGCGAAGCAGCGAAGGATTGGGAATCGAACATAAACTAGACAACTCAGAGGTAAGAGCTCTACCTTGATCTGCACTACCATAATCTCACTGAACGTTGATACATTCCTTGAACATGCAGCAGCAGGTAATTTGGTCCAGGTCCTGGCACACAATGACATACTCATTTTCAGAGGTTAGGATGAAATCTTTCAGGACAACTCTCCGTTTTTCGTCCCCACCCGGACAATATGGACCAAGGTGCACTACCCTCCTGCCAGCACTGCATCAAAACGAGTTGTCAGTTAATATGGGGATGACACTAAACTTCTTCCTCGTTCGTATATGCAGCACAAGGTTGCATCATTGGCTGAGGGTGCGGTTGTTGCACTGATGCAATCAGTGCCCTCTGCTGGTTGGGGGAAAAAAAATTGGAATTTGTTAATGGTGCCGTCGATAGCTCGTCTCCTCTTCATGAAGGACACGATGGAATCTTTAACGTCCACCAACAAATTGTTGCAGACAGGATGCTCATTTATTGTCCATCCGAGGGACAGCATACACACACATACTACATACACACTTCGATGAATCGTCCTTCTGGACTAAGGGCCCTGCCCATCATTTCCCTTTAGAAAATGATTCTTGTGGTCCACTCCTTGGCAGAGAATGAAATATTGTCTCACCTGTATATTGTCTAAATATGCCTAATTATTATTCTATCTTATCCCACATTCAGAAGTTGCACGTTAGCGAACACTTCCTGCAGAAAGTTTGGAGTATAATTTTGGGTTACATGAAAATTTTGGTTACCCACTCAAGATTGACACCAACACAAACGTGCACAACGGCACCAGCTTTAATTGGCTACATCTGATTTCTGTTCACGCTACCTTAAAGATGACTCTTCTTGAGTTTATGACTATGGATATTCCCATTGTATTGATGACCATTAATCGATCCAGACGCTACAACCTCCGACTCTATCAAGATGTCTTGAAGCCATCCATCCCCAAATCTCTTTCCAATGTATGTAGTCCAGTCAGTTAGCATGAAAATCGTGACCTGCTGGATTAGCATATGAGACTTGGCACAAATGATGTGTGGGTCACACACAATAATTTGATCGAGGGGATGGGGGGGGGGATGTGAGTGACTGAGTTTCCTAGAAATTCAAGATGATGTCCAAGATGGCCACTTAAAACACAAATGTGTCTATTTTGGCTTGTATTGGAGATAAAATATCACTTGAAGGTGCAAAATATGTTCGGGGGAATCACAAACCCATATATTTACATTCCAAGACCGATACATTGATGTATTATATGACAATCCAAGATAGCTGCCATTGTTGATGATGTATATATCAAAAGTTTTAATATCTCAATCTTCAGCTGGGTTGAAATGTTCATCAGAGCACAAATAATATGATTTGCTGGTTGTGGAACACTGACATAGCCACTCATTCAATTAAGTTTCCAGAATGCAACAAGTGATAATTCAAAATGGCGGCCAAAATGACTCCAGTCGGTTGTTCTTGCAGACCCATTTCTGTGTACACGGGGACTCAGTCTTGCATCAACACTTGATCAGTTCTCTTCAGTTTTTTGTGGCTTCTGGGAGTATCATCCACACGAGCTTCGAGCTGTCCTCAGATTTTGTCCAGCCAAAGTCTTCTGGACTCGGTGCGTTTTGCTAGCTCTTCAAGCTCGCTAAACAGATTCTGGTTTCATAGATACATCGATTCGTGTGTTGGATAAGTGCTTCCTGTGTTGGTGGAAAGTTTGCCATCATATGAACTATTTTACCGTGAGAAAAGACCTCTTGTCTCAAGTCATTTACTCTCTCAAGCGATGAGTTCTGATCAGACAGGAGACACGTCAACCGTTCTATCAGGGCGAAGGAGACCGATTTGTCATCCATTGCTCAGAACTGATCCTGCTGTGGAAAAATAAATCCATCTGTTGCAGCAGGGAATGTCTTCCATGTCTTCCACGCAGATTTCTTTCCTCTTCCACAGAATTGTGACGTGGTGTCGCATCCCGTCAAGTCGTGGAAAAATGGAAGCACGCGGGACTTGTTTTCACCAATCTCTTGCCAGATAGAGTTGACACGGTAATATCGGAAATGTTTCCCTTTGCCGAAAGCTACCCACAGCTGAGTATCAGGGTTGTGCAATGTAAGCCCAGAGAAGATGTCTACCAGGATCATCAGAACATCTGTATCCACCGCACTGACCATAACTGGAGTTGCACCACTTAGGACCGCATCTTGGACATGGAGACACATTCTTGTGTCAGCTTCCTCGTGGTCGGAGTTTGGCATAAGATTGCTACCGCCCGACACAAGAAATTGACCAGAAGTAATATAGACGTCTTTGCCATCTGGGTAGTCAAAAACCACCATGTTGACAGTTAGTAGAGCGAATAATTCTTACTTATTGTTGGAAGTCCCAAAGGAAGGAAGCAAAGTTTACAGGTACAGTATTTTTGTCTGGGGTGACACCCCTTCTCCTAGTACCCTTCCCCCTCTTCTCTCATGGCTTCCTTGAGACTGTCTACATTGAACATGTCCCAAACAATATGTATTATTGCACAGTTTTGAAGTTGTCTCTTGGTCCATGGTAGGAATACTGAGGCACTGAAGTCACAAAACATCCAAATCGACTGGCAATGCATCAAGTTTTTGAAAGGACTACATTTTTGAGTGAATCTTCATAAGTTTTCAGGGCTTCCTTGGCAGTTTTATTCCCGGAGCATTTCAGGTCATCATCAGTCTTCACACAAATGATGCAATACTCCCAATCCAGTATCTGCAAAATTATTAAGGAAAAGGAAAATGTGTTATTGGGGATATTTATTTGCCATAATTGTCATCAATTTATCCTATACTTTCCCCATTTGCAGAATATGAATGCTCAAATTAAGATTCGATGCATATATTTGAATTCTACTCCTTCAAAATTTAGTCATTTTCAATACTACTCTAGTCACAGAATAGATATAGCAGTGAGTATTTGTGTGCGTGATGGCCGTCTTGGATTTCTGGGAATCGAGATAACTCATTCCAGGTGAGTTCCATTCCCCATTCCAAATAACTCATTCCCCAATGAATGATTGTCCATGACCCATACAACATTCGTGCCAAGTCTCATGTTTTCATCCGGCCGGTCACAATTTCTCTCCAAATTTGCATTGACTGACCAGGCTAATGCCAAAAAGGTTCTTACTGTGTGAAAAACTCCAAGGGGGATCACAATCTTAATGGTTAGGGTGGCAGACTTGGAATCCTAGGGTCCTGAGTTCAAATCCTGCCACGCTGTTGAATTAATACCAGGTGGGGTTGACTCAGCCTATCACCCTAAGCTAAACTTAAAACCTACCATTCTGATATAGATAACCCAGACTAAACTTTAAAACCATCATTCTGATGAGGTTAAGATAGCGAGCATGTGACCAAACTATCTATCCTGTCGCTCCCTAAAATCACCCCAGTTGAGGTGGCTTTTAACTCACTGTTCAACTGGTAAAATCAACACCAAGCAGTTATGCTTTCAGTATTTATATTTTTCTTGACCTGCTACATACAGCCATTTGCTTCATTTATTAATATCGAAAAACAATGGAACATGTGTTGAAGGTTCCTTGGGTACAAATTTAAACTTCTTACGTTATTCTGGACGTTAATTGTACTGTATATGTAATTGAAATTCTACCTGGGATGTCAATGGCTGAAAAATACACAAAACTTTATATTTCAAGGGTTATTTTACAAGTTTTTGGATTGGCCTAGCACTGCCAGGATGGTTTAGATTTAAAGGTATGCACACTTTCCGCTAAGCTGCCTCGTCTGCATTTGAATCCCGACCCAGCTATAAACCTTCATCCCTGTGTTTCATAGGTAGTGTGATTCATGAACGTGTGTGCAGTCTTTTGGATGGACATTAAACTGGATGTCCCACCTGCCAGAATTAATTGGTGGACGCTAACTATTCCAGTGTCGTTTGGCACATCACCGGCACACTGGCCAATTTACAAATGAATGCTCTAACCTTCGGGGGCCACTGCATCTGCGGCACAGCTGCGCCACAGGAAATGATGCTACTCAAAACCATATGCTGAATAAGAAAGAAGAAGATGTCTAATTTGAGATGTCTCCACACAGTCACAAAAGCAGACAAGGGGAAAGATAAAAAAAAAAGAAGGGATTCGCCTATTTAGCTTTCTTATCTGAGCTTATGGTTCATGAGGATCATCACCCAAATTCAAATCACATATACAGTACTAGGTGTTTTGTCCATTGTCCACGAATATCCTCATAATTCACATTAACTTAGGCTGATGTCTACTCATGTATTTCTACTGCGAGCGATGTCTGTATAAGCTCCTCCACCAACGAATGTGAAGCATAATTAGTTTTATTGTAGACTGTAGTCATGTGGAATCTCCTCCCAAAAACGAGATGGTATTCATAGAATACTTAACCCGTGCAGTCTTGAGAAGGACTTGGTGCGAGCTAACTCTTCTGGCAGCAAATTTGGAATTAAACAACAAAAAAAAAAGACATAAAATATCAAAGCCCCCATTGTTTTAGTAATTTTGCTGTTCGGAGTTAAATGGCTAGCCAGCTCATATTTATGTACAACTAAAATGGCTGCCAGTCTACCAGTCGATCATCTTTGATTAGATCGCAAAATAAGATGAGCGGCACGTGTGCGCCATTATACACTGTGATTGTGCCATGTTTGAACAAAATCAGACCATTCATATCTGAGAAATGGTTGGGGACACATATAAGTAACAATATGGCCACCAGTCGGCCATCTTGGACCTGATCTGGAAAATTAAATGACGTGCATAAGTAAGCCATCATTCTTTATCTGCGTGCCAAGTTTGAACAACATCGGTAAATGCATGTCTGTGAAATGATTGAGGACGTGTGAATCATTGGGTTTTTTTTTTTTACAACTAAAATGGCCACCAGTTACCAATCTTGGAAACTGATCTCGAAAGAAAATGACACGCATATGTAAGCCATCATTCCTTATCTGTGTACCAAGTTTGAACATCAGCAGTAAATGCATGTTTATGAAATGGTTGAGGACGTGTTAAACTGGGGGTTTTTTTACAACTAAAATGGCCATCTTGAATCTGATCTCGAAAAGAAATAATGTGCATATGTAAGCCATCATTCCTTATCATGGTGCCAAGTTTAAATAACATCGGTAAATGCATATCCAAGAAATTGTTGAGGACGTGTTCGACACCAGGTTGTTGTTTTTTTACAACTAAAATGACCACCAGTCGGCCATCTTGGAGAGGATGTCGTAAAAAAAAAACAACATGATGTGCATATGCATACCATCATGTGCTGTCTTTGTGCCAAGTATGAATAAAATCAGTCCATACATGATTGTGCCGAGATATGATTGCGGACGCACGCACGCACGCACGGACATGAAACTCGAGACCAAATCCACAGGCTCCGTTTCGGACTACATCCAACGGGGGCTAAAAACATTAAACTCAAATCAAACGAAGACCAAATAAAATGGGTACTGCGTTGGAGTCATCAGAAGGAACCGAAACAAGCAAAAAGCAAAGATGAAGTCATCGAGAGGAACCTGGATAGGGCTCAAGTTTCAACTGCTACTCCTTTCCCCTCAAACCCATCCAAGTGCAGCCAAATGAGTCTTATTTAAAAAAAAAAAGAAAAGAATGCAGGTTCAAAAATTAAATAATTCGGGCTGCCAGACCATGCGTCCAGTCACTTTGAAATTTAAAATATATAATCCCCCATCACTACCAGATCATAATTTTGAAGTTTCACGTCGATTGATGCAGTGAGAGAATTTTTCTCGAGAGCGAAAGAAAAGTGAGAGAAAGAGAATTAGCGAGAAGAAATGAAAGAATTAAAAAGAGTTTTTTTTTAATAACTTCCTACAATCCAATATGGCTGCCAAACCATGTGCCCTATGAATTATTCATGAATACTGTGGTATCCCCGAGGCTTGGGAAACATGTGGGTGAAGTTTCCCCTCAATCTATCCAGCCGTTCTGGAGAAGAATATTTTTCTGGGTTTTAGGGTAAACCCAATATGGCTGCCAAACCACGTGACCTATGATGCCAGAGGTCAGGAACTTTTTGTTCCTCATGGATGTCAAACCTACAAAATTTATCCTCAATCTATTCAGCTATTTCGGGGAAGAAGATTTTTGAATGTTTCATGAATATTGTCATATACAGGGGGTTAAATTAATTATCCCATTCCCGATCCAGATGTCGTGGAAGGGCGGTTAACACCGACCTGGACGGATAACCGGACGGTTCTACCTTGGAGGCAAACAACCGAGATCCTTGGAGATTATGGTGCATGTGGGATGGAAGGCGGCAAGGGCGCGCAACAAATGGAAGCACACATGTTTATACTCAAACCCACAACAAATAGATGAACGGTAGAATTGACAAATGAGGGCTAAATAAAAATAATTCAATGATTCTTAATGAAAATAAATCAACGTGGGATAATAAAAATAAATCCAAGTGTGAGGTAATGAAACATGAGGGAAACTAAAGCCTAATTTGAGACTTCTCCACACAGTCACAAAAACAGACAAGGGGAAAGATAAAAACAAAAGAAAATCCTCCCTTTATTCTGGCACTTGGCTGTGTGTCCAGAGGTGATCTTTTAGGAGTCTGGCGATCGAACCGCGCAGTCGCCATGCAGGAAACTGCACCCAAAATGGCGCCAATTCGCTCTCTGAGTGGGAAACGTACATGAGGTAATTTGCACGGATGGCCTCCAATTCCAGGACATACAAACCGCCATATAGTTTATTTTCATGATCGAACTGCCAACACCGCTCCTCTTTTAACACTCGGACTGCTTGCAGCCAATGGCGCCGCCTTTCTCTTTGCACATACAATGGGATGCTGCCGAGTTATTGCTCAGAGACGCGCTCTTCTCCTCCTCCTCCTCCTCCTCTTCTCCTCGTCAGAAATGTACAAACTTCACGACCCAGCCGAATTGACAATGGCTAGCATTTCATTTCAGTTCGTGAATGAATTCACACCAGCATGAATAATGAGAATCATGCTATTCCGTCGTGCTGAGATGAGAGCAAAAACGAGACCCCTCTTTATCTACAGCATTCCTCCTCCAGGATCTGGTAGATCCAAAGTTCTCAGATACACTCCCAGAAAAACTGTAGCTACTGCTATAATCCAGACAGACATTCCCATAGAGCCGTAAGCCCAGTTAAAATGTATCTCTTGGGTGCGCCAGGATGAGGGCAGAACAAATCCATTATTGGCTGATTTACAACCAGTATGATGACAATAATTACCGGGTATGCATGGACGATGGCAACCTTACTCCACCATCCACGATAGACAAAAGCCAGACAAACAGCCACTCTGGTTAACGCATATGCCATCACCATCATCATAGCTGTCCTCTGAGTCTGGAAGCAGATTTTTGGGAGCACAGCTGTTGAGTGGGCTTGGCGAATTGGTAAAATCGTGCCCCAAGGACTCCAAAATTGACCAGGACCAACCACACTGTCATCATCAGAGCCGCGTTTATTTTGAGGTATGCTGGTCCACATCTCCCAACCATCTCCAATGGTGGTCCAGTTGGTATGATTTCCCCTCAATATCCCATGCTGATGAATCTGTAGGACTGACATCTGGAAAGGATTCCTGGGGTACATCAGCAACTGCAAGTTCATCCAATGAAAAATGCTGAGCATCATCTTCATCACAAGAATCGCTCTACATTCACACCAAGTGGGGGCATTTTCTCTTCAAAGCTTGCACTTGTCTCACTTCGGTTTGATTCAAGATGAGCCTCTTGCTCAACTAATAGGAAGTTACGGTTTCAGCAACTCTCTTCCTCGACACATTTTTCTTGGGATTGTCCCAATATTTGCTCATCAAAATAAACTTCAAAATTTGCCTTCTTATAAGTGCCAAATTCAGGAAGCAATGCTTCAGGAACATTACTTTCCTCATCCAGCACCTTCGCAACCTCAGTCATTTTCTTCACACATCCAATGTGTCATTCCCTATTGTACAATCATCAAAAAACATTTCTGTAGATCCATTCTCAGCTACAGCAGTACCATCTGCCTTACAACAGTGAGAAGCACGAGACTCGTCATAACCTTTTGCCTTGGCATCACTTCCACAAGGTTCATAAATGGTGAGCATTTGGCATTTAGAACTACTATCCAGATCTGAATTCTGGGATTGGTTCTGCAAATTCCATTCAAAAACATCACTTTCTCACTTATCCGTTTAACAAACATCCCGTTCTTCCTCTTAAGGTCCATCTGTGACTGTTAAACCGCCTTGTACTTTTTGAAATCGGGCAATTCTCTCTCCAGAGTTTACATCAGCAAGCTCTCTTTCGATTGTTTCAAGATTAGCCACCTGTTTGGCACTTGGCATGTCAACGTTACTGTCGTTTTCCTCTAATACATGCTCTGCAAATTATTCAAACATTGGCTCTGCCAAAACTGCTAAACCCTTTTCGGTAACATTCCCAATGCCAAAGTGCAGCAAGTCCAGTTTAACTTCACCATTGGCTTTGTATGAATCAATCAGCCCAAGCATGGTCTCAACAGAACCATCAACATCACCTTTGAGAATAACCGAAACTTTTGGTTGTACCACCTATCCCTTGATGGCATTGTCCCAAGTGTTCGGCCACTCCTGTAACATCTCATCCATCCTTTCCCCAGTCAATTGTGGCCCCCACAAGCCTTTATCAAATAACACCCACTCTTGTTCTGTTACATGGGCCTCCCATCTCTTTCACCTCCTCAGCAAAACCATCGCCCTGGAGCTGAACACAACCCCCATTCTTCTACCTGCTGTCACATTCTGGCACCCGCACAGGTGCAACAGCCCTCCAGGCCCTCATTTACTCTGTCAATTCTTATATTTGTTTAACCAATGTTTCAAAATACCATTTATTTCTCCATTTCCCCAATTTCACTCCTTTGTTCCTCAATTTCATCCATAATATTCCTTGTTCCTATTCCATCAATTTGTGCCCCCAATTCCTGTGTTATTCCCTCCATAATTTCGTTCATTTGTTCATTCATTTATTCATTAATTGTTGTAACATGACCCGGAGAGTCATCGCATCCACTCCCTGCATCTCATTCTCCGCCACTGTGGGGGAGTGGGAACTGACGCTCGGGACAGGGGAACCTTCTATCCTATCGTCCTCGAACAACTCCACTCCCAGCTGGCTTCCTTCATTCTCGCTGTCTTCCCACGTGTGTTCAATGTCGTCAGAAAAAGAAAATATTTCCCTTAAATTTCCAAGCGTTTTTTTTCTCCTGACACCAATTAACGATACAATTTGTACCTTGATTACAACAACCTACCTCGATGGTAGAGAGACGATCGTTTAAAAATTTAAATTCCCAATTTTTTTTCTTTTCTTATAGTTGAGCGCACTCCGACACCAAATGTTGTGGTCCCCATGGATGCAAAAATCCCACTCCTGATCAACAATTGTTCATCAGGGTTCGAATCCCACACTCCTCACAACAGATGTCGAGTGTGGGGAGGGGGGGAGGTTCGAAAAATTCCGCTCTGACATTATTTTGTGAGTGGTTTGAATATCCCACACTCCTGATAGCAGTTGGTGAGTGTGGGTGGGGGTGGGGGTATTCGAAAAATCCCACTCTGACACCAGTTTGTCGTGTTTGGGGGGGGGGGTTGAAAAATATCCCACTCCTGACCCAGTTGTCGTGTCCAGGGAGGGTTAAATTAATTATCCAACTCAAGATCCAGATGTCGTGGATGGGCGGTTCACGCCTACCTGGACGGAGATCAACCGAAAACAACCGAGATCTTTGGAGATTATGGCACGCGTGGGATGGAAGGCGGCAAGGGCGCGCAGCAGATGGAAGCACATGGGTTTATGCTCTAACCTACAATGAATAAACAAGCCCAGTAGAATTAACAAATGAGGGTTTAATAAAAAGAATTAAATGATTCTTAATGAAAGTGAGGTAAACTAAAACCTAATCTAAGACATCTCCACAGTCACAAAAACAGACAAGGGGAAAGATAAAAATAAAAGAAAATCCTCCCTTTATTCTGGCACTGAGCTGCGTGTCCAGAGATGACGTTTTAGGAGCCTGACAATCGAACTGCGTACTCACCACGTGTGAAACCACACCCAAAGCGGTGCCAAGTCAGTCTCTGCGCGGGAATTGCTGCCGAGTTATCGCTCAGAAACGCGCTCTTCTTCTCCTTCTCCTCTTCTCCTCAAAAACGTACAAACTTCATAACCCAGCCGAACAGTCAATGGCTCTCGTCATATTCCAGTACGTGAACAAATTCACACCAGCACGAACAACGAGAATCGCGCTGCCTTTTTGACCGTGTCGATGACAGCAAAAAAACGAGATCCTCTTTCTCAACCGTGTTCCTCACACCAACTTGCCATCCTCTCTCACGTCACGCCGACCAATCCTAAGCCTCGGGGGTGTGGCCAGCCAGCATTAAACCACGAAGGTGGGGTTTTAGCCTGCTCAGAAATGTTTGGCTCTGTTGTTGTTGTTGTTGTTGTTGTTATAAGAATGTGGTTCTTTTATTGCCGGCTTTGCTAATGCAAAAATGTAGGAAAAGGTCACAGCGGCGATCACATGCTGGGAGAAACTAGCCTAAACCCTACCTGGTTAAAACAGCATCACCCTTTGAGTGGTAACACACAACAATCTTAAGCTGACAGTTTTCCCACTTAATTTACATCGAAATTTCTCCTACCCATCCACGGACCATGCTACACTATACAATCCTACCTTTATTCTTAAACTCCTCCATCTACCCCACAAACATAACAATGTGTATATATATATATATATATATATATATATATATATATATATATATATATATATATATATATATATATATATATATATATATATCTAAATATATATATATATATCTAAATATATATATATATCTTCTTCTTCTTCTTCTTCTTCTTTCGGCTGCTCCCGTGAGGGGTCGCCACAGCGGATCATCCGTATGATCCGCATAGTGATTTGGCACGTTTTTTACGCCCGATGCCCTTCCTGACGCAACCCTGGTCGCCTCTTACGACACAGGGATAAGGTACACCTATTTTAACCGGGGCATACACCGGCCCAGTATACTGGTACTCATTTCGCCGACCTCGGAAGGATGACAGGCTGAGTCAACCCCCTGGTGTATTTATTCAGTGGCCCAACGGGGCTTGAACTCAGGACCTCTTGGATCCCAAGCCGCTGCCCTAACCACTGCGCCAACACCAGGCTATATATATATATATATGTATATATATATATATATATATATATATATATATATATATATAAATATATACATATATATATATATATATATGTGTGTGTATATATATATATGTATGTATATATATATATATATATATATATATATATATATATATATATATATATATACATACATATATATATATATATATATACACACACATATACATATAGATATAGTGTAGATATACATCTGCCATATATGTGTAGATATACATCTGCCAAACCACGTGATTAATGACATCATAATTTTTTTTCTATTGACAATCTATCCCCAGTTGACCCTCAAAAATTTTTATTCTGATCAGGTGTCGCGTTCTACATATGCAATTATGACCTCAAAACGAAGTCACCAATGACATCATATTTTAAAAAATCAGATTTATTCCCCATCCAGAGCACTTCACATGTGCCAAGTTTCAATTTTTTCCATGTAGTAATTTTGAAGATACAGAGCTCCATTGTTTCTCCTTCTTTCCAACATGGCTGCCACACCACGTGACCTTTGTCATAATTATCTTTATAACATTCTTCCTGAGTAGCAGCGCTTATGATGAAAATTTTGTGTCAATCAGATAAGCGGTTCCAGAGAAAAAGGAATAACAAAATGTAGACAAATATGTATGTACGCACGTATTGGACCAATCGCTTAACCCCGCTTTTCGCTTAGCAAGCGTGGGGTATTAAGGCAAATGTGGGTCAATAGGCAGAAAGTTTTGAACTGTTTATATAAAACAGTGCCAGTTTTTTTATCGTATGGTCAGAGGGGTCTTTAAGAAGATGGGTGCATGCAGGTACCGAAAGATGATTTCTTATAGGTGCTTTCTCAATGGCAATTAAAACCCAAGAGCAGACCTATAACAGTCACGTCTGATGTGGCAAAATCGTGAAAGAGCATGTTGAACCTTGTACCACGTTCACACCACTGAGTATTCCATTCCAAGGGGTAAAATGGCTAAGAGGTGTTCCAAGCTGTGAGAAGACATGATTGCATGATTGTATACATATGTGTTTTGAGCCATTGCAGACTTGTTTCCAAGGACAGCATCAGATTTCCCATTGTACCAGCTTATTTTTGGTGATGGCCTACTTTCCCTATTGGTGTTCTTCATCTGCTTTTATGAAATTTCACATTTCGTATTTTATCCAAACATTGTTTCTCAGAATGATGTAGGCCTTTGAAGAATAGCTGTGTTGAGATGCAACTTAACACCTTTTCATGACTTTAACTTGATGTGGTTCAACCTTCGTATTCTTTTCCACCAAAAATACAGGTTAGCCTGGTTATTTAGTCATGGAGTTACCATTAGGGTGAGAGTTTGGGTAATGGTAAGCGTTTGGATTGAGCTTAAAATTTAGATTTGGGTTAGGATTTGGATTAGCATTGCATTTTTGCTGAAGTAGCTAAGTTATTTCAAGAAAGAGTTAACCTTCACGTTATATTGGGCTTCACGCTGCATTTATGCTGAGGTTCGCGTTGCTAGTGATGGAGTTTTTTTGTTTTTTTTGTATAAGCTTACATGATCGAGGCTCATGGACGAGCTGGAGCAGAACAGCAGGGAACAAAATTGAAAGGGGGAAACACTAACATAGTAGAAATGGGAGTGAGAGTGAGATCAAGGGGACATATGGAGGTGAACAAGCTGCACTCAAGCTAAATGAAACACAGCAAGAAGAGGAAGTGGAAAGTGGGGATGAAATAGAAAAGCAACTGGAACGGCACTCAGTAGAGCATGTACCTCCACCAGGATGAACACTTTATGTTTTGTATTCCACTAATGGGCTGGATCTGAACAAAAATCAAATCAGCTTGACAGCTTGTTATGGTCACCTAACCAACTCATCCACCTAGTTTTGTCATAACTCATCCAAAATGTTTTTGGCCCTATCTCTCAGTGTGAGAAATTAGGCCTATATTGACATTTTGACATCAAAAATAATTGGTGGCTGAATTCAGTGACCTGATATGCAAATCCTCTTCAAGTTTCAAGTCAATTGGATGAAAATTGAGGATTTTTAGAAATTGCACCAATGTTGTTGACCTTTGGCTTAAGTCGACTTTTTCACCGATGTTGACCTCAAAAGTAATTGGCTAGTTGAATTCAATGACTTGAAATATAAATCCTCTTCAAATTTCAAGTCAATCGGATGAAAATTAAGGATTTTGGAAATCTCACATAAGTTGTTGACCTATCTAGTCAAAAAACATTGACAGCCTCACTTTTGTCCTTAAGAATCCTCTGGTAAAGTGTGATGAAGATAGCTGAAAGCCTTCGCGAGTTATCACACTCAGACATACAAGCAAACAAACTAACAAACAAACTAACCGAACAGATCAGCATACAGTACTTGACAAAAATTTTTGGTATTCCAAATAACAAACAGTGGTGAAAACAACCTTTGTCCATCTTCGGTGGTGGAGGTAACAAACCAACCGACAATTATTAGATGAACATAGGTAATGGAGAGAGGGGGGGTCAAAATAACCTGGAAAAGGGAGTGCTTGCGAATGGGGTTGTGGAAATTTGGTTTGTGCAAATTGTTGTACTCTGTGATAAAACAACTTAGAAACGAAACTTCCAACTCACCACAGCTAGGAAGTGCAGATAGCTGATGATCATCACAAAGATGGTAGATGGGAATCGATCCATTGGATATCCAAAGTGGTCCTTATATGTGTCGAGTCACTGCATCGCGTTCATGCCCAATGACGAACTCGTAATACAAATGTGACGTTTGGTGATCGAAAGTAGTCAATAAAAATTAAATTCAGAATCACGGTTCTTATCGAATATTCTCAACGTGAATAAGGTGGGAAAAAGCTAGCCAGCTAGGCTGAGTTAACAACAACCAGAACGAGGTGGAATGTTAGTTTGGTTAAATCAAAACCGAACGTGAAAACCAAGAGCATGAAGTTCCCGCATTATTTGCTGTATGGAACAGCAGTATAATTTAAAACCAGTAACTTGGGACGCATGTAAATGATCCGTTATATCACAGTAAGGTACACCGTTGGTTATTGATAACTTGTATTGATTGATTGACATATTATCAATCACTGTAGCTATGGACCTCGTTGATCTATAAATTAAGGGGAGACAAAAGTTACTGAGAATTGAATCGACATAATATATTAAGTTGAGGAACTTGCATGATATTGAAGGAGGCTCTATGTTATTAAATTGATTGACAGATTGGTCAATAATATATTCTAGGAATCATATGTTAACTGTAAGGGGAAATCAATATCTGAGGAAAATCAGCATGGTATTTACATAAGCAGAATGGCTGTAAAAATGGCTGTAAGAATGGCTGTAAGAATGGCTGTAAGAATGGCTGTAAGAATGGCTGTAAGAATGGCTGACCACAGCAATTATGAAATGAATTCATGGAATTAGGAATTGTACCATGTATTGTAATTGTATTGCTCTCAATGGTTAGTAGCTGGTACTGGCCTAACTGTAATTTAAGTAAAATGCCTCCATATTTTGTGGAAAGTCAAATCGGTCAGAGTGTAAGAATTATATTATTTAAATTAGTCCAATGGTGCCACAAGCCAATTAAAATATTTCCTATTTTATTTGCTTTCTGATTAAATGGACAGGTGCGTGATTTTTGATTAAGTGGTACTTCTTGTACGTTTATTTAAGTAAGTTGAGGTATTTCTAACAATGACTTGACCATCATTCCTCAGTACGGAAGTGCTCAGTTAGCTAAAAAAAAAATATAAAAAATGGCACTTGCTTTGGAACTGTCTGTGAATGAAATTGGATTGTTAAACAGATATGAATATTAAAATGATTGCAAATGTTAAAATGGTAACTGTGCAAAATCGAATCGCTTTGGATTTGGTACTTGCTCCAAAAAGGGGGGAGCCTGTCCTCTTCTTGGGTTTGAGTGTTGTACTTATAATGTAGCTCAGACAAATTAAAATCCATTGAAGAAGAAGAGGAAGAAGCTCACTTTCATAATTATTGTACAGATGATGGAATATATTTCTTGACGAGAAGGGATCTTTGGAGGATGGTGGACAAAATTGTTGATTTTTGGTGGATATGTTATTTGTTATCATAGTACTTTTCACTTGTGCTACTACATTGCTCTTACTAAAGGCACCTTTACTGTTTGCCTCATGCTTAAAGAGGGGGTAATTTTCCTCTCAAAGCATTCCTCTTCAATGGTGCAAACTGAAGAGACCTTTCTACAATTGTGCAAATTGGAACCCTGATAAATACTGCTGCCCTTTCTACATGGAAATAGCAGATGATTGTTTTTGAGTACACATACAACTGAGAATTCTATATATTTTAGCATGTTGTTTTGGTGTGAAAAAGAAGGAAAGGAAAGGGTAAAATGTTGATATATCATGTAATGTAGGTTAGATGCTTAACCTTGATTTTGTTTGTTTTGGAGTGTTGAGAGCAGTTGAACTATGCATATACGATTTCGTCTAATGAAGCTTTGGACGAACTTCCACCGAAAGATTGGACGATGGGAAGAACAAAGATTTTGGTGATTGGGCATTCAACACATGATTATGACACAACCCCCTTCCTTAGGAGATAAGATGAGCATGTTAAAGAAAGAAAAAGAGAGAGAAAAAAGAGAAAAAAACCCACTGAAGAGGTTGGACAAGTCAATCCCCAGCAAGGCAAAGACATAAATTCGCCATTGCATGGTGCCGGCCTGGGGGAGCGACCCCGACCACACTCGCAAATTGCTGCTCTGCAGATACATCGTGAACTTGCCATGGTCGCACAATGCGCAACGAGGGTCATGAAGGTCCATGCGGCGAATCTTCTGCAACATGTGTTCAATGGTGCGAGTGGGGCTCGTGGAGCCATCACAGCTGCCTCCAACGTGCATCGCTCACTTTGGTGAATCAAACCTGATTGCACGAACTGCTGCTACAAGGCCCCAAACTCTGCTGGGGCTGGATCTCTGGGTCACATCTCGAGTCCTCTTTGTCTCCTTCAACCCGGTGTCATGTGCAACCCAGTGCCGGGCCCAAAATCGTACCTCCCAAGATCTACCTTCTCTGCAGCTCAAGGAGCGCCTCAACTGTGTTTCCCGTTGGGTGCTGCTCTATCTCCACCCTGACCTGCTTATCTTCTGGCCTCAGGTAGCACGTCTTTTCGATTTGTGACACCTGCTGATGAACAGGCCATGAATTAAATGGAAACACACTCACTAACCTGGCTGGGACGCTATTAAAATGGTCATCGTCCAGCATTCTTCTCCTATGAGCGCTCGCTGCCATTATTGTTTGAACTTGTGTTAGGGATATCTTTTCTCCTCTCGGAACGGGGTATGGTGATCATGTACAATATAATTATTCAATTTTTTTCCTGATAGGGAAACAAAAAGGGGGGGGGGTATGTGGAAGAAAAATAATTATATTCATGTATTTTCAATTATATTTATTTGTTGAATTGTTGCTGGTACTTTATAAACTTAATTTTTGTACTGTCGTCAAATTGGCTGTCAGTAATGTTTCCCTTTTCCCGACAGTCTTATGACCTACATATTGATAAAATAAATATCTTACTATGAAAAATGATCTTGCTCGCTGCATAGAAATGGGGTGACCTGGTTTATAACACTACAAACTTTTGCCATGATTGTGTCATTCTCTCCCTCCCACCCAAAGTGGCCACATATTGCATTTCTGAGTTATTTTCCCTCGTGCCTATCAGCTCATCTGGTCGTTGAGTTACCAAATGTCTCACCCTCCCATTTTTTGGATGTCAAATTGTGTACAAGAGGGATTGCTTCGGGCTTCTGTTTCAGTGAAGTTCATTCAAATGTTTCAGTGAATCATTGAATGTTCTTCCTCCATATATACAAACTTAAAGATTCTCCGTTTATATGTTGATCCAACTTGTGGAAATTGATTTCTATTCCACGACACATCAAAATCGATGACGGCTGTTGTCTCTAAGGCGTTGACGTCCATATGTGATAACACATCGGCTGCCGTGTTGTCTTTGCCCGAAATGTGCCTCAAGACAGAAGTGAATTGGGAAATACAATCCAATTGGCGAATCTCACATGGAGAATGCTTGTCTGGCTTGGACTGGAGTGCATAGATGAGTGGCTTATGACCGGTGTACACACAAAAAGGACGTCCCTCTAAAAGATGTCTGAAATGCCTGATACTCAGATAAACTGAGAGTTCACAACCAAAGGTGCTGTACTCTGTCTCGGCAGGATGAAATTGCTTGGAGAAGAAAGACAAAGGCTGCCACTCCGCATCGCTGTGTTGTTGCAAAACACCTCCAAGCATCAGTGAATACACACAGCAGTGCACCTTGTCTTGGGGTGTACGAGTAGTGTCGCTTGGGACAGTGCCAATTTAACCTCTTGAAATGCTGCAAGCTCCATCTCACCAAGAACAATCGCCTGGTTCTTCATGGTCTTGCATTTCAAAATGTCAGTGAGCAGCTGCACCAAGTCTGCATATCGTGGTATGAACCGCCAGAAGGAATTCAGCAAATCTAGGAATTCTCGGAGCTTGCGCAGTGAGGTAGGAGTTGGGAAAACTTGGACAGTCTTCACCATTCCAGGCAGGGGAGACATATCACTCATTGACCACGTGACCCAGAAAAGTGAGCGCAGTCACAGCAAACTGACACTTTGGCGGGATAATGACAACTCCATATTGTGTGAATCGTACAAAAAGGAGACACAAATGTTCAGCATGTTCATCCACCGAATTGCTCGTTAATGTATGCATATTCAATGATATGTGGATTTGCAAAGAGAATCCCATTGAGTAGTTAATAGGAGTAAAAAAGACCCCCCCCCCACCCAACTCGAACACGACCAGAAATCCCCAACCGTCCACCCTCCAAAAAGGGCTCTTCCCATTCATCCCCCAGTCCATGTCGTGGAACCAATCAGAACCGGCTATGACAGTCACGTGATGTAGGGCCAGGATGAGGTTTCCGCATGCTCACTCTTGCAAAGCAGGTCACCACAGAGTAGTTTGTGGTAGAAGAGATCATAAGTAGGGATGGCCGAAGAAAGTGGGGGTGTAGTTGTCTTGAAGACACGAAGGGAACACCGCCTTCGCGGACTCGGAGCGGACGCTCCACCCGTTACACCACCGAGTGTGATGTTATTTTACAAGGGAAGATGACGTGAGCTTGTGGGGGCGAAACTGTGTGAAATGCTCGGTTAAACCGCTGCACACAACCGTCTGGCAGTTCTTGGTTGCGTCCAGACTACTTTATTATCTTGCCAAAGCAAGATATGTTCCTCGATCGGTTTGTTTGTTTTTTTGTTTATATATTTATATATTTGTCTGTTACAATTGATTTTCAACTTCCAACTTGCTCTCTAAGTCACAGTTCTAAAGCAATGGCTCTCAAACTTGACATGTATACTCGTGAGCACAATAGCTTTCGACGCCCAAAATTTCGAAGGTCAAGGTTAAAGGTCAAGGTCACCAGAAGGTCAAACATCAAAATCAACGAAACCCTTAGCTTTTGAGTAAATTTTATCGGATCGTCTCCAAACTTGGTGGATATATAACATATCGATAGGCGCTCAGCTGATTAGTTTTTGGTGGCGATCGGCCTTGACATTCATGGTTAGCGCCGAAGGTCGCTGTTGACCTTCATGAAGGTCATTTTTAAATCTTTGACTAACAATATCGAGTAGTACCTTAAATTGAAGCCCTAGAAGAGTGTTTCTCAGATATATAAAAAATTTCGTCGGTATGACGTCATTTGATGACGTCATGACGAAAAAACAAATTTTTCATAAAAAATGAAACTCAAATCAAGGTCTTTTGGCAAGATAACCTTTGGCCAAGGCCAAGGTACGCTTTTTATTTATTTATTTATTTGAATTTCTAACTGATATGCATCGTTTTTATTGCTGAACACCATCTTATCTTGTTTTATTCTGCTGTGTCGTTCGATGTCGTCATCGAGGAAGGGAGGGGCCAAAAAAAAACAAACAAACAACAACAACAACAAGTTTATTCCGGATGTCGCTTAAGTCGTAACCTTGGACGCGATGGTCGAAATAATCACAACAACAACAAAAACAACAACAAAACTCGCGATATGAACGACAAAGAAGGAAGTACACATAAGCTTTACGTCAGTGTTTGCTTTACGACTTGCCGTAAAGTGCTCGCTGGGTCCTGTGGGTCCTTTATCCCACCGTATTGTTTTTTTTCTCTCCATCTCGCCGTCCCCACACTTACTTTTGATTCTGAATCGAGCAGCAAGCTCAGTTTTGGCGCCGTGGCCCGAGTGAGGGGCCCGAGTGAGAAGCAGGCAAAGATCTGGCCGGCAAGGCAACGATGGATAGGGAAATGATCCTGGCCGATTTCCAGGTAAGGCCGTGGATGACTTGAAATTCGAGGGTTAGGGGGGTTTTTTTTGAGTAAAGAGCGAACGGATTAAGCGAGTCGTTGAATCACGACAGTTTTAGCCGAACGATGAATGAAAAGACGAGTGTAACGGTCTCGTGGAGGTGAAATGGCACAGGGGAGTTTACACTCAGAAAGATAAACATGTTTTTGACTGAAGGCCGGGATCTTGTTTTCGGCAAACACACAACACACACCTCACACACACACCTCACGCGCACCTCACGCGCACCTCACGCGCACCTCACGCGCACCTCACGCACACCTCACGCACACCTCACGCACACCTCACGCACACCTCACGCACACCGCACGCACACCGCACGCACACCGCACGCACACCGCACGCACACCGCGCGCACGCACACCGCACGCACACCGCGCGCACGCACACCGCACGCACACCTCGCGCACACCTCGCGCACGCACACCTCGCGCACGCACACCTCGCGCACGCACACCTCGCGCACGCACACCTCGCGCACACACACCTCGCGCACACACACCTCGCGCACACACACCTCGCGCACACACACCTCGCGCACACACACCTCGCGCACACACACCTCGCGCACACACCTCGCGCACACACACCTCGCGCACACACACCTCGCGCACACACACACCTCGCGCACACACACCTCGCGCTCGCACACCTCGCGCACACCCACCTCCCGCACACACCCCTCGCCCACCCACACCCCGCGCACGCACACCTCGCGCACACACACCTCGCGCACACACACCTCGCACACACACACCTCGCACACACACACCTCGCACACACACACCTCGCACACACACCTCACACACACACCCTCACACACACACCCTCACACACACACCCTCACACACACACCCTCACACACACACCCTCACACACACACCCTCACACACACACCCTCACACACACACCCTCACACACACACACTCACACACACACTCACACACACTCACACACACACACACTCACACACACACACACACCTCACACACACACACCTCACACACACACACACACACCTCACACACACAGATCGATTCCAGGGCTAGCTCAACTAAACTATGAGGAACATTTGAAGGAGATGGCTTTATATTGTTGCGAATTCGCGTCCGCCGGCGTGCGAACGGCCACGTTACTCGAATCGCGGCACATCGCCCACCGGACGGACAATTCTGTCGTGACCCTCTCGGACTAACGCCGGGAGCTAGTCACGGGTGGGCCTTTCGGCCTCATCACGATCGTGCCAATCGGCCCCCCGCGTGGGATAGGGTTGTTCGCCAAACTCGACCTACCTAAGTACCCACGCGGAGAGTAGATCGGGCGATCGCACCTCGCCGCAGGTCGACTCCGGACACGGGCCACTTAAGCGAACCGTTCCGTACTATCAGGATAACTGAGCGGTGTTATCGTCGGCCTCGACGGTTTCGAACAATTATCGGGCGTATTAAGCCCACTACCAACCCTTTACGTGAAGGAAGATGGAGATTCAACTCAAGAAAAGACGAAGCGAAATGGGAAAACAGTTCAACATGATGCACATTTATTCCGCGGCACATGGAGAGCACACATATACAATTAAACAGAATGCACATAAAGCAATTGCAACAAAAGAAACACAACAATGCAGATCTACAACCGACTACACGTACACACGGCAACACTTACACAGTTTTACTTCACCAGACTGGCGCCACACACACACGTTTACACAGAAACAAGAGAAAAGGGCCACCCTCAAAGACAAGGGGGCAGACGGGGCCTGTGGGCCAATATTTGCGCGGGACCTGAAAGAGCGGTTAGGTCCGCGAGACCGGGTAGATCCTACCTGTGTCTTTGTGATAAGCCGCAAATGTGGCAGCGTGGCGGTGCCCCGACTTCGTGCTCCTTCGCGGGTTTCGTTGGCACTGCTTGGAGTGGGGTGGGAACGGGGCCCCCTTTTCGCACTATCTCAGCGCGGGAGGGGGGGAAAGTGGGGGGGGGGGAATTGTTGATGCTCTGGGGAAAGAGGATAGCTGGCTTGCTTGGGTCCCGTGACGAGCGATTCCACCGCGACCTCGTCGCCGACCGCCGTCTTCCTTGCCTCGGACCCGAGCTCCTCGGTCTCTTCCCCAATTCTCCTCAGCCGACTGCAGCAAACCACCTGTACACCCTCGCCTCCCGACTCCACTCCGCGCTCCAACCCGACTCTGCCCAAACCGACTCTGCCGAGACCGAGTCGACCCAAATTCGCCCCGCGCTCGGCGCTTTATAGGCCGGCAGGAGAACCCATATGCAAATTTCTGGATCAGAACGAGCTCGGGGTTGGAGCCACGCTTGCCCATTGGACGGAGGGAAAGGGGCGTGAATCTCCCCTGATCCTAGAATTTGCATATCTCGATTCTACATCGACGCGCCTGGAGGCGGGGCCAAACCGCCCCGCGCTTGCTGATTGGACGGATCAGAAGTGGGCGTGTAGCATTCCTGATCCGAATTCTCCTCGGAAAGGCCGCATTTTTCACTCGCGGCTCGGCGCGCGTCCCGTATGAGCCCAGGACAGCCTGACGCTCGGGGCTCACAAGTGGTGCGGGAATGCCCGCAGAAGGAGAGAGGTGAAGGTGGTGGAGGGTTTATGGTGGTGGTTTATGGCCATGGTGCCATTTGGAATGGCGGTGATGCGATGTTTGCGGGAGCGAGTTGTGAAGGTAAAGATCGTGGCTGTTGGCGTTGTTGTTGTTGTTGTTGTTGTTGTTGTTGTGAAGCGGCGTTGTGGTTGGTGGTTGTTGTGTGATGGCGGTTGAGACGTGGTTGGTTCAAAATAAAGATAGAACGGAAAAACGGCTATCTTAAAGGGT
>NC_140966.1:81654266-81669266 GCF_056783735.1 Eptatretus burgeri
CCCAACCACGTCTCAACAGTCATCACACAACAACCACCAACCACAACGCCACTTCACAACAACAGCCACGACCTTTACCGTCACAACTCGCCACCATCGCATCCCCACCATTCTCGCGCCACTCGTGGGCACCGATACTGGACTCGTGCAGGGCGCGCACCGAGCAGCATATTCAGAAACATTACAGACTTTCCGAAGAAAAACGGATCAAAAACGACTCACGCCCACTTCTGTTCCGTCCTATCAGAGAGCGTGGGGCGATTTGGCCCCGCCTCCAGGGCGTTGGAGTGAGGTCGCTATATGCAAATTCATGGATCAAAAAGCATTCACGCCCACTTTTCCTCGGTCCAATGGGGAGCCAGTTAGAGGTGAAGGCTTGGAGGTAAAGGGTCAAAGTTGAAGGAGCGAGGCCACGGGGGATATAAACGGCCGCGCTCGCCAAACAGTTCAGTTCGGAGGAGAGAAGTCAAGAGTTCGCAGTTAAGAGTTGTGCGTTGGAACGAGTTGTCGGTGGAGCTGGGAAGAAGAGTCAGAGTTCGGAGGGGAGAAGTTGAGAGTGGTGCGTTGGAACGAGTTGTCGGTGGAGCTGGGAAGAAGAGTCAGAGTTCGGAGGGGAGAAGTAAGAGTTCGTTGTTGGGAGTTCGGAGGAGAGAAGTCAAGAGTTCGGAGTTGAGAGTGGTGCGTTGGAACGAGTTGTCGGTGGAGCTGGGAAGAAGAGTCAGAGTTCGGAGGGGAGAAGTCAAGAGTGAAGAGTTGGGACGAGCCAAGAGAGGAGACGGAGAGGGCGATTAGACGGAGCTGTGGAGAGGTGGCGGCGGCGAAGGCGGACGAGGGGGTGCTCGCGTCGGTGCCGGGAGCTGCAGAGGGAGAGGCCAGCAACGCGAACGAGGTCGAGGAGGAGACGCTCGTCGCGGGACCCGAGACAGGGTGATATCCGCCATCCCCCCCGAGCATCAACAACCCCCTCCTGTTTCCCCCCGTGCTGAGATAGTGCGACAAGGGGGCCCCCTTTCCCACCCCCTACCAGACACTGTCCGCGAGGCCCGCGGAGTTGAGGCGCCACCGCCGCTCTGCGTCTCATCATCAGACGGGTAGGCCCGACACGGTCTCGGCCCCAGGCCCGCCTACCCCCCTCATCCTTGAGGGTGGTTCTTTTCTTTTGCTTTGGGAATATGTGTTGTCGGCGCCGTCTGTGAAGTAAAATTGTATAAGTGTTGCCGTGTGCTCGGTAGTCGGATAGCTCTGCATTGTCTTCTTCTTTTATATTTGCTTTTTGTGTAATATTGTGTTTCTTCTTCTTTTACATGTGCTTTTGGTGTAATTGTATATGTGTGCTTTCCATGTGCCGCGAAATAAATGTGAATTATGTTGAACTGTTTTCCCGCTTCGCTTCGTCTTTTCTTTCATTGAATCTCCATCTTGCTTCACGTAAAGGGTTGGTCGTGGGCTAAAACGCCCGATAATTAATCGAACCGTCGAGGCCGACGAATAACACCGCTCGGTTATCCCGATAGTACGGAACGGGTCGCTTAAAGTGGCCCGTGTCCGAAGTCGACCTGCGGCGAGGTGCGATCGCCCGGTCTACCCTCCATGTGGGTACTTAGGTAGGTCGAATTTGGCGAGCAACCCTATCCCACGCGGGGGCCGATTGGCACTATCGTGGTGAGACCAAAAGGTCCACCCGTGACTAGTTCCCGGCGTTAGTCCGAGAGGGTCACGACTGGATTGTCCGTCCGGTGGGCGACGTGCCGCGATTCGAGTTACGTGGCCGTCCGCACGCCGGCGGGCGCGAATACCGCAACACTGGTGTCAGGTCGTGCGATATAAACTCATCGCCCTCCTCGCGGCACTGGTATCGGAGAACGGGAAAACGGGCTCTCCTGTCTCCAACTAAATTCACGGGAATCGGTCCAGGGGTGAGAGGAGCGACCCCCGATTCCCTCCAAATTACGAGCGAGCTAAATTAACCCTTTAAGAGAAGAAAGATGGCGTTTCAAGGCGAGCGGGAGCCGGGGGTATTAGAAATGGATGTAGAATGTGTAGGATCCATGGTCCAGGATGAAATCCCCGTGCAGGAAATGTTGGTTGTACAGGAAAACGAACTCGCCCAACTGAACCCAGAGCCCGAAATGGGTGCGGCAGCGGCCGCGGTGTATGACACCTCCCCTCCCCCTCTCCACCAAAACCCTTCCCCAACCCCTGCCGAAACGGCTCACCCAAGCGCACCCGACATGGCCCAGCTATTCACCATGCTGGCAAAAATGAATGCGGAAATGACAGCGAAGATGGATGCGAATGCACAAAAGATGAATGCGGAAATGACAGCGAAGATAAATGCGAACATGAACGAAAAGATGGATGTGAATACACAACAATTTTCATCCTCCCCACTTTCCAAACATCCCCCATTCTCCCAACTAATCTTTCTCATCTCAAAAAAAAAAAATAAAAAAAAATAAAAAATATACCCAACAACAACAACAACAACAACAACACGCTCACCTTCTCCCGATTCTGCTACTTCTTCTTCCTCTTAACTTCCTCCTCGTCTTCCTCGATTTCTTTTTTTTTTTACACTTCCATGACCTAATCTGTTGAACTCTCTCATACATTAATATTAACAACAAAAACGATCTTATAATGCTTCATCTTCCTCTCTCACACATGTGGTACTCTTTACTGTTTCACAATGCACTACTCTTCTGCTATTTTAACAGACTGCTCTCATTTCAACCTCTCCTTCATTCCTTGCCTAAAAAATCCAACTATTACAGCGCTTCTTCTCTCCATGCTCTGAATTCGCCTTCATTGCATCCATCAAGAATTGTGTTAAATCGCATCTCTGACCTAAAACTTTTAAAAACCACAGTTTGCCATGGATGCTCGCTTTCCATCAACCATTCTTTTTTTCCAACTTCAGTGCCAACTCACCCCCTCACCCCTCACTCTCACTCTCAAAGCAACCATCCCACTCTTCTCCCTCCAAGCCTCCCTCTCTCCTCTTTCAAAAATTCCCCCCTCACCTTACTCGGACCTTTCATCCCCCACACTCTTCCTTCTCTAAGTTGCCCCCCCCTCTCATCCACCAACCTGCCTCCCTCCACTGCCCTCTCACCTCCATCCCTTCACTCCACCTCCTCAAATCCTCAACTGCCATCTTGCTTGTCTCTTGTCCCCCCTCTCCCGCAGCACCACAGAGCCTTTTCTCCTCCTCATTCGGCCGGCTGCCCTCGCTATTCTGCAATATCCCACACATCTTCAGCAACCCTCCTTACCTCCCCCTCGTCCCTCGTCCTACCCTCCCCGTCCCCTCCACCTCCTGCACCCAAAGCCTCCTCCCCTACCTCTTCATTAAAAGTGTGGACCTCAAATATCCGGGGCCTTCGCTCAAACCTTTCAGATCTTTCCATGCAGGTTGCCACTGACAAACCAGACATTATCTGCCTAACAGAAACTTTCCTCTCCCAAGACGTGTCTGACTCCCAAGTATCTCTCCCTGGTTACTCCCTCTTACGGTATGACAGACCTGAGCCTCGTCCTGGTGGAGGTGTTGCTCTCTTCATCAAAGACTCTATTCCTCACTCTCCCTGCACTGCTCTCACTCCCCCACACCCCCAGGAATACCTCTGGCTTCGGCTTCCCCTCCACTCCCACCTCATGTTTATATGTGTACTGTACCATCCACCGAACAGTGATGACTCCATCTACACCTCACTCTCCGAAAACATGGACCATCTTCTATCTTCTCATCCAAACTCTCTCTTCCTCTTATGTGGTGACTTCAATTGTCATCACGCCAGTTGGCTAGGTGTGGGTACCTCTCTCACCTGCCATGGGACATCAGCAAAAGCTTTCTGTGACTCATTGGGACTGACTCAATCGGTCAACTTCCCGACCCGGATCTCAACCAATGGTACTCCATCTCTTCTGGATCTGATTTTGACAAATTTCCCTGACAATATCTGCTGCTCTTCCTTCGCTCCAATTGGTTCTTCTGACCACGTCCTTGTTAAAGTGGACATCTCTCTGGCTGTTATCAGAGAACCACCTCACCGCCGTCGAGTCTGGCATTTCACTCAAGCCGACTGGCAGGGTCTCCGAGCAGCCATCAAACTTACAGACTGGTCTCCTGTCACTACTTTCTCAAACATCAACTCATCCTGGGAATTCTTTCAAAGAAACTTGCTCTCCCTCATGCACAGATTTATCCCCTCTCGTGTTCAGTTGTCTTACCCTTCCTCCCGCCCTTGGTTTACTGAAGCTTGTGGTGAGGCAGTTGTCCTGAAACAACTTGCCTTTGCCTCATGGAAAGCAAACCCAACTGAGGGCAATCTCAGTTCTTTCCACAAAGCTCGGAACAAGTGTGTATCTACCCTCAGGAGAGCCAGAAAACAACATCTTTCTCATCTCAAGTCTGAACTCTCAAACCTCTCTCCCTCCTCAAAATCCTGGTGGCGTTTAATCAAATCTGTTTCTGGTGTATGTTCCCCCTCCATCCCCTCCCTTACCTCAAATGGCCGCACTGCTGATTCCACACGTGATAAAGCTGAATATCTAAACTCGGTGTTTGCAGCTAAATCTTGTGTCCCAAACCCATCACTATCTCTACCCACTTTACCCAGTCGCACCAAACTGTCCCTGGACTCTGTATCCTTTTCTCCTGACAAGGTGGAGAGCTTGCTTTCAAACCTCGAGTCAGATTCTGCAACCGGTCCAGACGGCATCAGCCCACGTGTCCTCAAAGCCTGCTCTTCTGCTCTTGCTCACCCTCTCTCTGTTCTATTCACCCTCTCATTTTCCCAAGGTCATCTGCCATCTGCTTGGAAATCTGCTAACATCACTGCCCTGCATAAAAAGGTGCAAAAACAGATCCCTGTAACTACAGACCAATCAGCCTTCTCCCAATCATCAGCAAGGTTATGGAATCCATCATCGCTTCAGACATGAAATCCTTCCTCTTCTCCAATGGCTTGATTTCCAATCATCAATTTGGTTTCAGACCAGGTCACTCTACCCTGGATATGCTGCTACTGCTCTCCCATCAATGGATGGAGGTCCTCAATGCCAGACAGGAAATCTGAGCCGTATCCCTGGACATATCACGTGCTTTTGACACAGTCTGGCACCCTGCCCTACTCACCAAACTCTCTTCCCATGGTATTCAAGGCCATCTCCACTCATGGCTCGCAGACTTCCTCTCCTGTCGCAGTCAACGTGTGGCCCTAAATGGAGTTCTTTCATCCCCTCTTCCTGTGCAGGCTGGAGTTCCTCAAGGTAGCGTTCTGGGCCCTGTTCTTTTTCTGGTTTTCATCAATGATCTCTCGGACTCTCTGGAAAATCCTCTATTTCTCTTTGCCGATGACTCCACCCTCTGCCGTACCATCTGTTATCCCTCAGACCGGCAAGCAGCAGCTTCTTCGCTCACTGCAGATCTGGATAAAATCACAAACTGGTCCAACACGTGGAGCATGTCTTTCAATCCAGACAAATCTCACACTCTCACTATGTCTCTTCGAAAGGACCGTTTACAAAACCCCCCCATCCACTTTCTCAACAATCCTCTGGAAGAAGTCTTTTCTTTCAAGCTTCTGGGTCTCACTATCTGCCATGACCTTTCCTGGGAAAGTCACATTTCCAACCTTGCCTCAAAAGCCAGTCGCCGACTGGGAATCCTCCGTCGTGCAAAGTCCTTCCTCGGCCCTCTTGAGCTCCTGACCACTTACAAAGCTTTTGTCCGTAGCCTGATGGAGTACTGCTCTCCCCTCTGGGCTGGTGCTCCTGCCTCCCACCTTTCTCGACTTCACGCTGTCGAAACCAGGGCATTTAAGATCATAGGCATCTCCCGCAATGAAGCTGAGTCTTTGGGCCTCTCACTCAATCACCGCAGGTTAGTCGGTGGTCTTTCTATCTTCTACCGACTCCTCTCCAGCCTTGCCCCCCCTGCTCTCTCTGCGATTTGTCCCAACCACATTTCCACAGGGCGCTCAAGGTCCGCCAACAACCCCCTTCTGGTAAAACTACCAAAATCACGAATCACTGCTCATCTTCACTCTTTCATTCCTCTTTTTTCCCGCCTTTGGAATAAACTTCCTCACTCTATTCTTTCCCATTCTTCCCTCCAGGCTTTCAAAACAGCTGTTCACCACCACCTCTTATCTTCCCCCATCCAAATCCTCGATCTTTTCTACCCCCGATAATCCACCCAAGCCCACTTCCTTCAATTCTCCTGCTCTCCTTCCTGAAAGTCCCTGTAATGTCCATCTTCTCCTCGCCATGTTCCCCGTCCCATCCCCATCCCTCTCCCTTCCACAGTTCACCTGTGTCTGTTCCCCAATGTTTTGTCCCTTCCACTCCCGCCCCTCTTGTCTCATGCCTCCTTGCTGTGAGTTGTGTGTTCGCTCTCATACGAGCCTCGACCAAGGTATACAAAAAAAAAAAAAAAAAAAAAAATAATCGAAAAGATGGATACAAACGCAAATGAAATTATAAACGAAATGAAAGGCATGAACAAGCACATGAAGGAAGAAACGAAAAAGCTCCGGGGTGAGACGCAGAACATGGGCCGATGCCTGCAGGCGGGCATGAAGGCAGTGAGCAGGGAGCTTAAAATGGCGACTCCACGTGCAGGAGCGAACGAGCTGGGAGGGGGTGCAACGGCTGACAGGCCCGCGGTGGAGGCGGGTGAAAAAATAATTCGGGGGACGTGTTGGGCGAGGGTCGTGACGATGACCGAAAGGGAAAAATTAAATGGGGAGACCAAAACGTGTGAGATGAGACACGAGGTGACGACAAAGGAAATAAAAATGGCAGAGACACGGGAGATGGGAACGATAGAGGGAAGACTGCACGATGAAGATGGGGTAAGTGACGCACACACACACACACACACGGAGGTAGTGGAGGATAATTGGGGTGAGCTCGCGGAGCGTGTAGGGACCCGGTGCGAGCAGTTGGATGGCCTCCTCCAGGAACGAGGGGAGGGAGTATGCCCCCTTGAGGCGAGTCACGACCAGGTGAGTTCGGTCGTGCTTTGCGAGGTTGAGGGGACGAGTGCTGCGGACGGGTGCACGGAGAGCTTGGGGGGTATAGAGGCCCCGGAGACCCTTGTGGGGACACGAATCCACAGTGTGGTTGTCCCTGTGTGTGTGGTGCAAGGTGTGAGTGCGTCCCCGTGTGTGGAAGCGACCCCGTGTGTGAGTGGTGTGGTGGCGAGTGTGCCGGAGTGTGTGCTTCCCAGCATGCCATGTGTGGATGAGGCACCGCGGGTGAGTGCCCCCGCGTGTGTGAGTGAGGCACGGTGTGTGGATGAGGCACCACGAGTGAGTGGAAGGCCGCGAGTGAGGGGAGCCACGTGTGCAAGGGTAATGGCATGCGTGAGTGAACGGCCGAGTGCAAGGGAGACCGTGTGTGTGAGAGAGCGGTATGTAAGGGAGATGTCGGTGGGCATGTGTGAACATGCAGCCGCGTCTCCCGGTGTGAGTTTAATGGTGAGGTGTGTGAGCGTCGTGACACGCAGGTGTGCATGGGTCGAATGGCGACGACGGCGACATGAGAGGAAAGAAAGCCGAGTTGCGGCTGTAGCTGTTTCGGGGACCGTGCCGGGTTCACCCAGCAGTGAGCACGAGGTCCGTGCTGTGCAACGCACGAGGCCCCCACGTGCTCGCTTGCGAGAGTGAAGTCCCGGTCCGGAAACGCACGCGGTGGATTTGCCGATCCCGCGGACGGACAAAGTTTAGGCAGGATTTCGGATTTGGACCGGACGGGTTCTCTACGCGGGCGTGTGTGTGAAGCCCCAACGGGGTTGAGACGGGCAGAGCACATGTGTTCGCGTGGGGAACCCCTCGAGACGTGGGGCTTGTGTTTTTTTTTATGCGCACGGTGACGTCATGGCTGCACGTGGGGTTGGAATCCGGCAGGAGGGGTATCCCTCCCGGATAGTACCGTCCAGGGAGGGACGAGGAACACGTGCAGCTGCATGACGTCACGGGCAGGTGCAAAGTGCGCGAGCTGCGAGTTGCCGCGCTGGTGCTGCGCATGGAAAAAAAAAAAAAAAAAAAAGCAAGCCTCACTTTCGGGTGCACAGGATTCCTGGGCAAGGGGTGGAAGACCCCCTTACCTGGGCACAGGATGGAAACTAGTTAGGGGGAAGGGTTAGCTTAGCTAGACCGACTTCATGGGGCAGGGGTAAGTCCTCATGGAGTCCGTGGAATGGATTAGTTAGAGGGATTGTAGCGAGATTTAGGTTGGGAAATTGATTAATGGGATTATTTGGAGACAGTGACAGACTTGTGGATGTGTAGTGGGGACGTAGTTTAGCTACGTAGTGTTAAAAGGAACGTGCTATAGTGTAAGGGACGACGTGGGAGCACGAGTTAGTTAGGGGAGGTAGTTAGAAGGATGGCAGAGTTCAGTGGTGTGTGTGTTGAAGAGTTGTTGGTGAGTGAGTGAGGCCAGCGGGTCTGTGTGAGTGGAGCGAATGGGGAATGCATGGTGCGATGAGTGATTGGGGGGGAGGAGTGACTCCCGCCCAAGGGACCCCGGGGTCAGTGTAGAGTGAGTTAGGGGGTTAGTCAAATTTACAAAATGGAGGTCGTTTTGTTGTTGGTGGGAGTGTAGGCTCGAAACCCGTTTGGAGGGGTGCAGGAGCCCTGTTGACGGGCTGGGAGCATGGCTGCGAAAGGTGAGTATCGCTGAGTGGGTACCCCGGGCACCAGGCTAGTCGGCCGTGGTAGGCCAAGGGCCCATGGGGGGCCGGGATAGCGTAGTGGGCACGGGTGCGCCTGCCTGGTGCGGGGGCCCGGGGCGCCATTAGCCGCGTGGGCAGTGTTGTGGGCACGGGTGACCCTCGGAAAGGGGCCTGGGAAGCCAGCCTGCCACGTGTGCGTTTCAAGGGAGGTGCCATGGGGGGCACTCCCCGGTGTTTAGGGAGCTGGTAGGCTCGGAGGCAGTGTAGTGCCCGGGGGTGCCATAGCGGGAGAATCGGCAGAGTCGTGCCTGCCAAAGGGAGCCATGTGTGCCAGCCATGAGACCGTGTGAGGGCACGGAGAGAAAATTGGGGGGGCGAGGCCCGAAATTGTGAGGACACCAACACAGGCGACGGGAATCTGGGTTGTTAGAACCAATAGTTTAAGCGAGTGGCGCTTGTTGAAAGCCCCGGGGTAGTTTAACAGTTAAATGGATAGGGTAGATTAGGAAGTGTACCCCTCCGCACCATCCATCCCCTCGCTCTCGTTGTGGGCCGCTGGACCCACTTTGAGTTAGATCGCTGAACTCTGGGGAGGCCATTCTGAGGCTTCGTTGGGCCTCGACACAGGACGTTAGCTCTCCCTTGTTCCCCTCCGGGAAGGGAACGTAGGGGTTGGGAGTAGGCTCGGTGACAGGATAGGTTAGCCGAACAAGGACAGTAAAGGGGGTTAGGGGACGATTTATAGTGGGGAAGTAAAAATAAAAAAATAAGTTGGGGCTAAATTGGGGTTTGACAAATTAAGGGAGTGGGTATAGACCGTGACAGGCAAAGGCGATCGGTGGGAGGGAGACAGGTAGGTAGGTCCGAGCCCGCCTTCCAAGTGGCCAGCACCACCGCACTCCCTCCACCAACCTCCACGGAACGGCAAAGGCTGGCCAACTTCATCGGCAGCTGTTGTTTTGCTGCGAGGCCTGTGCCGGCTGGATCGTCTGCAGCTGCTGTGCTGCAAGGCCTGTGCCGGCCCACTTCATCTGCCGGCTGGCTGTTTTTCTTCAAGGCCTGTGCCGGCCAGTTCATCTGCCGGCTGTGTTTGCCTGCAGCGGCCTTCTTCTGCGGGCTGTGTTTGCCTGCTGCCTTTGCCATGCCATGCCCACTGCCCAGGTTCACCAGCCCCGTTCAATTTTTGCTTTGCCCCCCCTGTTCATTTCCATGTGCGGCAGTATCCGCAAGGCAACCGTTTGCAAGCTGCGAGAACTGCCCTGTTGGCAGCTACAACACGGGCCTGCAGTGGCGGCCCGTGCACCGTGTTTGCGTCCATCCGTTCATCCATCCATTCGTTGTGTTCATTGCGTGTGCCACTTGAGCTGGCACGGAGACTGCATTTGTGCAGCCCATGCACCGTTGTGGTTCACTGCGTTCAGTTCAAAAATGAAGGCCTTGGACTGCGTGTGAGCAGCCGGCCACGTTCCCTGTCACCTGCATTGTTTTGAGCCAGAGACTGCATGCGAGCAGCCTGGCTCCCTGCTAACTGCTTTCTTTTTGCAGAGTTCAGTGATCCTGGGCCATGGTTTAGTGTAAATTTGTAAGTTAAGATAAGATGTACTGTAAATATGAGTGCGCCCCCGGCATGTATGTCTTAGCGCCGACAATTTTATTTAAGTCGTCCGTGTGAGTGAGTTTGTTTTGGTAGTTACTCAGCCCTCAGGTTATTTATTTTGGGGACACGAATGCCATGAATGTCGCACTCAGGGATCCGTAGGTAAAATGTACTAGGGGAAAACTACACATGATGGCACACGAAAATTTGACGACTCGGGACGAGTCTGTAAAAAGGGGAGGGGGTAGTGTTGTGGTTGACGAAATTCACAAACCACCATTCAGGTCCCTTAGGTGAGATATCTCTGTGAGTATATGTGTAGTTAGGCCCAAACCCGTTGTTTAGAGGGAATAAATGTCATTCAGGCTGGCTGCGACCCTTTTAGATAGCCGTTTTTCTTTTCCTATCTTTATTTTGGACCAGCCGCCATTACTACCACCCCCAACCACGTCTCAACAGTCATCACACAACAACCACCAACCACAACGCCATTTCACAACAACAGCCACGACCTTTACCGTCACAACTCGCCACCATCGCATCCCCACCATTCTCGCGCCACTCGTGGGCACCGATACTGGACTCGTGCAGGGCGCGCACCGAACAGCGTATTCAGAAACATTACAGACTTTCCGAAGAAAAACGGATCAAAAACGACTCACGCCCACTTCTGTTCCGTCCTATCAGAGAGCGTGGGGCGATCTGGCCCCGCCTCCAGGGCGTTGGAGTGAGGTCGCTATATCCAAATTCATGGATCAAAAAGCATTCACGCCCACTTTTCCTCGGTCCAATGGGGAGCCAGTTAGAGGTGAAGGGTTGGAGGTAAAGGGTCAAAGTTGAAGGAGCGAGGCCACGGGGGATATAAACGGCCGCGCTCGCCAAACAGTTCAGTTCGGAGGAGAGAAGTCAAGAGTTCGCAGTTAAGAGTTGTGCGTTGGAACGAGTTGTCGGTGGAGCTGGGAAGAAGAGTCAGAGTTCGGAGGGGAGAAGTTGAGAGTGGTGCGTTGGAACGAGTTGTCGGTGGAGCTGGGAAGAAGAGTCAGAGTTCGGAGGGGAGAATTAAGAGTTCGTTGTTGGGAGTTCGGAGGAGAGAAGTCAAGAGTTCGGAGTTGAGAGTGGTGCGTTGGAACGAGTTGTCGGTGGAGCTGGGAAGAAGAGTCAGAGTTCGGAGGGGAGAAGTCAAGAGTGAAGAGTTGGGACGAGCCAAGAGAGGAGACGGAGAGGGCGATTAGACGGAGCTGTGGAGAGGTGGCGGCGGCGAAGGCGGACGAGGGGGTGCTCGCGTCGGTGCCGGGAGCTGCAGAGGGAGAGGCCAGCAACGCGAACGAGGTCGAGGAGGAGACGCTCGTCGCGGGACCCGAGACAGGGTGATATCCGCCATCCCCCCCCGAGCATCAACAACCCCCTCCTGTTTCCCCCCACGCTGAGATAGTGCGACAAGGGGGCCCCCTTTCCCACCCCCTACCAGACACTGTCCGCGAGGCCCGCGGAGTTGAGGCGCCACCGCCGCTCTGCGTCTCATCATCAGACGGGTAGGCCCGACACGGTCTCGGCCCCAGGCCCGCCTACCCCCCTCATCCTTGAGGGTGGTTCTTTTCTTTTGCTTTGGGAATATGTGTTGTCGGCGCCGTCTGTGAAGTAAAATTGTATAAGTGTTTCCGTGTGCTCGGTAGTCGGATAGCTCTGCATTGTCTTCTTCTTTTATATTTGCTTTTTGTGTAATATTGTGTTTCTTCTTCTTTTACATGTGCTTTTGGTGTAATTGTATATGTGTGCTTTCCGTGTGCCGCGAAATAAATGTGAATTATGTTGAACTCTTTTCCTGCTTCGCTTCGTCTTTTCTTTCATTGAATCTCCATCTTGCTTCACGTAAAGGGTTGGTCGTGGGCTAAAACGCCCGATAATTAATCGAACCGTCGAGGCCGACGAATAACACCGCTCGGTTATCCCGATAGTACGGAACGGGTCGCTTAAAGTGGCCCGTGTCCGAAGTCGACCTGCGGCGAGGTGCGATCGCCCGGTCTACCCTCCGTGTGGGTACTTAGGTAGGTCGAATTTGGCGAGCAACCCTATCCCACGCGGGGGCCGATTGGCACGATCGTGGTGAGACCGAAAGGTCCACCCGTGACTAGTTCCCGGCGTTAGTCCGAGAGGGTCACGACTGGATTGTCCGTCCGGTGGGTGACGTGCCGCGATTCGAGTTACGTGGCCGTCCGCACGCCGGCGGGCGCGAATCCGCAACAATACTTCTCCACCACTTTGTGTCTGACTTCTTTGGAAAGCTCCTTGGTCTTCATGTTTGCCTTGTTGGTTGACCAAGTGAGTTGCACCTTAAAACTCCTTAAATAAGTGGGGGAGCTTATTCATAAGTTAAACCACTGATTACATACAGTTGAAACCTATTATACTTATTTGTAACATTTCAAACAAACAATTTGCTCCTGAAGTGATTTAGGGTTAATTTGGGAAAGGGTTTGAAAACTTATGCAACTGAGAATCATATGATTTTCTCTGTTATTCTAACTTATTCACATTTTATCTACATTTTTAGCTTATCACTTTGTAATAGTTTGTAAAGACTTTAGAAAATTAAGCTTGATTTGAAAGCATCATGAAACTAGAGGGGGAGCACTCAGTAGAATGCAAAACCTCTGCCGCCAATACTGATTGGTCACTTAAGTGAACCTGATATCCTATTCATTGTAGGTCAAAACGGATCAGACTCGACTGAACCACGATTGAATAAAATAAACTAGATCGACGCACATGTAGAAATGCCTAAAAAATAAAATCGAAATTTTTTTGAAAAAAAAGTTGCAAAATTTGTTTTTTTTTCTTTAACAATTTTTTTTTGGGGGTTGGAAATCACTTAAAACATGTAGAAATGCAAAAGAAAAATTCAAATACTTTTCAAATAAAATCGAAATTTTTTTGAAAAAAAGTTGCAAAATTTTCTTTTTTTTTTCTCTAACAAATTTATTTATTGTTGGTTGGAAATCACTTAAAATATGTAGAAATGCAAAAACAAAAATTCAAATATTTTTTCAAAATGGCCTCCATAGCGGCCATATTGGACTTTGGACCAAGTCCAACATCTAATGGCATGATCCTTGGACCATACCTAATCCCCCCCACCAAGTTTCGTCGAAATCCATCCAGGAGTTTTCCGTAATACTGTTCACAAACAAACACAAACAAACAGACGGGTGAAAACAGTAACCTCCGATCTTCGATGGCGGAGTTTAGTAAGCTCAGGTGGCATAAAAATGTGAAAACTTTGGAGGGGTGGAGGGGAGGAATACTTTTGCAGGCCACTTCATATCCATTGGAGATAGAGGGGTATGGGGATATTGGGTTGTGTGCATGGTGGGTATATTGTATGTGGATAAGTGACAATACGGGGGTTGGTGTAGTGCAGGCATGATGGGCCGAATGACCTCCTATTGTGCCAAAATTAATTTGTGTCTTCACAAACCGACTGTCTCGGCTTGATGTTTGACTGAAGGTGAGAGGAATTGTAATTTCAGACAGGGATAACTTGTGTCCTCTTCACGAAGACTCTGCAGCATCTTTAACGTCCACCAACTAATGCTAGTGTAATGTAACACCGTGCCTGCGAAACACCAATCCAACAGTTTGCAGTCAGGTTAAGAATCGAATCGAATCGGGACTAGACAGCCCAAAATAAAGTGCTCTACCTCCGCACCATCCTGTAAGGACAAAATTACATTTGTACTTTGTCAATTTCCGCATTGCCCAATATATCAGGTACAACTGTCAGGAATGCAAGTCTCCCATATCTCCAGAATTTATTTGTATCTCGAGGAAGCACGGTCATTTTTTGTATTTGCAAGTTTAGGTTGTGTAGGCTATGGGAGTTAGTACAACAGTGTTTAAGTGGCCTTCGCGTATCTGCGACAGACATTTCATGCGTGACATATGATGCGCATTTGTGCCTTTTTAGCCTATATATGTTTTTGCGGCTTGAAGAGCATTTCTTTTATATGGATGCCAATGCTCATGGAAGACCTAAGTGATGAAAGGAAGGTTGATAGACCAACCACAAGGCAAAGAGCAACAGGTTCAAGTGAGCTCCAAAAGTGTGCTCCTGTAAGCCTAGTGGAACCAGCCCAAACGAGGTGACGAGGTCAGCGAAGACACCTTGGTGAACATTTAATGTGTCCAATGGCTAAAGCACACTTATTAATTTATAAAAGCTCATTTAAATACACAAATAATATGTAAAAAATAAATCACTTCATGTGTTCGAATATCCACAGATACTTTGGCATAGTCAAGGATAAACATCCATCTCGAACTGGTCTTTCTGGTCTTTCTCCCAAAATATTTGGTGTTGAAAGTACAAACGAATTTTCTTTTGGTTGGGCCTGCATTGATTTTGCATTGCATTGATTCAATTTTCTGCATTGATTGATTTTCCATTGATTTTGATCTTTGAGCTATTTTGTTAAGTGTTGCTTAATTGTTTTTTGTCATCTTCTCGCTGCATTAAACTGCCGATTTGTCTTGCAATTCAATTCGTAAGAAAGCGGTACCTAAGCAGCTTAAGTATGACAGTTTGAATGTACATTATGCTGCATGGGCTCAGACCACAGTTTTTAACATATGTCTGTACATGAGACAACTTCCAAGATCTGTGCCACAGGCTACCTTCCATCCTACAACTTCCGTTTTTGCGGACGAAGTAGTTGATATA
>NC_140966.1:81674266-81694266 GCF_056783735.1 Eptatretus burgeri
TTCACCACAACCGCCACGTCCTTCCCGTCACACCTCGCCACCGTAGCATCGCCACCGTTCTTGCCCCGCTGTGGGTACCGGTGTTGGACTCATGCAGAACGCGCGTCGAACAGCGTGTACAAAATCACGGATTTTGTGCTTCAAAAACGGATCAAAAACGACACACGCCCACTTTTTGCCGTCCAATCGGTGAGCGAGGGGCGATTTGGCCCCGCCCCCAGGGCGATCGATATATGCAAATTTGTGGATCAAAAAGCCTTCACGCCCACTTTTTCTCGGGCCAATGGGGAGCGAGGTGAAAGGTCAAAGGGAGGGGTCAAAGGCGAAGTTACGGGGGGATAAAAGGACGGTGTTCGTCAGTCAGAGGAGAGTCGCAAACGAGAACGAGAAGGAGTCGAGAACGAGAAGGAGTCGGAACGGAGGGGACGAGTGTGGAAGTCTGGAGCCCGAAGCCTGCAGTGGCTGGAGAAGCTGAAGAGAGTCGGACGAGGGGGTGCTCGCGTCGGTGCCAGGAGCTGCACGCCCGAGGGAGGCCGGCAGCGCGACCTGGCCGAGGTGGAGACGCACACCAGGGATAATAAAGATCCTCTATACCCCGAGCATCAGCAACCCCCTCCTGTTTCCCCCCGCGCTGAGATAGTGCGACCAAGGGGGCCCCTTTTTCCCACCCCCTACGAGACACCGTCCACGAGGCCCGCGGGTTGCGGGGCCATCGCCGCTCCGCGTCTCATCACCAGACGGGTAGGCCCGACCCGGTCTCGGCCTCAGGCCTGCCTCATTCTTGGGGGATTTCTTTTCCTTGGTTTTGGGTATGTGTTGTCGGCGCCGTCTGTGAAGTAGAATTGTATAAGTGTTGCCGTGTGCTCGGTAGTCGGTATTAGCTCTGCACTGTTTTCACTTTTATGTTTGCTTTTTGTGTAAATGGAATTGTGTTTTCTTTTTTTGTGTGCATTTGGTGGAATTGTATTTGTGTGCTTCCCGTGTGCCGAGAATAAATGTGCTTTATTGTTGAACTGTTACCCGCTTCGCTTCGTCATTTCCTCCATTGAATCCCCATCTTGCTTCACGTAAAGGGTTGGTAGTGGGCTGAATACGCCCGATAATTAATCGAACCGTCGAGGTCTACGATAACACCGCTCGGTTATTCTGATAGTACGGAACGGGTCGCTTAAGTGGCCCGTGTCCGAAGTCGACCTGCGGCGAGGTGCGATCGCCCGGTCTACCCTCCGCGTGGGTACTTAGGTAGTTCGAATTTGGCGAGCAACCCTATCCCACGCGGGGGCTGATTGGCTCGATCGCGGTGAGACCGAAAGGTCCACCCGTGACTGGTTCCCGGCGTTAGTCCGAGAGGGTCACGACTGGATTGTCCGTCCGGTGGGCGACGTGCCGCGATTCGAGTTACGTGGCCGTTCGCACGCCGGCGGGCGCGAAATCCGCAACACTGGTGTCAGGTCGTGCGATACAAATTCATCGCCCTCCTCGCGGCACTGGTATCGGAGAACAGGAAAACGGGCTGTCCTGTCTCCAATTAAATTCACGGGAATCGGTCCAGGGGTGAGAGAAGCGACCCCCGATTCCCTCCAAATTACGAGCGAGCTAAATTAACCCTTCACGAGAAGCAAGATGGCGTCTCAAGGCGAGCGGGAGCCGGGGGTATTAGAAATGTATATGTGTAATAATGTAGAGTCCATGGCCCAGGATGGAATCCCCGAGCAGGAAATGTTGATTGTGCAGGAACACGGACTCGCCCAACTGAACCCAGGGCCCGAGGTGGGTGCGGCAGCGGCCGCGGTGTATGACACCTCCCCCCCCCCCTCTCCACCAAGACCCTTCCCCAACCCCTGCCGAAACGGCTCACTTGAGTGCATCCGACATGGCCCAGCTATTCACCATGCTGGCACAAATGAATGCGGCAATGACAAATGAAATAAAAAACGAAATGAAAGACATGAACAAACAAATAAACGAAAAGATGGATACATTCACAAACGAAATAAAACGCATGAAAACTAAAATGGAAACAAACATGAAGGAAGAAACGAGAAAGCTACGGGGTGAGACGCAGAACATGGGCCGATGCCTGCAGGCGGGCATGAAGGCCGTGAGCAGGGAACTTAAAATGGCGACTCCACGTGTCGGAACAAACGAGCTGGAAGGGGGTGCAACGGCTGACAGGCCCGCGGTGGAGGCGGGTAAGGAAAAAGTAATTCGGGAGACAAGAGACGAGGTGAAAGTAATTGCGAGGGAGAGAAAAGAACAATTAATACGGAGAGCAAGGATGAGGTACGCGGAGATCGTGAAAGAGCAAGGAGTGAAAAACAGGGAAGGACGGGAGCGACTTAAAGAGAAAGCAAGGTTGACCTACATAAAGATAAGGGAAAGACGCCAGAAAGAAGCAGAGACCAATAAACACGATGAAGACGGGGTAAGTGACGCGCACACACACACGGAGGTAGTGGAGGACAATGGGGGTGAGCTCGCGGAGCGTGTGGGGACCCAGTGCGAGCACCTGGATGGCCTCCTCCAGGAACGAGGGGAGCGAGTCTGCCCCCTTGAGGCGAGTCACGACCAGGTGGGTTCGGTCGTGCTTTGCGAGGTTGAGGGGACGAGTGCTGCGAACGGGTGCTTGGAGAGCTTGGGGGGTATAGAGGCCCCGGAGACCCTTGTGGGGACTCGAATCCCCAGTGTGGTTGTCCCTGTGTGTGTGGTGCAAGGTGTGAGTGCGTCCCTGTGTCTGGAAGCGACCCCGTGTGTGAGTGGTGTGGTGGCGATGGTGCCAGAGTACGTGCTTCCCAGCCCCGCGTGTGTGGGTGAGGCACCGTGTGTGAGTGAGGCACGGAGTATGGATGAGGCACCACAGGTTAGTGCCCCCACGTGTGTGGGTGAGGCACCGTGTGTGGAAGCGACCCCGTGTGTGAATGGTGAGGTGGCGATTGTGCCGGAGTGTGTGCTTCCCAGCACGCCGAGTGTGGATGAGGCACCGTGTGTGCAAGAGAGGCCGTGTGTGGATGAAACGGCCGGTATGGATGAGGCACCGCGGTTGAGTGCCCCTGCGTGTGTGGGTGAGGCACCGTGTGTGAGTGAGGCCGTATGTGTGGATGGAACGGCCAGTGTGAGTGAAGCACCGCGGATGAGTGCCCCCGCGTGTATGAGTGAGGCACCGTGTGTGAGTGTCGCCGTGTGTGTGAGTGAGGCACCGCGGGTGTGTGCCCCCGCGTGTATGAGTGAGGCACGGTGTGTGGATGAGGCACCGCGGTTGAGTTCCCCCGCGTGTATGAGTGAGGCACGGTGTGTGGATGAGGCACCGCGGTTGAGTTCCCCCGCGTGTATGAGTGAGGCACGGTGTGTGGATGAGGGACAGCGGTTGAGTTCCCCCGCGTGTGTGAGTAGTATGGTTTGTGTGAGCAGTGAGGCACGCGTGAGTGAACGGCCGTGTGCAAGGGAGACCGTGTGTGTGAGAGAGCGGTATGTAAGGGAGATGTCGGTTGGCATGCGGGAGTACGCAGCCGCGTCTCCCGGTGTGAATGTGATGGAGTGGACTGTGTGCGTCGTAACACGCAGGTGTGCGTGGGTTGAATGGAGACGGAGACGGCGACAGAGGAGAGAAAGCCGGGTAGCGGCTGTAGTTGTTTCGAGGACCGTGCCGGGTTCGCCCAGCAGTGAGCACGCGGTTCGTGCTGTGCAACGCACGAGACCACCACGTGCTCGCTTGCGAGAGTGAAGTCCCGGTCCGGAAACGCACGCGGTGGATTTGCCGATCCCGCGGACGGACAAAGTTTAGGCAGGTAAATGGATTTGGACCGGACGGGTTCTCCACGCGATCGTGTGTGTTCAGCTCCAACGGGCAAAGCACATGTGTTCGCGTGGGAAACCCCTCGAGACGTGGGGCTTGTGTTTTTTTTTGCGCACGGTGACGTCATGGCTGCACGTGTGGTTGGAATCCGGCAGGAGGGGTATCTCTGCCGGATGGCACCGTCCAAGGAGGGACGAGGAACACGTGCAGCTGCATGACGTCACGGACAGGTGCAAAGTGCGCGAGCTCTGAGTTGCCGCGCAGGTGCTGCGCATGGAAAAAAAAAAAAAAAAAGCAAGCCTCACTTTCGGGTGTACAGGATTCCTGGGCAAGGGGTGAAAGACCCCCTTACCCTGGGCACAGGATGGAAACTAGTTAGGGGGAAGGGTTAGCTTAGCTAGACCGACTCCATGGGGCAGGGGTAAGTCCTCATGGAGTCCGTGGAATGGATTAGTTAGAGGGATTGTAGCGAGATTTAGGTTGGGAAATAAAATGGGATTATTTTGGAGACAGAGACAGACTTATGAATGTGTAGTGGGGACGTAGCTTAGCTACGTAGTGTTAAAAGGAACGTGCTGTAGTTTAAGGGACGACGTGGGAGCACGAGTTAGTTAGGGGAGGTAGTTAGGAGGATGGCAGAGTTCGGTGGTGAGTGTGTTGAAGAGTTGGAGAGTTGTGAGGTGAGTACTTGTTGAGTGAGTGAGGCCAGCGGGTCTGTGTGTATGGAGTGAATGGGGAATGCATGGTGCGATGAGTGATTGGGGGGAGGAGTGACTCCCGCCCAAGGGACCCCGGGGTCAGAGTAAAGTGAGTTAGCTGGGTTAGTCAAATTGAAAAATGGAGGTCGTTTTGTTGTTGGTGGGAAAGTAGGCTCGAGACCCATTTGGAGGGGTGCAGGAGCCCTGTTGACGGGCTTGGGAGCGTGGCTGCGAAAGGTGAGTATCGCTGAGTGGGTACCCCGGGCACCAGGCTAGTCGGCCGTGGTAGGCCAAGGGCCCATGGGGGCCGGGATAGAGTAGTGGGCACGGGTGCGCCTGCTTGGTGCGGGGGCCCGGGGCGCCATTAGCCGCGTGGGCAGTGTTGTGGGCACGGGTGACCCTCGGAAAGGGGCCCGGGAGGCCGGCCTGCCACGTGTGCGTTTCAGGGGAGGTGCCATGGGGGGCACTCCCCGGTGTTAGGGAGCTGGTAGGCTCGGAGGCAGTGTAGTGCCCGGGGTGCCATAGCGGGAGAATCGGCAGAGGGTCGTGCCTGCCAAAGGGAGCCACGTGTCCCAGCCAGGAGACCGTGTGAGGGCACGGAGCGAAAATTGGGGGGCGAGGCCCGAAATTGTGAGGACACCAACATAGGCGACGGGAATCTGGGTTGTTAGAACCAATAGTTTAAGCGAGAGGCGCTTGTTGAAAGCCCCGGGGTAGTTTAACTGTTAAATGGATAGGGTAGATTAGGAGATGTACCCCTCCGCACCATCCATCCCCTCGCTGTCGTTGTGGGCCGCTGGACCCACTTGGTGTTAAGATCGCCGAACTCTGGGGAGGCCATTCTGAGGCTTCGTTGGGCCTCGGCACAGGACGTTAGCTCTCCCTTATTCCCCTCCGGGAAGGGAACGTAGGGGTTGGGAGTAGGCTAGGTGACAGAATAGGTTAGCCGAACAAGGACGATAAAGGGGGTTAGGGGACGATTTATAGTGGGGAAGTAAAAATAAAAACAATAAAAAATAAGTTGGGGCTAAATTGGGGTTTGACAAATTAAGGGAGTGGGTATGTACAGTGACAGGCAAAGGCGATAGGTGGGAGGCAGACAGGTAGGTAGGTCCGAGCCCGCCTTCCAGTGGCCAGCACCACCGCACTCCCTCCACCAACCTCCACTGAACGGCAAAGGCTAGCCAACTCCATCGGCTGGCCGTGTTTTTCTTCGAGGCGGAGGCCGGCCAACTTCATCGGCAGCTGTTGTTTTGCTGCAAGGCCTGTGCCATCGGCTGGCCGTGTTTTGCTTCAAGGCCTGTGCCGGCCACTTCATCTGCAGCGGTGGTACTTCAAGGCCTGTGCCGGCCAGTTCATCTGCCGGCTGTGTTTGCCTGCAGCGGCCTTCTTCTGCGGGCTGTGTTTGCCTGCTCACCTTTGCCATGCCATGCCCACTGCCCACGTTCACCAGCCCCGTTCAATTTTTGCTTTGCCCCCCCTGTTCATTTCCATGTGCGCCAGGATCAAGGCAACAGTTTGCAAGCTGCGAGAACTGCCCTGTTGGCAGCTACAACACGGGCCTGCAGTGGCGGCCCGTGCACCGTGTTTGCGTTCACTGCATTCAGTTCAAACCGTTCATGCATCCATTCGTTGTGCTCATTGCGTGTGCCACTTGAGCTGGCACGGAGACTGCGTTTGTGCAGCCCAAGCACCGTTGTGGTTCACTGAGTTCAGTTCAAAAGGGAAGGCCTTGGACTGTGTGTGAGCAGCCAGCCACGTTCCCTGTCACCTGCATTGTTTGAGCCAGAGACTGCATGCGGGCAGCCTGGCTCCCTGCTAACTGCTTACTTTTTGCAGAGTCAATGATCCTGGGCCATGGTTTAGTGTAAAATTTGTAAGTTAAGGTTAAGATGTACTGTAAATATGAGTGCGCCCCCGGCATGTATGTCTTAGCGCCGGCAATTTTATTTAAGTCGTCCGTGTGAGTGAGTTTGTTTAGGTAGTTACGCAGCCCTCAGGTTATTTATTTTGGGGACACGAATACCATGAATGTCGCACTCAGGGATCCGTAGGTAAAATGTACTAGGGGAAAACTACACATGATGGCACACGAAAATTTGACGACTCGGGACGAGTCTGTAAAAAGGGAAGGGGGTAGTGTAGTGGTTACCAAATTCGCAAACCACCATTCAGGTCCCTTAGGTGAGGTATCTCGGTAAGTGCATGTGTAGTTAGGCCCAAACCCGTTGTCTAGTGGGAATACATGTCATTTATACGTGCTGCGACTCTTCAGGATAGCCGTTTTTCTTTTACTATCTTTATTTTGGACCAACCGCCCTGATCACAACCACAACATCAACCACAACCACAACCACCGCTTCACCACAACCGCCACGACCTTCCCGTCACACCTCGCCACCGTAGCATCGCCACCGTTCTTGCCCCGCTGTGGGTACCGGTGTTGGACTCATGCAGAACGCGCGTCGAACAGCGTGTACAAAATCACGGATTTTGTGCTTCAAAAACGGATCAAAAACGACACACGCCCACTTTTTGCCGTCCAATCGGTGAGCGAGGGGCGATTTGGCCCCGCCCCCAGGGCGATCGATATATGCAAATTTGTGGATCAAAAAGCCTTCACGCCCACTTTTTCTCGGGCCAATGGGGAGCGAGGTGAAAGGTCAAAGGGAGGGGGTCAAAGGCGAAGTTACGGGGGGATAAAAGGACGGTGTTCGTCAGTCAGAGGAGAGTCGCAAACGAGAACGAGAAGGAGTCGAGAACGAGAAGGAGTCGGAACGGAGGGGACGAGTGTGGAAGTCTGGAGCCCGAAGCCTGCAGTGGCTGGAGAAGCTGAAGAGAGTCGGACGAGGGGGTGCTCGCGTCGGTGCCAGGAGCTGCACGCCCGAGGGAGGCCGGCAGCGCGACCTGGCCGAGGTGGAGACGCACACCAGGGATAATAAAGATCCTCTATACCCCGAGCATCAGCAACCCCCTCCTGTTTCCCCCCGCGCTGAGATAGTGCGACCAAGGGGGCCCCTTTTTCCCACCCCCTACGAGACACCGTCCACGAGGCCCGCGGGTTGCGGGGCCATCGCCGCTCCGCGTCTCATCACCAGACTGGTAGGCCCGACCCGGTCTCGGCCTCAGGCCTGCCTCATTCTTGGGGGATTTCTTTTCCTTGGTTTTGGGTATGTGTTGTCGGCGCCGTCTGTGAAGTAGAATTGTATAAGTGTTGCCGTGTGCTCGGTAGTCGGTATTAGCTCTGCACTGTTTTCACTTTTATGTTTGCTTTTTGTGTAAATGGAATTGTGTTTTCTTTTTTTTGTGTGCATTTGGTGGAATTGTATTTGTGTGCTTCCCGTGTGCCGAGAATAAATGTGCTTTATTGTTGAACTGTTACCCGCTTCGCTTCGTCATTTCCTACATTGAATCCCCATCTTGCTTCACGTAAAGGGTTGGTAGTGGGCTGAATACGCCCGATAATTAATCGAACCGTCGAGGTCGACGATAACACCGCTCGGTTATTCTGATAGTACGGAACGGGTCGCTTAAGTGGCCCGTGTCCGAAGTCGACCTGCGGCGAGGTGCGATCGCCCGGTCTACCCTCCGCGTGGGTACTTAGGTAGTTCGAATTTGGCGAGCAACCCTATCCCACGCGGGGGCTGATTGGCTCGATCGCGGTGAGACCGAAAGGTCCACCCGTGACTGGTTCCCGGCGTTAGTCCGAGAGGGTCACGACTGGATTGTCCGTCCGGTGGGCGACGTGCCGCGATTCGAGTTACGTGGCCGTTCGCACGCCGGCGGGCGCGAAATCCGCAACAATATGTATGTCTGTCTGTCTGTCTGTCTGTCTCTCTCTCTACCATTCTTTTTGTTCTGTTAAATTCTGATCAAGTCTGTGTTCTTGCTCCTCCACAAGCCTTGACACACTTGACACATATATGAAGATAAAGGCACAAATAACTAATGTTGCGTGTTAATTAAGGTGGTGTACTAGACGCTACATCAATGGCGGTAAACTTCCAGAATTTTTTTTCGACAACGTTTAAAATCTTTATTTTATTTTCAATTGCGTTATACACTTTAACACTGAAGAACACAAATTTCCTTCTTGGCACTTTCAAAACCCTTCTCTTTAGCAGCTGCTTGGACAAAATATTATGGCATTTTACATCATCTTCACCAATCAAATTTGTTGTTAGCAGACCCTGCCCATGATCTTATTTCTCAACACTGAAGAGATTAATGTGTTCTATGAACTCTCCTGTTTTTATTTTTTGGGGGGAATCGTAGCATAATGATTTTTTTTTAATATCGGCTGTCAATGACTACATATATTGCATTGGGTCATTAAGCCCCATCCACCTTTGGTGGATGAAGGTTATGTTTTCCCCCTGTTTGTTACTTGCAAGATTTTTCAAGTATATTGGTTGGTCTTGTGCTTTATTCTGTCTGTTTGTTGTCTTTGTTTGTTTGTTTGTTTGTCTGTTTGTTTGTCAATCACCTTCAAGTCCCAATTTTAAATCGATCTTCACGAAACTTCACAAAATAGTGGAGTTGGTCATAAGGAAGAAGCCTATTGATTTTGACGTCAAAAGGCCAACAATTGGTCAAAGGTCAACAACTTTGTCGAATTTCTAAAATCATCAATTTTCATCTGATTTCAGTTGAAATTTGAGACAATTTCCACATCGGGTCACTGAATTCAAACACTAATTATTTTTTAGGTCAACATAGGCCAAAAGGTCACTATAAGCCAAAGGTCAACAACTTAGTTGGGATTTATAAAATCCTCAATTTTCATCCGATTTACTTGAGATTTGAAGAGGATTCACACGTCAGGTCACTGAATTCAACCACCAACTATTTTTTTGGTCAAATTTGTTTGAAGGATTTCGCAAGTATCGTGCTCTGCGCGACATGTATCTTGTTTGTTTGTCTGTTTGTGAGCAGAATATCTCAAAAAGATATGGACAGATTCAGACGAACCATGGTGGACATGTTGGATGTGTGACAAGGATGAATTGATTAGATTTTGGTGAATATCCGGATACTAGAATCCTTAAAGTAATTATTCACAATTGAGAGATGGGACAAAAACTATGCATAACATGATATCTCAAAATACTGTGGATGAGTTTGGCAGGTGAGAAGAACAAGTCGATTAGATTTTGATTCAGGTCTGGATGCAGATCCGGCCAATCAGTGGGATACAAAATGTATACTGTTTAGCCTGGCGGGGTATACGCTCTTCCGAGTGCCATTCTATTTCCCCATACCACTTGGCCTTTAAATTTTATCATTGATTTTTGAAAACTTTTCAACAACAATTGCTTATTTGCCAACTTCTTTGCAAGCCACACTGCTGGAACTTTGTGTTTTAGCATCCCTGTTTTACTGTGCATTTGTTTGTAGATGCTAACAATCACTGTGTATATATATATATATATATATATATATATATATATATATATATATATATATATATATATATATATATATATATATATATATATATATATATATATATATATATCGTCCATTGTGTGCTGGTTACCTGACCAATATTTTTATTCCTCTGCTGACGGTGTCGCTGAAAGCATAATGTTTTTGAGTTGTCTGTATGTACGTACCTACTTACGTACGTACATCTGGCCATGATAATTTTCTGTTTTCTCTGCAACCACTCATCAAATTGACAATATGTGCGACTACTCATGTAGAATATTTTAATGATAATTATGATGTCATAGGTCATGTGATGTGGCAGCCATGTTGGAAAAAGGAAAAACTTTGGACCTCTGTCTCTGAAACTGCTCCATGTAAAAAAATTGAACCTTTCCACATGTCAAGTGTTCCCCATGGGAAAGAATTGAGATTTATTTTTGATGATGTCATCGGTGCTTCTTTGTGACATCATAATTGCATACATGGAACGCTTTATCTGCTGAGTATGAAAACTTTTGAGGGTCATCTAGGGCTATATTGTATCGAGGGAAAACCATATGACGTCATTGGTCACATGGTTTGGCAGCCATATTAAAAAAAAAAAATATATATATATATATATATATATGTAACCCATCAAAAATCTTCTCCTCCGAAACGGCTGAACAGATCGAGGCGAAACTACAGATATAATCGCCTGTCCACGGGGAACATAAAGTTCTCCACCTATGATGTCATAGTTCACATGGCTTGGCAGCGATGATTTTCTGAAGAATAAACCTTTAAAAATCCTCTTCTCCAGAACGGCTTGACAGATCGAGGAGAAACTTCACCCACATGTTCCCCAAGCCTTGGGGATACCAGGGTGTTCATGAATAATTAATAGGTCATGTTCTGACAGCCATTTTGGATTGGAACGCAAATCTTTAAAAAAAATTATTTCTCTTCAACTGCTTCATCAATCGACGTGAAACACTACAGTTATGATCCAGTTATCATGGGGAATAAATGTTTTACATTTCAACCTGATCGGATTCATGTTTTGGCAGACAGAATTATTTAATGCTTTGAACATGAGTTCAGGGATTTAAATCAAGCATGATACAAGTATTATATTGATATAATAATGTGGGTGGAGGCATATCTGGTGATGTGACAACGTCAAAGAATGCCCTTCTCGCTGATTCCTGTCCTTATCTATGGCATGGAAGTTGGAGCACTTTATCAGGATGATAGCCAGACTCTATAAATGAAGCTTGGCATTGCATGTGTTTGAGAGAGAGATCTCAAATCATTAAATAACTGGCCTTTGAACTGTAATTTGTGGTTGCCTGTTATATTTTATTTTTGGTAATCTTCTGCTTGCCATGCAGGCATGTACTGGGATAGAAAACATTGATGAAGCCATCACTCTTCTCGAGCAGAATAACTGGGACCTGCTTGTAAGTACTGTAAATGTGTTACAATGTCAATTTTGGATAGTCAAATCATGTTGATATGATCGGTTTAATCGACAAGAAATGTATTTTTGTATACAACGTCAAGGCTTGTGGAGGAACTAGAACACAGAATTTATCAGGATTTAACAGAACAAAAAGAATGAGAGAGAGAGACACACAGACAGACAGACAGACAGACAAAGACAGACAGACACACACACAGACACACACATCAATTGCAGGTTTGAGGGACAAAATAGAGAGATGCCTGGAGAAACGGGGCTGTGGGGAAGAACAAGGGTAAGGGACACAGGGGGTGAACAAGATGGATACAGCCACAACCTCTCAATCACTGAAGTGGGAGTACTAACTGGAAACTTGGAAAGAGATGAGTTTGGGGATGGTTTATGGGGGTAGAAAATGACATATGATGCACATGTGTCTTTTTTTGTTGTGTATGGTGGTGAACAGACATTTTTAAGCCCTTGAGGGGAGAATGAGATTTAAGAGAAGTTTGTTCCACAGGTGGGGAAAAAGAGGAGTGAATGAATTTCACCAGAAAGGGGTTACTGGCAGACCGTGTGCACTCTTCAGGATTCTTGTGGAGGGGGTGAGGGGAGGTGATGGAGCACTGAAAAGGGGAGGGTGCAAGACCAGAAAGGAGGTGATGGAAGAGAGAGAGACCACCAACCTCTCTGTGATGGGAAATTGAGAGGCTCAGAGACTCAGCTTCATCGCTGGAGATTCTAATGATTTTGAAACCCTTGGTTTCCATCGCGTCAAGCTGAGTAAAGTGTGAGGGGTGCCACCCCAGAGAGTAGAGCCATCCTCTATCAAGCTGTGGATGAAAGTCTTGCAGGTTGATAAAAATTCAGATGTGCCAAGGGAGGACTTTGAACCATGGAGGATGCGCAGGTGGACTGGCTTTGGAGGTCAACTTCGAAATGTGGTTTGCCCAAGAAAGATAATGGCTGATGGTGAGGTCTAAAAGTTTGAGTGACTTTCTTACTTCAAGAAGATTGTGAATGAAGTCATTGGAAGGAATTGTCAGATGGTCTCTTTCGAGAGACAGAGTGAGAGTTTGATATTGATCAGGATTGAAAGACATATTCCGAGTGTTTGACCAGCTTGTGATTCAGTCAAGGTGTGCAGAGAGGGGAGATGCTGCTGCCTGTTTCACTAAAGGATGACTGTTGTCACGACAGGGTGAGTCATCAGCAATGAGATAAAGAGGATTTTACAGAGAGTCAGAAAGATCGTTGGTGAACACGACGGAATATACCTGGGCCCAGAACACAAGAACAATGCTCACATCTGTTGGAAGTAGAGTCAAATAATGTAAAGCTGACATTTCGTGCATTTGCCCTTCATTGAAACAGGATTGGAGACTAGACGACAGTTTCAATTTTTAGCTTGCCTGTTCGAAGAACAGAGAGCTATAGCGATACCCCCGGCATGAGCGTGAGCGTCAACGTCAGCGTGAGCGTGAAAATGTTAAAGTTTTTGGTGCAAGTTATTTCCTTTCTAATGTTTTTATCTACCACACTATTTTTTACTGATTACAATATATATATATATATATATATATATATATATATATATATATATATATATATATATATATATATATATATATATATATATATATTGCTATAAAATTATTTGGATCAGACTTCAATGCAATGCTTTATAAAAAAATATTATTAGTCTTTTAACGAGCTAAAAACAATAAATGTATAAACAGGCGAGCATTGGGTGGCTTTGACACCAACTCTCTGGTTACTTATTACATTGACTGAAGGCTTATGGATGTATACCTTGGCCAACTTCCAGTTGATAATAGCTATCGTTTGGATAATGCAGACACACTTGCCTTCACAAAGTCTAATAATTCGCAAAATTTATTTTTCCATCTGGCACAATCACTTGTGCAATGGACATCTTGCAGTGATATGTAGCAGATCGTTGGTACTCTAGGGTTCTTTGTTTTTGTGAAAAGCCAACTTCGTAATTCATGTTTTTGTGTTTGGCTCGCAGGTAGTCAACAATGAGTATAAGTTTACCAAGCAACATCAACCTTTCGTTTATTTTCATTTATACATTTTATTTCATTTGAACATGTCAAATTATTCTGCACTTAGAAAATAAATAAAAACAATTTCCACTCGCATCTCAGAACAGACTTTCAATTGTTTGTTGAAGAAGGCTTAACAAATGAATGTTTGACAGAATTTGAAATGTTTATGCCATGTTTGTCTTCCAGGCAGCAATTAATGGAGTTATTCCTCAAGAAAATGGCATCGCAAGGTTGGGCTGAGTATTCTCTCTTCATGCTTCATGATTCATCTTAGTGGAGTTTTTGATTTGTCTTGTCTTGTTTCCTCAAAACCGATGATGATGTAATTGTATGACACATTTGAAGCGTAGCTTTAGGGTTTTTGAACTTTGTATTTTCTAGTATTGTTCCATCCATTCCTTATCGGGGTTCTTTTTTTTCTTTGTTTTTGTGTTACCGCATTAACTTGTGAATTACTAAAAGGATTTCAACCAAACTTGGCCTAAGTTCGGGCCTATAATATAAAAATGAACTGACAATATTTTGGGCTAACATGTCAAAGGGCATGTGCCTTTTAGAAATGATTTCTCAGACCATAACTTGAGTTATAAGCATCAGATGTGTTTCTACTTATCTCTCTCTTCTCCCCCTCCCCCCAACCTTCTCTGTCTTTGTCTCTCTCTCTCTCCCCCCCCCACCCCCTCCCTCTCTCTTTCTTTCTCTCTTTTTTTGTATACCTTGTCGAGGCTCGTGTGAGAGCTAACACAACGCACAGCAAGGGGGTCATGAGACAAGAGAGGTGGGAGTGGGAAGGACAGCACAGTGGGGAACAGAGACATTAGGAGATCTGTGGAAGGGAGAGGGATGGGGCAGGGAACATGGGGAATACAAGATGGACATTACAGGGACTTTCAGGAAGGAAAGCAGGGAATTTGAAGGAGGTGGGCTTGGGTAGATTATCGGGGTCTCTGTCTCTCTGTCTCTCTGTCTCTGTCTCCCCCCACTCTCTCTCTTGCTCACTCCTTCCCCTCTCATTCGACCTTTAATTTTTCATGTGACCTTCAATTGAGGTCAAACATAACAATGGGTTGACATCTATTGCAAGTGGAGGCATATCCATCACCACATTCGTTTCAAATTCGATTTTTACCTCTGCCACCGAAGGTGAAGGAGGTTATGTTGAAATTGTCTTTGTGTTAATTAGTGTTGTAAGAAGTGGCAGAAAAGATAAATTGAGGAACCATTTCATAATTTCACCATAATTTTGTGTCAAATTCCATTATAAAAAAAACTTCAAAACCATCATGAGGATCTTTAACATTTTTATAAATTGAGGAAACGACAAGCTTCACATCCCTTCTAAAGAACAACGACTTCATCGAGTACACTCTGTCCGTGCAACATGAGCATGACAGTTTGATTTCGATAATCTATCATCCGGAACATCGGTTTCAGCATATTTTGTATTGTGTAGCAAGTTACAGGGTGTCACAATATTCTCTTGTTTGCACTCTGACTGTATTTGTCAGAATCTGTTTTTATGCAGTTACTATTTAATAATATGGCTCTTCTGGTGAGTGTAATTAATTGTTGATCACGTCGTAGTTATTTGCAGGCACATGGGTCAAAAGTGCTTAAAAGTTCTGACTGATTTTTCTTTGGAACTTGCAGTCACAGTTTAGGGTGGCTTTGTGTAAGCATTGTTGGATAATGTAATGGAGAGAGGTAAAGATTTTTCAAGGAAGTGTTGAAGCACACATGCTCGTAATGCCTTCCGCAGTGCTGGTGTGAATCGCCAGAGTACACCGAGTCCCTCAGCTGGCGTTTCCTCCCCTACACATGTCACTGAGTCCTCATCTGTCATCCCTATATGTTGGCCATTGCTGGAGCGACAACCCCGCTTTCTAAACTTTACCATCGAGTACAAGAACCGCAGCATTGATGTGATTCTTGAGGATTCGAGCACAATTGGTGAGTTTCAAGTATTTATTTATTTATTTATTTTTAAAGGAAAAACATCCCTGACAGGGTTCCCACTGACCTGGAAAGTCAGGGAAAGTCAGGGAATTGAGGTTGGTCAGGGAAATGTGTGATTAGTGCCTAATGATCTTAATTAGTACCCTTTACACCCAGTCAATTATTTTGTTCATGATTATAAAAAGTTTTCTTTATTGCTCTTTTCATGAATTGTTTGCTGTGCAGGCAGATGCTTTTCATGATGCTGTGCAGGCAGAAGGTGGAGTCACCTCTGTGAACATTGATAAGCCACTATTGATGTATGTCAGGGGTTCTCATGCCAGGTATCAAGCCGCACTGGAATGTAAATGTAAAGCCACAAGTGAGCTTGATCAAAAGACTGCAGCTAAAAAGAAAGCATGTGAGCAGATAAAAGTGCTTCAGACTAAAAAGGCAAAATTTATGGAAGAAGCAGCAACTGAATCTCAGAAGGTTGATATGGAAATAGCAGAACTACAGAAACTAAAGAAGTAACAAACTGACATTTCACTTAATGTAAGCAACTGTCCATACTGTATATGTTAACTATTGTAATAACAGGTCAGGTCAGGTCAGGTATGGGAGCATGTGCCAGAACAGCGCGTCGCTGCGTCCACTTTCCGCCGGTACTCCAGGGGCCTCCCTCTGGCCATCCCCCAGGCAGATGCCAGGCCCATCCCCATGTCCTTGAGATGATGGTCAACCTGCTGCAACCACGAGGCATGTGGTCGGCCCACTGGCCTCCTCCACTCATGAGACTCCCTCGCTGAGAGAATCTGGTGAGCAGGATCAGCATCATGAAAATGAGCCACATGTCCATACAGCCGCAACTGACGCTCACGGACTATGCAGGTAACAAATCTCATCCGAGTCTCTCTCAGCAACCGCTCGTTGGACACAAAATCCGACCAGCGATAGCCAAGGATTCTCCGAAGAGACCTGGTACCAAAGGAATTAAGTCTCCGTTTCAGATCCTTGGTCAGAGTCCAAGTCTCGCATCCATAGAGCAAGACTGGAAGTACCAAGGACCTGAAGACTCGGACTCTCGTCCTCCCGCACAGGTACCGGCAGCGCCACACCCCATGATCCACTGAATCCATGACTCCCCAGGCCCGACCCAGACGTCTATTGACCTCTGACTCACAGCCAGCAGAGACATGAATATCACTGCCAAGGTAAGTGAATCTCTCCATGACCTCAACATCCTCACCACAAACAGACACTGACAGGACAGCAGCATCCAAGATGTCACCGAAAGCCTGGATCTTAGTTTTGACCCAAGAAACCCGTAATCCCAGCGACTCCGACTCCTCTTTCAGCACCTCGAGGGCCCCCAAAAGGATGTCTAGAGTCTCCGCAAAGATGACTGCATCATCTGCAAAATCAAGGTCCGAGATCTTGATATTCCCAAACGATGCACCGCAGCTTGATCTCTCCGACATCCTCCCTAAAATCCAGTCCATACAAGTGCTGAAAAGTGTGGGGGCCAGTACACACCCCTGACGAACTCCAGTAACAACTGGAAATAAGTGAGAGATGGTACCACCACCCTTCACAGCACTCTCAGTACCAGAGTAGAGTTCAGACATCAGATCGATCAGTTTTGGTGGCAACCCACGAAGACCAAGAATCCTCCAGAGGGCATCCCGATTCACTGAATCGAACGCTTTACAGAGATCAACATAGGCTGCAAGCAGCCCCTGCCGAAACTCTCGTCTGCGTTCGGTGAGGACACGAAGGGCAAGGATGCGGTCAATCGCTGACCTCTTTGGTGTAAAGCCTGACTGCTCTGGACGCTGGTGCTCAAGCAGATGGTGGCGAACCCTATCGAGAATTATCCGAGCAAAGACCTTGCCGGGCACTGAGAGCAGCGTCACCCCTCGGTAGTTGTTGCAGTCTTGGCGATCACCCTTCCCTTTCCAGAGAGGGACAACAAGGCCCCTCTTCCAGTCAGTTGGGATGATGCCTGTGTTCCAGGCAGAGCACAAAACTGCATGCAACGACACGAGTGCAGCATTTCCACCAGTCTTGAGAAGTACAGTATGGATGCCACAGATCCCTGGAGCTTTGCCCCGTTTCAACTGGTTCACCGCAGCCCGTGTTTCCACAAGCGAAGGTGGACCACAGTTGATTCGAGGGTCAGCAACAGGGATTGTAACACCCTTGACGTCCAACTCGACAGCTGGGGGATCAGCCTGGTACAACCGCTCAAAGTAACCGGCCCAGCGGGCCTTCACTTCAGACTCCTCTGTCAAGAGCCGACCACTCTCTGCTCGAACTGCAGTGCTCCGAGGGATGGGCTTGGATGAACGCAATGCGCGAATTCCCCTGGAAGCGGGACGAGAATCACCTGTCCACAGGTGATGCTCTACGCCCTCACAGATTCCTCGCACATAGGCCTCCTTGTCCACCCTCAGTGCACGTACAGTTTTACGCCTCAGCTCCCTGAACAGCTCAGCCCTGCCATTCAGCCTGGCCCTGCGACTCTGGTCAATGGTATCCAGTGTCCCTTGAGAGACAAAATTCTTCTTTGCCCTGCGGTGAGCTCCAAGACATCCACCGGCAACATCAAGGACGGTGGTCTTGAAGGCACTCCACAACTTTTCAGGACCCCCCAAAGCACCCAGACCCCCCCCCCAAGTGTCCACTCAGCCTGTTCGCAAATTCCTCAGCTACTCTCTCATCCCTGAGCTTGCCAACATCCAGCCTCGGCTGGGATGGTACCATTCTCCAGGATTTAAGGTGCAGCTTTAGAGTTGCTACCACAAGCCTGTGGTCAGTATTGAGGAACTGAGCACTCCGGTAGACCCTGCAGTTCTGGATCATCCTCCAACGACCGTCAATGAGGACATAGTCAATCTCCTTTGCCACACCGCCAGCGTTGGAATACCAAGTCCAGCGATGAGCTTGTGGGCGCTGAAACCATGAACCAGCCACCCTAAGTCCATGACTTCTTGCAAAGTCAAGGAACTTTGTGCTATTCTGGTTCATAGTTCCTGACCCATGGGGACCAACACATGTCTCATAACCATCCCTATCAGTTCCAGTCGATGCATTGAAATCCCCCAAGACTAGAAGTGTATCTCGTCTGGGGCATTGATCAACCACAGACTCGAGCGTGGCGTAGAATGCATCCTTCACGGTGAGATCACTCGCCTCAGTCGGAGCATAAACAGAGACCAGGGAAATGACACCTAAGGAGTGACGAATCCTTAATCTCATAATACGCTCGTTGACCGGTGTTACCTCAATTATCATTGGGGTCAGCTTATTGGACACAGCTACAGCAACTCCTTGGGTATGGTAACCATCAGAGCAACCACACCAATAGTAGGTGTAACCACCCACCATTATCTCACCGCAATCCGGTCTCCGAACCTCAGAGAGAGCTGCAATCCCGATGTCCAAACGCTTGAGCTCAGATGATAACAGAGACAGGTGATCATCCTCTCTTAGGGATAGGACATTCCAGGCACCCACCTGAAGGGACTGCCTCAGGTTAACCCAAGGAGACCGCCGTCTGGTGGACGACACCTCAGCACCACTCCGCCACACTCTCCCGCAATCTGACCCAGGGATGTGACCCCGTGTTTTCCCTCCTATCATCAAAGATTGGGGGTCCCGAAGGCTTTGCCCCAATCCCGTCATCCGGTGAGCTGCCCTGAGAAGGGAAGCTGCACAGGAGGTACTCCCACGGAGTGGGTTTTCAGATTTTTTTGCGTTTTTGCGTTTTGCGGAATGAAGGGTTTTACGGTGGCCGGAGTGCAAATCCTGCCACCAACCTCATAAAAAGTAACCCAACTGCAGGAGGACGTCGCAGACACAGTTGGGCACTAGATATGGATGGCCGTTGGCTCACAAGGAGCTCCTCCGCTGTTTGACAGGTTTTGTTTTTAATCCTGCTTGGTGTCCATATCCAAACACCCTCCTCACCAGAAAACCTGGTGGGGGAGACGGTTTAGTCGCCGATAACCCGACCATGGAACAGGTTGGTACAGGTTTACATGGTACCTGTAGCAGGTCACAGATCGAACCTGACCTGACACCTAAATAACGTTACTCTTGTAATAACGTTACTATTGTCATAGTTACTATTGTAAACGTTAATATTACTATTGTAATAACGTTACTCAAACAATTCACATTTGTTTCCTTAATTGCTAGTTTTTGCCGACCATATAATTCTAAGCTGCACATGCTGCTTGATGTTATTGACATTTTCGCAATTCTAATATATAACATCTCGACTGTTACTGCAACTTCCCATGTAACATATGAGTAATTTCACTTCTGCGGCGGTGAACGTACCTGCATCCGCAGGGAATGGTACAGGAGTACCCACCTAACCGTAGAAGTTCAACAAACGGTCCTTTTTAGGACCAGATGCTTGTAGAAAAATGTACAATATAGTAGTCTGTTAGTCATTTCTGCAATATCATCGGGTGTTCTAGCTTGTCTGCAATGTCACATTAACAATTTCAATGTTTCGTTGTTATTTTGTAAGATTTAGATGTTCTAAATGTTGCTAAATTTTTTCTCATATAATTCTGATCTAGTCATGGTACCTGGCACGTTTGACATTAGTATGA
>NC_140966.1:81699266-81704266 GCF_056783735.1 Eptatretus burgeri
TGTTGATGCCCTGGGGGAAGGAGAATGGTTGGCTGGCTTGGGTCCCGCGACGAGCGATCCCACCACGACCTCGTCGCCGACCGCCGTCTTCCCTGCCTCGGACCCGAGCTCCTTGGACTCTTCCCCCAATTCTCCTCAGCCGACTGCATAAAAGCACCTTGACACCTTCGCCTCCCGACTCCACTCCGCTCTCCAACCCGACTTGACTGCCTCCGTCTCCCGACTCCACACTCTGCCACCAAAACTGACTCTCCGCGCAACAACTCTCTGCGCACCAACTCTCTGCGCAACAACTCTTCTGCGCAACAACTGTCTCCTCATTCGGCTCGCTCTCGCCGTTTTATAGGCCGGCAGGAGAAAACAATATGCAAATTTCTGGATCAGGATGACCTCGGGGGCGGAGCCACGCTCGCCCATTGGACGGAGGAAAAGGGGCGTGAATCTCCCCTGATCCTAGAATTTGCATATCTCGATTCCACACAGACGCGCCTGGAGGCGGGGCCAAGCCGCCCCGCGCTTCCTAATTGGACAGATCAGAAGTGGGCGTGTAGCATTCCTGATCCGAATTCTCCTCAGAAAGGCCGCTATTTGCACTCGCGGCTCGGCGCGTATCTTGTACGAGCCCAGGACAGCCCGACGCTCGGTGCTCACAGGTGGTGCGGGAATGGCCGTAGAAGGAGAGAGGTGAAGGTGGTGGAGGGTTTTCGGCGGTGGCCGATGGCCATGGTGCCGTTTGGAATGGCGGTGATGCGATGTTTGCGGGAGCGAGTTGTGAAGGTAAAGCTCGTGGCTGTTGGCGTTGTTGTTGTTGTCTGACGGTTGGAGCGTGGTTGGTTCAAAATAAAGATAGAACAGAAAAACAGCTATCTCAAAGCGTCACAGCCTGAATGAATCACATTGCTTCCCTCTAAACAACGGGTTTGGGGCTAACTTCACATGTACTTACAGAGATATCTCACCTACGGGACCTGAATGGTGGTTTGCGAATTTCCACAACCGTAACACTACCCCCTCCCCTTTTTACAGACTCGTCCCGAGTCGTCAAATTCTTGTGTGCCATCATGTGTAGTTCTCCCCTCGTACGTTTTACCTTCGGATCCCTGAGTGCGACATTCATGGTATTCGTGTCCCCAAAATAAATAACCTGAGGGCTGAGTAACTAACTAAACAAACCCACTCATACGGACGACTTAAATAAAATTGCCGGAACTAAGACAGACATGCCGGGGGCGCACTCATATTTACAGTACACTACATCTTAACCTTATAATTTTTACACTAAACCGTGGCCCAGGATCAATGGACTCTGCAGGCAGAAAAAGTCAAAAGAAAAACGGTGCACGGGCCGCCACTGCAGGCCCGTGTTGTAGCTGGCAACAGGACAGCTCTTGCAGCTTGCAAACTGTTGCCTTGATCCTGGCGCACATGGCAATGAACAAGGGGGGCAAAGCAAAATTGAACGGAGGCTGGTGAACAGGGGCAGCGGGCATGGCATGGCAAAGGCAGCAGGCAAACACAGCCTGCAGAACCAGGCCGCTGCAAACACAGCCGGCAGATGATCCGACCGGCACAGGCCTTGCAGAAAACAGCTGCAGACGATCCGGCCGGTACAGGCCTCGCAGCAAAACGACAGCTGCCGATGAAGTTGGCCGGCACAGGCCTTGAAGTAACACAGCCAGCAGATGAAGCTGGCCTGCCTTTCGCCTTGAGATGGAGGTTGGTGGAGGGAGTGCGGTGGTGCTGGCCACTCAGAAGGCGGGCTCGGACCTGCCTACTGTCTCCCTCCTACCTATCGCCTTTGCCTGTCACTGTACCTACCCACTCCCTTAACTTGTAAAACCCAATTTAGCCCCAACTTATTTTTTTGTTGTTTTTATGTTTACTTCCCCACTACACATTCGTCCCCTAACCCCCTTTATCGTCCTTGTTCGGCTAACCTATCGTCTACTAGCCTACTCCCAACCCCTACGTTCCCTTCCCGGAGGGGAATAAGGGAGAGCTGGCGTCCTGTGTCGAGGCCCAACGAAGCTTCAAGATGGCCTCCCCAGACTTCAGCGATCTATAACACAAAGTGGGTCCGACGGCCCACAACGAGAGCGAGGGGATGGATGGTGCGGAGGGGTACACTTCCTAATCTACCCTAACCATTAACCTTTAAACTACCCCGGGGCTTTCAACAAGCACCTCTCGCTTAAGCTATAGGTTCTAAAAACCCAGATTCCCATCGCCTGTGTTGGTGTCCTCACAATTTCGGGCCTCGCCCCCCAATTTTCTTCCCTTGCCCTCACACGGTTTCATGGCTGGGACACGTGGCTCCCTTGGCAGGCACTACCCTCTGCCGATTCTCCAGCTATGGCACCCCCGGGCACTACACTGCCTCCGAGCCTACCAGCTCCCTAAACACCGGGGAGTGCCTTCCCTGGCGACTCCCCTGAAAAGCACACGTGGCAGGCTGGCTTCCCGGGCCCCTTTCCGAGGGTCACCCGTGCCCACAACACTGCCCACGCGGCTAATGGCGCCCCGGGCCCCCGCACCATGCGGGCGCACCTGTGCCCACTATGCTATCCCGGCCCCGCATGGGCCCTTGGCCTACTACGGCCAACTAGCCTGGTGCCCGGGGTGCTCACTCAGCGATACTCACCTTTCGCAGCCACGCTCCCGGCCCGTCAACAGGGCTCCTGCACCCCTCTAAATGGGTATCGAGCCTACTTTCCCACCAACAACAAAACGACCTCCATTTTGTCAATTTAACTAACCCAGCTAACTCACTCTACACTGACCCCGGGGTCCCTTGGGCGGGAGTCACTCCTCCTCCCAATCACTCATCGCACCATGCATTCCCCATTCGCTCCATTCACACAGACCCGCTGGCCTCACTCAACATGTCCCCACACAACTCACCAACTCTTCAACACACACACCGCTGAGCTCTGCCATCCTGCTAACTACCTCCCCTAACTAACTCGTGCTCCCACGTCATCCCTTAAACTACAGCACGTTCCTTTTAACACTACGTAGCTAAGCTACGTCCCCTCTACACATCCAAAGTCTGTCCATGTCCTCAAATCCTTATTTGCCATCCTAAATCTCAACTAAAACCCTCTAACTAATCCATTCCACGGGCCCCATGAGGACTTACCCCTGCCCATGGAGCTGGTCTAGCTCAGCTAACCCTTCCCCCTAACTAGTGTCATCCTGTGCCCAGGCCAAGGGGATCATCCACCCCTTGCCCAGGAATCCTGTTCAGCCGAAAGCGAGGCTTGCTGCTTTTTTATTTTTATTTTTTTAATTGCGCAGAACCAGCGCGGCAACTCGCCACCTGCGCACCAGCGCGGCAATTCACAGCCGTGCACCTGTGGCGTGACGTCATGGCAGCTGTTCGCGTCCCTCGTACCTCTTGGACGATACCATCCGGCAGGGATTCACCCTCCTGCCGGATTCCAACCACACACGCAGCCATGACGTCACCCGGCGCATAAAAAAAACACAATCCCCACGTCTCGAGGGGTTCCCCACGCGACCACATGTGCTTTGCCCGTTGGAGCTTAACACACACACACCCGCGTGGAGAACCCGTCCGGTCCAAATCCATAATCCTGCCTAAACTTTGTCCGTCCGCGGGATCGGCAAATCTACCGCTGGCGTTTCCGGACCGGGCTTCACTCCCGCAAGCGAGCACGTGGCGGCCTCGTGCGTTGCACAGCACGGACCTCGCGCCCGCTGCTGGGTGAACCCGGCACGGTGCTCAAAACAGCTACGGCCGCTACCCGGCTTTCGTTACTCTGTCGCCGTCTCTGTCGCCATTCCACCCACGCACACCTGCGTGTTACGACGCTAATACACCATTCCATTACATTCACACCAGGAGACGCGGCTGCATGCTCACACATGCCAACCGACATCTCCCTCACATACAGCGACCTTGCACACGCTGTCTCTCTCACACTCGGCCGTTCACGCACCGTACCTTACTCACACACGCGGGGGCACTCACCCGCGGTGTCTCATCCACACACGGCGTGCTGGGAAGCACGCCCTTCGGCACACTTGCCACCACACCACTCACACACGGGGTCGCTTCCATACACGGGGGCGCACTCACACCTTTCGCCACACACACAGGGACAACCACACTGGGGACTTGTGTCCCCACAAGGGGTTCCGGGGCCTCTATACCCCCCAAGCTCGGCGTGCACCCGTTCGCAGCACTCCTCCCCTCGACCTCGCAAAGCACGACCGAACCCACCTGGTCGTGAGTCGCTTCAAGGGAGCATAGCGGCTCCCTCCGTTCCAAAAGGAGGTTTTCCAACTGCTCGCACCGGATCCTTACACGTTCTGCGAGCTCACCCTCATCGTCTTCCACTAACTCCGTGTGTGTGTGCGTCTCTAACCCCGTCCAATTCACCCTCTATCTCCCGTGTCTCTGTACATTTATTAGTTTCTGTTGTCTCCTCGTGTGTATTAGTCTCTGCTTCTTTCTGGCGTCTTTCCCTTATCTTTACGTAGGTCAACCTTGCTTTCTCCTTAAGTCGCTCCCGTCCTTCCCTCTGTTTCACTCCTTGCTCTTTTACGATCTCCGTGTACCTCATCCTTGCTTTCCGTCTTAATTGTTCTTTTCTCTCCCTCCCAATTCCTTTCACCTCGTCTCTTATCTCCCTCGTGCACGTCTCCGTCACCCCAATGAGTTTTTCCCTCTCGGTCACCGTCACGCTTCTCGCGCAATACGTCCCCCGAATTAATTTCTCCTCACCCGCCTCCACCGCGGGCCTGACAGCCGTTGCACTCCCTCCCAGCTCGTTCGCTCCCACACGTGGCGTCGCCATTTTAATCTCCACCGTTGTCACCTTCATGCCCGCCTGCAGGCTTCGGCCTATTTGCTGCATCTCACCCTGCAGTTCTTTCATTTCTTCCTTCATTCCTTGCGCCTTTGTATCCATCTCGTTTTTCAGCATGGCGAATAGCTGGGCCATGTCGAGTGCACTCGGCTGAGCCGATTCGGC
>NC_140966.1:81709266-81774266 GCF_056783735.1 Eptatretus burgeri
TCTACGAGTCGCGCTGCAGCTGTGGAACATCGACTTCGAAGTTACCGATGCTTCAAGCCCTCGATGTTGATTACAAATGGCAGAAAAGAAGCTTACGAAGACCAAGAAATGGTCTCAGAAGTACAAGACCGAATACAGTCTCCAATACCCGTGTATTCGAAAGTCTGAAAGAGGAATTCATCATGCGTATTGTACAGTATGCAGCGTTGATATTTCAGTTGAGCACGGAGGTCGCGATGATATTCGGAAGCACGTTGGAAGCAAACGGCACACAGACATTGCAAAGGAGAGATCTTCGAGCACGAGTACCGGTACACTTCTGAATTATTTCACCAAACAAGGGACAAGCGAGGAAGAGGATGTTACCCGAGCGGAACTTCTCTTTAGTGGATTTATTGTGGAACATAACTTGCCCATATCAGTCTCAGATCATGCTGGACCTCTATTTCAAAAGATGTTTCCAGATTCAAAAGTTGCTTCAAAGTATGGATGTGCAAGAACAAAAACTTCAGCAATAATTGGTGAGTTGTCAAATGTTACTGCTTCATCTATTGCCGATATTGCTAGACTAGCTCCATTTAGCCTAGCTACAGACGGTAGCAATGACAGTGGTGAGGCCCAGCTATATCCTGTCCTGATTTCGTACTATGACAACAGTGCTGGGATTGTGAAGCAAGGTTTGCTAAGTTTGCCTGCGTGCAAACAAGATTCCACTGGAGAAAACATTTTCAAACTGCTTGATCATGAGTTCAGTGACAGGAAAATTCCGTGGGGAAATTGTGTTTCCTTTTGTGCTGATAATGCCTCTGTCATGGTGGGCAAGCACAAAGGAGTCGCTGCTTATATCCACAAACAAAATCCAGAGTGCTACATCATGGGATGCCCTTGCCATATGATGTACAATACGGCCAAGAAGGCGGCTCAGGCCTTACCCATTGAATTAGATGACTTTCTCATCGATATTTACTACTACTTGGACAAAAGTAGTAAACGCGTCAAAGGAGTGAAAGCACTGCAAGAACTCTGTGATGCCCCGACACACAAGATTCTGAAGCATGTCGCAACAAGGTGGCTGTCCCTTGGTCAGTGCCTAGACAGGCTGATTGAACAGTGGGAGCCACTTCGCCTCTTCTTCAAAGAAGAAGTACGAAGAAAAATGCAACCAACTGTAGCCAAGACTCTAACAACGAGCAAGAAGGACGGCACTGTATCTACTGCCAGTACTGGCACTGCAGGATCAAGCACTAGTGGAGCAGCATTCACCACTACCACTGCAGTATCTGCTGCGAAGAAGACAGCAGGGACAGCACCAAAACCAATGCTGAGAGCAGGTAGCATCACCGGCCCTTCATCACGTTCATCTACAAAGCAGATCCCTTCAGAGTCGAGAAAGACTGTGATAGTCCCATCTACAGGCAAAGAAGGACCCAAGTTAAGTTCTGCTTTTGCCAAATCACTTGATAGAAGCTCAGCAAAACCTTCGAATCAGAGGTCTTCTTCCTTGGCTGCACCTACCTCAAGCTCTCTCCTCAAACGTAAAATTGGATCTGGTACTACGAGTCTGACCTCTTCTGCTGGCAGTAAACGCAAGTGTGATCGCCCTGCGGCTAAGTGTACTACGAGTTCTACAACTAAAAGCGCATCTTCCTCAAACACTGTGCAGGAATCTAGAGAAAAACGTGTCAACAGGATGTTCTTGTCTCCACAAACAAAACTCTATTGTTTCTTCCTTCGATATGCTAACAAGCTTTTTGAGAAGGGGAATCTTCTGCTCCAAAGAGACGAACCCTGTATTCATCTCCTGCACGGAGAATTGAATGGTTTTCTGAAAGATATCTTCGTACGGTTTTTGAAACCATCGGTGTCATCGGTTGCTCTGGTAAATGTACCCTTCTCTGACAGAAATCATCAGAAGAATGATGAGGACCTCATGATTGGGAACGATGCCAAACTGTATATAAGGGAACAAAGGAGTCTCAAGAAATCCACCTTCACTCTGAGTGAGTCAGACATCCAAGGTTTCTTCAGTGCAGTTCGCTCATATTATGTGAAAGCCTGCAATTACATCTTCAAAACCTGGCCGCTAGATGATGAATTAGCCAAGCATGCTCAGGTGCTGGATGTTAAGCTACACCAAGAAGTGGGGTTTGACTGTGTGGAGTTTTTCATCAAGAAATTCCCCTGTCTGTTCAGTGGCGGTGATAGTGACATAGACAGTCTTGAGAGTGAATTCGCTCACTACCAGGCAGACGCCTCCATAGCTACAATTGCTACTGAGACAGTGAGAGTGGATGAGCAGTGGCATCGGATTTCACAGCTCACAGATCCCTGCACTGGTGCCAAGAAGTATCCTAATTTGAGCAAAGTGATGAAGGGAATCTTGGTCATTCCTCATTCGAATGCATCATGTGAGCGGGCACTCAGTCTTGTACGGAAGAATCATACTGAATTTCGTCCCAATTTGAGTGTCAAAACCCTGGAAGCTCTCTTAATTGAAAAACTAGCTCATAGCACCACTTGCTACCAGAGAGAATACAGCAAAGACATAATCAGAAGGGCTAAAAGAGCCACACAGCTGTCACTCAGCAAAGCTGCCATGGAAAAAGCAAGCAGCAGTAGTACCAGCCAGTAAGGTAAGAAAAATATTGCTTCTTTTGTGCTTTTTGTTAATCTTTGATTGTCCCCTAACTTACTAATATTAACATACATGTAACATTAAAAAGTGCACAATTTTCCCCTTTTTTTGTTCAAAAAGTGGGAATTCTTAACATGTTAAATGCTCCAAAATAGGGCTCAGAGGGCACTAGAGAGCGTCTAGAACCCCAGAGCTTCCAGGGCCCTAAGGCGGGCCCTGAAACCCACCGCGTGGGTCGAGCGCTCCGCGCTCGAGATGTGCGCTTCGCGCACATTATTTGGTGTCGGTTGCAAATCCTCCCTAATTCTGATTTCCAAAAGTTGGCATCTCTGAATTAGAACTGCCACTTTATAAATGCTGGCAGTGATGACTGGTTTTGCCATTTCAGAGAAAAAGATATTTGAAGGTTTAAAAAAATAATAATAATATGGCTGCCAAATCACGTGACCGATGACGTCATCAAAAAAATTGGAACATTTTCTCCCTAGATAACCCTCAAAAATGTTCATACTGATCGGATCTAGCTTTTTACATATGCATTTATGAAGTCATAATGAAGGCATCTGTGATGACATAGCAAAATCACACTCATTCCCCATGAGGAGTACTTGCTATGTGCCAAGTTTCAATTTTTTCGTTGGTGCGGTTTCGGAGATACAGAGGTCCAATTTTTTCCCCATTTTTCCAACACAGCTGCCACATCACGTGACCTATGACATCAGAATTATCATTAAAACATTCTACATGAGCCGTCGCACCAATGGTGAAAATTTTGTCTCAATCCGACAAGCGGTTGCGGAGAAAAACATGAAAGTTCTGTGCGGACAAAGAAACAGACAAACAACAAACGAACAAACAAGAAGACTACATCGTGTGGAGCACGATACTTGCAAAATCCATAAAACAAATTTGACCTCAAAAATAATTGGTGGTTGAATTCAATGACCTCTTCGAATGCAACTCCTCTTCAAATTTTAAGTCAATCGGATGAAAATTGACAATTTTAGAATTTCGGCCGATGTCTTCTTGGCCGATGTTGACTTCAAAAATAATTGGCTAGTTGAATTCAGTTACTGGAAATATAAATCCTCTGCAAATTTCAAGTCAATGGGATGAAAATTGAGGATTTTAGAAATACCACCTCAGTTGTTGACCTTTGGTTGATGGTGACCTTTTGGTCTATGTTGACCTTTTTTGTATACATTGTCAAGGCTCGTATGAGAGTTAACACACAACGCACAGCAAGGGTGGCATGAGACGAGGGGTGGGAGTGGGAAGGACAAAACAGTGGGGAACAGAGACATGAGATCTGTGGAAGGGAGAGGGATGGAGTCGGGAACACGGGGTATACATGATGGACATTACAGGGATTTTCAGGAAGGAAATAAGTGAAAAAAAACCTTAATGAGATAAAACCTTAAAAAATAATTCACTGGTTGATTTCAGTGACCTGAAATATATATCCTCTTCAAATTTCAAGTCAATCAGATGAAAATTGAGGATTTTAGAAATACCACCTTAGTTGTTGACCTTTTGACCTCAAAAACAACCGGCTTCTTCCTTATGACAAACTCCACCATGTGGTTAAGTTTCGTGAAGATCGGTTTAAAATTGTGACTCGTAGGCGACAGACAGACAGACAGACAGATAGAGACAGAAAAACAAAATCGACTGACCAATATACTGGAGAAATCGTCAATTTTCAAAGCAACAAATAGACCCAAATGCAATACCCTCTCCTTCGGCGAGGGTAACTGGATGGGCACTCGGTAGAGCACCACGCAATGCATCCGCCACGCAATGCCTGATCCACGAGATCATGTAGGGCCCAATACATTTTTGAAATATTGTATATATCGTTTTTGGCTTTGTATACTATCTTTGAACATTGAACATTTTTTAACATTGTATATACCTACAGTATCTCTCAATGGTGAAAAATCACTTCAAAAATATTAAACAATTCTCATATCCAGATCCGGATTTGAACCTTCATCAAACCGAATCAATTTGTCCTTGCCACACACCTAACCTGTCCACTAAGTTTCATCCGAATCCATCCACAACTTTTTGAAATATCGTGCTGTATATTAGTTTAGCCCTATCTATCCATGGTGAAGAATCACTTAAAAACTATCAGATCCGCATTCAGATCTTCACCAAAATTGAATCAACTCTTTCTTGTCGCACACCCAACATGTGCATCAAGTTTTGTCCGAATCCGTCCACAACTTTTGGAGATATCCTGCACACAGACAAACAAACAAACAGACTGAAAGGGGTGAAAACATAACCACCTTCACCTTCGGTGGCGGAGGTAATAAAAATAAACAAGGATGAAATGCTTGTTTGATTGTGAAGTCTGGAGAGTTTCTGAAGTTACCAAATTGGAAAACTAGAGAGTTTATATTATGACCTTACCCCACACCGTCTTGAGAAAAAGGACATGAAAAGGGTCTTTTAATCTCTTGATTTGGGTTTATGACCACGATCTACATTATTTTTTTTTCTTGAACATTGAAATGTAGGCACGATAGTAACCATATGCTTGGTGCCACCATATTTGTCTGAATGCTGAATCTCAGAGTTACTCTGCCCTTAGAGCATGAGATGGCGTGAATATTTTTTCCAAGTGCTGCAAAATGGAAGCTTTTTGAAAATGCCAACAAGGTGATTTGTGTTCTACAGTGATTGAGGAATTATGTAAAAGGTACCAAAGGTACCAGTGTTGAAGTACAGTATAATTCAATTGAAATAAAATACAGGTTTTAAAGGCTGTAGAAAAAAAAACAAGATAGCTTTTTTTGAAAGTTTACTGCTGTTGATGCACCTTCTTTCACACCATTTTATTACCTCTGCCACCGAAGGTGGACGGAGGTTATGTTTTCACCCCGTCTGTCTGTCTGTTTGTCTGTGAACAGGATACCTCCAAAAGTTGTGGATAGATTCAGACAAAATTTGGTGGAGAGGTTGGGTGTGTGACAAGGACGAAATGATTCGATTTTGGTGAAGATCCAGATCCGTTTTTTTTGTTCCCCGTTTTGTTTTATCTGGTGTGATCTTTAGTTTGCCAATACTGCAAATGAGGAAGTGATCAGTTGAGAATTATGCCCCTCACATTGCTTAAGTTGATAGCATCTAGTTAATATCATATCTTCTTGTCATAATGCAGTCAAGGAGGTTTTACTTTTTGTCAGGCATTCTAAAAAATGTATTGGTGATAGCCAGGCCCTTTTCATTGCAAAATTCAAGCACTCTTTCACCATAAGAGTTGGACTTTGCCAAAAGTACGCGGAATAACCCCGAGTCTTACATTCTGCTCCAGCCCTGGCATTAAGTCTCCCATCAGAAGGAACTTGTTCGAGCATGAAATGATTTCAAGAGGATATAGCCCATCAGAATAGAATAGGTATTTTGCTTCCTCATTGTTTGTCATGGGTTAGGATGCACAAATAAAGCATAATCTATTTGTGCACATAAACAGAGATAAGAGTAGCATGTCTATCTTTATCAATTTGGAGTCTGAGGATCATCACAATCTGTCTGAGATTGCAAGAGGGTATAATTTAAGTTTGACAATCATCTTTTTTTAAGGAAACATAAATGACACTAATGTCATCTGTGAGGCCCATGACATCTGACCATTCTCACAACAAAGGGAGTTCCAGTTATTGTAGTCATTGGAAGGAAAGAGATGCTACACCTGTGGAACTTGGTCCAGTACAGATTATTATTATTATTATTACTTACAGCTATTATTGTAATACCGACGATGAACAATGAGCATGCTAAATCTGTCAGGCATTCACCACATTGATGGGCTGACACTGTCAAAATGCTGCAAGGCCAATCACCTTAAAAAAAAAAATTATAACCCAAGTTATACCCGCTCCCTCTGGGAGCTTAATATGTTGTCCCTGAACCACTAACATGATGTTATGTCTTATCGTTTCCGCATTCCTTGATACCCCCTTCGCTGCGGCAAAGGTTTTGAAGGAGTTGGAGAGGGAGAAATGTTTGCCATCTGACTCAAGCAAAGACCTTGGGAAAGAAGTTTTGTTTTTTTAATCACTGTACTGTTTCCTTGCCTCGTGCATGCACCTTTTATGACATGCCACATGTCTCTGCCCCTCTCTTCCATCTTTCACATTTCAGACCATTCTGCAATCCCTCCATCTTCCAAAGCACAACAGCCTGTATTTGCTCACGACTGACTGCCTGGCTTCAACCTCAGGAAGTGATCCAGATAGGTGTGGCCTCTCGTCATAGTCATTTCTTGCAACGTATCCTCACCCAACTACGTCGTACCCTGATTCTCTTCCCCTCAAAGTGGTTTGCAGTGTTTGGCCTTTCCCTGAGATCATCTCCTACCCTTTGCTGGTTATACCTTACGCAGCTGTACCTCAACTGTCACAGTGCATTGTTTTGTTGTTGTTTATCTGTGTGCTTCTTTTTTTTTTGCTGCATCAGTGTGTTTACGATGTGCAGGTTACAGAGAGATTTTTTGCTGGACATCACTAACCTAGAGACGCACAAGGGCTACAAGCTGTCCTTCAGGGGCAACAACAGTGTGCAGGATGTAAGTTGAAATGTTTGCTCTTTTCTTTTGTTTTATTTTTTATTTCATTTCTCCGTGAATTCACTGTGTGTGTGTGTGTGTGTGTGTGTGTGTGTGTGTGTGTGTGTGTGTGTGTGTGTGTGTGTGTGTGTGTGTGTGTGTGTGTGTGTGTGTGTGTGTGTGTGTGTGTGTGTGTGTGTGTGTGTGTGTGTGTGTGTGTGTGTGTGTGTGTGTGTGTGTGTGTTTTTTCATATGATAAGCCCCTAAAAGTGGTTTGCAGTGTCTGGCCTTTCCCTAAGATCATCTCCTACCCTTTGCTGGTTATTTCATATCTAATTCCTCTTTCATATATTATATAATATATATTTTCATATATAACTAGAGGGGGAGCACTCGGGAGAGTGCAAAACCTCCGCCGCCAATACTGCTGGGTCACTCAAGTGAACCTTATATCTTATTCATTAAATATGATGTCAACAGTGCTGACAGAGTTATAGTTCTTTTCTCCAACATTTTTAGGGGGGGGGGGGTTGGAAATCACTTTAAACATGTAAAAATGAAAAAAAAAATCGAAATTTTGTTTAAAAAAAAAAGTTGCAAAAATTTTTTTTCTCTAACATTTTGTTGGGGGGGGGAGGGGGGTTGGAAATCACTTAAAACATGTAGAAATGCAAAAAAAAATTTTTTCTTTTTTTTTTTTGGGGGGGGGTTGGAAATCACTTTAAACATGTAAAAATGAAAAAAAAAATCGAAATTTTGTTGAAAAAAAAGTTGCAAAAATTTTTTTTTCCTCTAACAATTTTTTGGGAGGGGTTGGAAATCACTTAAAATATGTAGAAATGCAAAAAAAAAATTTTTTTTCTCTAAATTTTTTTTGGGGGGGGGGGGGGTTGGAAATCACTTAAAACATGTAGAAATGCAAAAAAATTTTCTCCAACAATTTTTTGAGGGCGGGGGGTAACAATTTTTTTTGGGGGGGGTTGGAAATCACTTAAAACATGTAGAAATGCAAAAAAAAATTCTCTATTTTTTGGGGGGGGGTAAAAAAAAATTTGGGGGGGTGGAAATCACTTAAAACATGGAGAAATGCAAAAAAAAAAATTTTTTTTTCTCTAACAATTTTTTTGTGGGGGGGGGACCAAGTCCAAAATTTAATGGCATGATCCTTGGACCATACCTAAACCCCCCAACAAGTTTCGTCGAAATCTGTCGAGGAGTTTTTCCGTATTACTGTTCACAAACAAACAAACAAACAAACAGAAAGGGGTGAAAACAGTAACCTCCATCCATCTTCGAAGATGGCGGAGGTTAATAATCCCATCATAATTTTTTTTTACCTTGGGGTTCTGGTTAATGCTTAGTTTTATGAAAAATAACAATTTAGGATTTTGACTGATTTCCTTCCCATGGGTTGGGTGCCTTCCTAAGTCCATGTAAAGCTGATTTATTCTGTTGGTGTTTCTGTGTGTGTTTCTTTGAACAGTGGTGTTGATGTGTCTCTCATCAAATGCAACTAAAGTTGGAAGTTACATTTTTACTGTATTACCTCATTTTTTGGCTTCAACTTAAAATATTTGTTGACTATAATTGGTAACTAAACAGGGTGAATTTGTGGCAGCACCTCCTTTTAGTCAGGATGATTGTAGCAATCACCATTCCATGGTGTTCATGATCACCATTCCAGTTAAGAAGTGCAATAACTGATACTACCTCATGGGGTGCCTTGCCAATATAACTTTTGAGGGTTGATGGTGGTTGTGTTCTGTCCATGCTGATTAAGACTACTCAACAAGAAACACATCAGTGGATCAATTCTTTTTCCAAGGGAGTGGGCTGGCATTGCCAACAAATAGCTTCTGAAGCCTTTGTGGGCTCATAAAACTTTCTGTTCCATTTTTGCCACCAATGTTGATGTCAAATGGATTAATATTTGAGACGTTGTTAATCAAACTGGGCTATAGCCTATAACCTCATCCAGGGCTAAATTTACTCCAGTGGACAAAAGTAATAGTTCAGGCTCAATATATCCTTTGTGCTAATTGCAGTTCTGAACCAATTTGTCTGAAACTGGTACTGATCCTTCTTCCTCAGCATATGAATTGGAACCTGCATATTGCATCCATTTAGCCTGGTGTTGGCGGAGTGGTTAGGGTAGCGGCTTGGGATCCAAAAGGTCCTGAGTTCAAGCCCCGTTGGCCGCTTGAATTAATACACACCAGGAGGTTGACTCAGCCTGTCATCCTTCCGAGGTCGGCGAAGTGAGTACCGTGTACTCGGCCCGGTGTATACCCCGGTTAGAATAGGTGTACCAATATCCCTGTGTCGTAAGAGGTGACCATCGTTGTGTCAGGAAGGACATCTGGCGTAAAACCTGTGCCAAATCATTACGCGGATCATAATGGATGATCCGCTGTGGCGACCCCTAACGGGAGCAGCCGAAAGAAGAAGAAGAAGAAGATATTTCATCCATTACATTTTTCAAAAATCTTGTCATGTGCAATACTACATATATATCCACCGTCTGCAAAAACCCAACTGCTCCTGGACCATGTGTCTTTTGCTCCTTAGAAGGTGGTGACTGTTCTGGCATCCCTCAACTTTAATTCTGCAACTGGACTCCAAAGCCATTCACCGACTGTGTATCCTCCGTCGTACAAATTCCTTCCTTGGCACACTGAACTCCTAGCCACTTGCAAGGCCTTTATCCTCAACTCAATGGAGTACTTCTCCCCCCTCTGGGCTGTTGCCCCTGCCTCACACTTTGCTCAGCTCGATGCCATGGAAACAAAGGCCTTCAAGATCATTGAAATCTCTTACGTTGAAACTGAGTCCATGGGCAATAACTTCCCATCGCAGACAGGTTAGTGGTCTCTCACGTCTTCTGCTACTTCCTTTCTGATCTTGCACCCTCTTCTCTTTCCGTGCTTTGTCTCTCCCAGGTTTTTTTCAGGCCGCATGCAGTCCACCATCAACCCCCTTCTGGCGAAACTCCTAAAATCCAGAATTGCTGTTCCCCTCCATTCATTCATTCCTCTTTTTTTTCTCCACCTGTAGAACCAACATTCACATTCTCTTCAAGTTCACCCTTCCCTCCAGGTCTTCAAAACTGCTGTTCACCACCATCTCAGACCATTCCCAATCCAAAACGAAGAACTTTTCTACCTCCTTTCAAATTTCCAGTTTTTCCTTCCTGAGAGTTTGCTTCTGTATCCATCTTATCCACCCTGTGCGACCTCCCATCCCGCTCTTTCCTCCCACTTCCCTTATTTGTACAACTCTTGTTTTGATTACTAGGGGTTCATTATTCCTCCTCTATGTTTACTTTTTATGCCTCCGTTGACGAAGTCGCATTATGTTTTCAGGTTGTCCTGTCCATATGTACGTCCGTTAATCCGTGATAATTTTCTCTGTTTTCTCTGCAACTGCTTATCTGATGGACACGAAACTTTCGCCATGATCGCCTATCCATGAGAAACAAAAAGTTCTCCACCTGTGACGTCATAGTTCAGGTTGTTTGGCAGCTATGATTTTTTTTGAAGAATATACCTTTAAAAATCTTCTTCTCCAAAATGGCTTGACAGATCGAGGGGAAACTTCACCCACATGTTCCCTAATCCTTTGGGATACAAGGTTGTTCACAAATAATTAATAATTCACATGGTCTGGCAGCCATATTGGATTGAACAAAAATCTTAAAATAGGTATTTCTCTTGAACCGCTTCATCAATCGATGTGAAACTTCGCAATTATGATCTAGTAGTCATAAGGAATATACGAACACTTTAAATTTCAATGTGATCAGACGCATGGTCTGGCAGCCAGAATTATTTAATATTTTGAATCTGGGTCCAGTGATTCAAATCAAACTTGGTACAAGTATGTGTCCTTCTAGTTTATTTAGAGGTTTCTTTTTCTTTTCTTTTTTCCTGATGGTGGGCTTGGATTAACAAAAAAGTATTCCACAACATTATACACAAGGCTTTTTGTACTAATTGGCAACTTAAAAGTTTTATGTAATATCACAGAAGCAAAATCGAACAAAACCAAAAAAAAAACCGGTATGTAACTTTTGAGTAAACAAGCAGAAGCAGGACTTGGCGTAGGTTGACTGATAAACATATACATTACAAAGGTGACTGGAGAGTTGACCAATTCTTATTTTCTTCTCGATGATGAATATATCTCATAATAGACATTTTTATTATAAAAGGAGCAGTGTGTGCATCCGTCCATGCATGCGTCCAAGTTCCTCGCATTGGACAGTTTGCTTCACTCCACCCACTATTTCTATAATAGGGCCACCATGTTGGTGCTTACTGCTATGCGAAGTCAGTCATCTTCAGAGCTGTCATATTCACAATCGCCATGCCCTCCCTATAAGTTTTCCCTTCAGTGTAAGACAATGAAAGCGAAAGTTAAAAGGATTTTGAGCCGATAAGCGTCACAGACCTTGTGAAGATCAGCCTAAGCAATCAAGGCAGCCTTCTGTTTTTTTAAACACTGCACAAATAACTACATGGTATTCTTTCAAGCAGTGCTTTTACTGCGGAGGTGACTCAGGTCCTTGCTATTATTTCCCACTATTTTCTCTTAAAATTGTGAGTTGGACAGGTGGCCATGATGGGTTTCTTTAAAGTCGGTGATAGCATGATGGGGGGAGCGGAAAGCATTAAATATTCTGTTTTGATGTGGGAATGCTCGTTTGCTTTTATGGGTGGGAGCAGGGTGAGGAGAAGGGAAGGGGGAGAAGGGAAGTGAAGATGTGACAGATTTGAATGGGGGAGGTTGAGGCTTGGGGGGGGTGCTGAGGACTTTTGGGTAGGGGGGAGGGGTGGTTGAGGAGTTGTTAAGATTCTCAGAATTACATATGTAAGTTTACTCACAGTAAAGGTATGTGTGTGCATGGGCGCGTGCGTGTATACGTACTGTCACTGTCACTGTCACTGTCGGGTGATGCAATCACCATGCAGGTAATGTGCTCATGTTTATTTATTCAGTGCTGGTGGTGGTCGTATGGCAGCTTAGCTGCCAGGGTAGCTATCATTTCTTGAAGCGCGACTGTGTCGCTGATGCAGTGCCCCTCTACCAGTACACACACTGGAACTGGTACTCATTTCGCCGACCTCAGAAGGATAACAGGCTGAGTCAACCCCTGGTGTATTAATTCAGTGGCCGACGGGGCTTGAACTCAGGACCCCAGGATCCCAAGCTGCCACCCTCACCACTGAGCCAACACCATGCTTATTTATTCAGTTATCTTCGTTATATTTTGGAGCTCTGTGGTGTATTGTACCACCAGGTTTGCAAGCATCACTTCATATTTTAATTGCAGTTCCCTACATGTGGTCCTGTATTGGAGATTTTTCGCTTGTGCCAACAAATGTTCTCAACCAGCCTTATAAACCCCATTATTTTGTTCTGTGGAAGTCATTGGATTACAGGGATCTCGGTGACTGTTTTTCAAAGCCTGTTGTGTTTCCAGCAATTTCATCATCAGCAAGGTTATAGAATCCATCATCGCGTCAGACATTAAATCCTTCCTCTTCTCCAATGGCCTGATTTCCGATCATCAATTTGGTTTCAGACCAGGTCACTCTACCCTGGATATGCTGCTTCTGCTCTCCCAACAATGGATGGAGGTCCTCAATGCCAGACATGAAATCAGATCCATATCCCGAGATATATCACGTGCTTTTGGCATGGTCTGGCACCCTACCCTGCTCACAAAACTCTTCCTATGGTATCCAAGGCCATCTCCACTCATGGCCAGCAAACTTCCTCTCATGTCGCAGTCAACGTGTGGCCTTTAATGGAGTTCTTTCATCCCCTCTTCCTGTCCAGGCTGGAGTTCCTCAAGGTAGTGTTCTGGGCCCTGTTATTTTTCTGGTTTTCATCAATGATCTCTCCAACTCTCTGGAAAATCCTCTTTATCTCTTTGCTGATGACTCCAGCCTTTGCCGTACCATCTGTCATCCCTGAGACTGGCAAGCCGCAGCTTCTTCACTCACTGCAGATCTGGGTAAAATCACAAACTGGTCCAACACGTGGAACATGTCTTTCAATCCTGACACATCTCACACTCTCACTATGTCTCTCCACAAGGACCGTTTGGAACCACCCCCCCCCCCCACCCCATCCACTTTCTCGACAATCCTCTGGAAGAAGTCCTTTCTTTCAAGCTTCTGGGTCTCACTATCTGCCATGATCTTTCCTAGGAAAGCCACATTTCCAACCTCGCCTCCAAAGCCAGTCGCCGGTTGGGAATCCTCTTTCGTGCAAAGTTCTTCCTCGTCCGACCTGAGCTCGTGACCACATACAAAGCTTTTGTCCACAGCCTGATGGAGTACTGCTCTCACCTCTGGACTGGTGCTCCTGCCTCCCACCTTTCTCGGCTTCACGCTGTGGAAACCAAGACATTTCGGATCATTGGTATCTCCCGCAATGAGGCTGAGTCTTTGGGCCTCTCACTTTTTCACCGCAGGCAGGTCGGTGGTATTTCTGTCTTCTACCGTCTCCTCTCCGGTCTTGCCCCCCCTCCCCCACTTTGTCTGCGATTTGTCCCCACCATATTTCCGCAGGGCGCTCAAGGTCCGCCAACAACCCCTTTCTGGAAAAACTACCAAAATCACGAATCACTGCTCACCTTCACTCTTTCATTCCTCTTTTTTCCCCGCGTTTGGAATAAACTCCCTCACTCTGTTCAATCCCATTCTTCCCTCCAGGCCTTCAAGACAGCTGTTCACCACCATCTATTATCGTCCCCCATCCAAATCCTCGATCTTTTCTACACCCGTTAATTCACCCCAAACTCACCTCCTTAAAATTCCCTGCTTTTCTTCCTGAAAGTCCCTGTAATGTCCATTTTGTATACCCCGTGTTCCCCACCCCACCCCTCTCCCTTCCACAGATCTCCTAATGTCTCTTCTTCACTGATCTCCTAATGTCCGTCCCTCTCCCGCCCCTCTTGTCTCATGTCCCCCATGATGTGCATTGTGTGTTAGCTCTCATACGAGCCTCGACAAGGTCTACAAAAAAATTTAAAAATGGTTTTGCAGAGTTCCTTCCATTTAATATTTGTATTCTCTTCGTCTCTTTCCAATAACTGAAAGCTTCTCTGTGAGTTCCGTTCAGGATTTTTGTTGCGGTTTTACTTGAATCTTTTCAAATCCTATGTTAAGCTCACCTGGAACGTAGTTACAGAGAGCTTATGGGATTGTGCGTTGTCAAGCCGGCGTCCACAAATACTTACAAATTCTTCTCTGAAACTACACATACGATTTTGATGAAACTTTACCACAACGTTCATCACTGTGCATGTACCAAAGTTTGTTCATGGCATGAAAAAAAATCAGGCCTAAAGAGGGTCTATGGGGGTTGCCCCCCAAAATAGGTATTTGCTTTCTTCTCAGAAACTACACATGCAATTCTGATGAAACTTGACCACAACTTTCATCAACCATGATGCACCAAAGTTTGTTCACGACATAAAAAATTGGGGTCTAAAGGGGTCTATGGAGGGAGTTTACTGGGGGGTTGCCCCCCTCCCCCCTCCCTCCCAAAGAGGCATATTCTTTCTTCTCGGAAACTACACACACAATTCCGATTAAATTTGACTCAACCTTCATCACCTGTGATGTACCAAAGTTTGTTCATGATATTCGAAAAATCGGGCTACAAGGGGGTGTAAGGGGTGGTTGCCCCCCAAAATATGTATTTGCTTTCTTCTCCGAAACCACACACAATTTCGATGAAACTCGACCACAACATTAATCACCTGTGATGTATCAAAGTTTTCCATGCCATTAAAATTTTTTTGATGTTTGAGGGGGTCTACATTGGGGGGGGGGGTTGCCTTCCAAAATAGGTATTTGCTTTCTTCTCAGAAACTACACACACAGTTCCGATGAAACTTCACCACAACCTTCTTCACCCTTGATGTACCAAACCTTGTTCATGACATTAGAAAAATCGTGGTCTAAAGGGTTATATGAGGGGTTGCCCTCCAAAATATGCATTTGCTTTCTTCTCAGAAACTACACACACACAATTCCGATGAAACTTCACCGCAACCTTCATCACCCGTGATGTACCAAAGTTGGTTCACGGCATTAAAAAAAAAATCCATAGGTATTTACTTTCTTCTCCATTACATATTGTGTGGGTCATTCATGCATACCAGTGGTTCCTTGGTTATCTTATCCAACTGCGAGCAGGTGAGTGCCCAGGGGTATTGCCCCTATGTTTTTTTTTCATGACTCCATGTGATGTGGTTCCACAGCCATTGATCGTTACTTTGGATCAAACCATGGGGTTGTCATTTCAGCAATTGGTACCACACCGAGTATGGGTTAGTCTAATTATCCATTGATACCTGTCAGGTAATGACAATGGCAATAACAGATGCCATCATTGATGTTGCAAGCATGGGTGTTGCCATGTGGTCTTTTGCTTGTCTGCCAGATGGAAGCGTTGCAAATGGACAATTTTCGGTCGTGCTCTTGAAGAAAAGTCGGAGACCATTGCTGTTTAATGTTTTATTCCAACACTATTTTGTCTCATTCCACCCCCCCTCCCCCCCTCCCCATGTTTTGTAGTCCTATCTAACTCCTGCGTTGTGACCATGGGTCAGCAGTTTGTTCCTGTTTGCAGTATTGACGATTGGGTTTCCAAGGTCTGAGTATATAACTTATTTGGCATGTTGACACGCTAGTAGGGGAGCAGGCTATTTTTATGGCATCCTTTCACACTCTCTTGAGTGGCATGAGCAGTGTTATCATGAATATCATGAATTAGCTGCTCGGTCATCCATGATGCTCCCAAAGATGGTCCTAATCTTCTGAGTGAACAGTGTCCGAGACAGCCTTGAATCTGTACGCAGGCTATCATCCTGCTGACAAAACCTGCTGATTTGCTTTTCACCCATCACCATACCTCGTAATTGATGATGATGATGTTGACTATGATTAAGATGGTAGCGGCTGACTATACTGTGCTTGAAAGGATTGAAGTGATATTTTTTTCCTTGTGTTGACCAAAAGTCTATCTCTCCTTGATCTTACCAAGCCAAGCCATTTGGTGGAGAGTTGCATGAATTAATGGGCTGTTGAAAAAAAATGGCCTCAGTTGCTCACTGGACTAGTGTGACCATGTGGAAAAAATTTTTAACTTTGTAAAAATAAACCGCAATGTACTCCTTTTTTTTTGCTTCCTGGTGTTCATCACAGACATTGATGAGCTGGTCTTTTCCTGTGTTTTGTGTGCAGGTGAAATCTAGCATTGCAGACTTAACAAATATCCCCGTGAGGGATCAGCAGTGGGAAGGCTGGCCTGTCTGTGCACAAAATGACACGGTAAGCCAATGCCGGTGAAAAACGTTTGTTGTCATGCCAATAGACGTCCATATTTTTGAGGCATTTTGATAACTGCCTTTGCCATGCTTCTTAAGATGACTTCTGCATTCCACTTTATAAAAGTTATGTAAAAATATATAAATTGCATTGTTGTAGAATACAAAGATGTTTGTTTTATGTTTATTAATTTACCTGAATTAGATGTGACTATTTTATTCACATACTTATTTTATTAATTATTTCACCTCACTGATTTTTATGCTTCCGCCGATGAAGTCGCTGGGGGCAATTCAGTCATTCCGTGTCATTTCAGCCGGGGGTTGTGGTGACCCCCTCAAATTTTTCTGAAAAAATTCTCAAAGCTACCTTAACATATATGAGGAAGGTTTGCCAAGTTATAGCTCAAAATTCCAAGTAGTGTCCAAGATATGGCCCTACAAACACCCAATGGGTGTTTCAATTCTGGCAGTCGCGACGTGCAAATTTGTATCTGAAGCATTTTTTGAGAGCTCTAAATTCCAGTTTTACAAACAGAGTTCTAAAAATTCACACAAATGGTGCCTATTAGTGAGGCTTTCAGAATCTGACATCAAAAATGTTCTCCTTAAAATATTTTTTAAGATAAGTACTCTCAAAAGTAGTGATTTGTAACATGCAGTCAAAAAATTTGGAGTTTTCAAATTGCTGCCAACAGTCAGTTTATTCATCATGAAGAATTTTGTTGCCTGATTTACATAATCTAGTGACTGGATCATTTACACAAGAAAACTGAAACCTTTTGGAGCAAAATCTTGGGTGCTATAGGTGTCTGAACTTTGCTCCAGAAGCAACGACACTGAAATTTACCCCAAGTGTTCAGCATTTTGACAGTTACTCAGCTCTTTTAAATTTTTGTCACTTAAGGACACATTCATAGGCAAACTGTGGTAGAAAATTCAAGAGTTGTTCTCAATCCCTTCTATTTTTAAACGATTTTCATAAAGGCACACTATTTAAAAAAAAACATGTTCGATGAAAAATGTAGAATAAAAGCAATAGGTGTGGTTTTGAAGTGGAAGCCATGTCAAACATTCATAAGTTGGCACCACAATGATCAAATTGTTGTGTTTTTTTTGGTCAGAACAAGTATGTGGTTACTTTAATTTGGCTCATTTTTATAAAAGGATATTTTAGTTTAAGGCCGCTGCCAATCTCAACTACAAATTAAGACACATAATGTGATCATAATAATCACCATTATAAATATTCATTTGCATATCTAATTGTTTATATACTTTGTGTACATTGTACGAAAGTCTACATCCATTTGTAAATGCAGGTACAATTTCTGATTCAACTTTTTTTTTTCATAATTTCATATCAAATTGTTTGGACAAATGTACTTGGATCCATTGTACAAAGTGAACAGTGATTAGTTTTATAATTGCCAGGATATAATAAAATGTAACAATGAGCATTGGCAGTTACTACAGGGCTGTGTATTAGGTTAAAGCCTAAGGCCTAAGTCACATTTGCTCTACGGCGAGGATACGGCGGCTGTACGCCCTCTGAATTGACATAAACGTGTGGCGGCCGCAGAGTTTCTGTGGTGGCCTCAGGGTGGCCCTACGCCGTTTGGCTATATTTTACAGGCCGTAGGGGTCGCCGTGGAATTATAGCACGGAGTTATAACTTTTTTCATTTCTACGTTCGACAAGCCGAAAAAAAAAGAACTGGTAAAAAATAAAGAAATAAATAACAGCCCACTCGTTACCGTCCGTCTGGCCGCACGTTCGCCTTGGGGCCCCCCTGCGGTCGCCTTGCGGGCACCTTGCGTCTGCCTTGAAAATTCTATGGCCGCCGCAGGAACGCCCTAAGGTCACCGTGCGACATCAAATCAAAGACCGTACGGCACCCCCACGTTTTCAGTCTCCACAATTTATAGATACACCGTGCAGCTACCCGAAAAATAAATACATATGTGACTGCTCCATTGTGTGACCGTGGAAATACTGCGGCCGCCCTATAATTGCTAGTGGCCGTAGATTTTGTAGACCCCACGGCCGCCGTGGCAAATGTGACTTAGGCCTTAATAAGATAGAGTTGTGCTTCATGCCTAACTTTGGAAATGATTTTGGTACACTTCTTTAAGCTTTACTAAACTTATTTATATATTGTTAGATTCCACTTAAGTCATACTTCCTTACAATATCTTTATTTTTTCTATGTTTGTTAGTAAAAAAAATTATTTCAAAAAAGTAGCTTTTGGGACTGCAGAATCATGAGAAATTGATGCATTTTTTTGTAAATTACTTCAAAACTTCAAACCCCACATTTATGATATTTTGCATGAATATAAAGGTTTACACAAGTATTTACTTGGTGTAAATTTGATGTTTATGTGCAAATTTAATTCTATATGAGATTAATAATGTTATAAATATTTATTACTTTTATATCATACAAAATGCACCATTGTACATTGTGCCTTTTTTCATGATTGAGATAAGTATTAGCATCTCATTTTTAATTGGAAAAATACATTTTTGAGGCAAAGTAAATTAACCACAAAGTTATTCTGACCATGAAACACTACTGCATGCTCATTGTGGTGTCAGCTTTGAAATTCTTAACATGGCTTCCACTTCAAAAGCACACCTATTGCTTTTATTCTACATCTTTCATTGAGCATGTTTTTTTAAATAGTGGGCCTTTATAAAAATCGTTTAAAAATAGAAGGGATTGAGAACAACTCTTGAATTTTCTACCACAGTTTGCCTATGTATGTGTCTTTAAGTGACAAAAATTTAAAAGAGCTGTGTAACTGTCAACATGGTGAGTACTTGGGGTAAAACCGGGGTAAATTCCAGTGTTGTTGAGTCTGGAGCAAAGTTCAGATACCTATAGCACCCAAGATTTTGCTCCAAAAGGTTTCAGTTTTCTTGTGTAAACGATCCAGTCGCGAGATTATGTAAATCGGGCAACAAAATTCTTCCTGATGAATAAACTGACTGTTCACAGCAATTTGAAAACTCCAATTTTTTTGACTGCATGTTACAAGTCACTACTTTTGAGAGTACTTATCTTAACAAGGACAAATGTGTCCAAGAGCAGCGTCCTAAAGGTTTTGTCGGCTAAAAAAAAAACAAACACAATAACAACAACAACTTCCGATATTTCGTCACGTGCCTTGATTAAGCCAATAGCGAGACCCGTCATAGTGTATTTACGTATTTACGAAATATAGTGTATTTACGAAATAAATAATGTATTTGCGAATTTGCAATACATTAAATGGAATAATCTTTACATAGTAACGTGAACTTTTCGAAAATTTAAAGCAAATGTCCGAATATATTTAAAAGTTCATGATAGACGCTCTCAAAAGGCACCCTCAATGTGAGGATGTGTACAGGTGTTTAGTATTTAAGGAGATCCAGATCGTGTATATAAAAGAGCCAAGTCCGAATATATAGGTTTTGTCTTCACAAGAAGAAGAAGAACAATGCCGAGCGTTGTTAGAGCAGCGTTCGCTACGTGAGATGCTGCTAAAAAGTATTTTAAGTAGAACATTTTTGATGTCAGATTCTGAAAGCCTCACAAAGAGACACCATTTGTGTGAATTTTCAGAGCTCTGTTTGTAAAACTCTGGAATTTAGAGCCCTCCAAAAATGCTTCAGATACAAATCTGCAACTCGCGACTGCCAGAATTGAAACACCCCAAGGGTGTTTGCAGGGCCATATCTCGGACACTACTTAGAATTTTGAGCTATAACTTGGCAAACCTTCCTCATATATGTTAAGGTAGCTTTGAGAATTTTTTCAGGAAAATCTGAGGGGGTCACAGCAGAATTTCATTTTTTTGGCTGATTTGACACGGAATGACCCAATTATGTTTTGTGCCGTCCATCCGTCTGTGCATCCGTATGTTCGTGATATGTTTTCGTTAGCACGATAACTTAAGAATGGCTGTGGGGATTTAGGTAAAACTTGGTATAAGTATGCAAAATGATGCAAAGTTGAACTGATTAGATTTTGGAGTCAAAAGGTCAGAGGTCATGTTCAGTAAACATTCTGTTACTGTTCTAACTTGTGAACCAGTGATTGGATTTTAACTAAACTTGATACAAGTATGTGTAATGATGTAAAGACGAACTGATTAGATTTCTGCATCAAGAGGTCAGAGGCATGTCAGGTAAAAATGTGATGCTTCAGAACAGCTGAAGGGATTTAAATGAAACTTGGTAGAAGTACTCTAATGATGTAATAATGTGGGCGGCGGCATAAAGGTTGATGTCGCGATGTAGAAGAGTGCCGTTCTAGTTTGTTTCAGATCTGCTTCTATCTGGTAGGATAAATCTGTATTGGTGCAGCCAAAGTTTATTATATATTGGTTGTGATTAAATGTTTGTTTGGAAGCAGATATACTGCTGCATGTTAAGAGGACATCGATATTGCTACTCAATCTGTACTTGCACGTGGCATCATTATGAGAAAATATTTGGTACAGCTGTCCCAACTTTGGGCTTTCAGAAGACTCCAACAATTATTGTTGGTTCTTTATTTCAAATGTGTGCAGATGATGCTTGAGTCTTGTGGTCTGCACGAACCCAGCCATAACCTTTCAGTGTCTCGGAAACCTGATGTTAGCGGAAGTCACAACAGGCGCACGGAGGTCAGTGTTTCTGTTTGCTTGGGTGTTGAATTACAATTCCTGTGTACATTATTCGGTGTTGGGTCGACCGATGTTTCATGTTACTTATTGGTGTGTGTGGGTTTTAATCATGAGAAAAATCTATTGATTGAAAACATGCTAAGACTGGGCCCTTTTTCAATAATTGACATGACTTGACAATTCTTCTTCCAAGATTCTTCTTGCTCTTTTCTTGGCTGAAGGGATGGCACTGTCTCTCTATTTTAATCATTTATTTTGACACACATTAATTTCCCATTATAAGCATTATTCATCCCAGAAACGTTTTTGTTGCTATTTGCAAATCTCTTTGCGATCTCTTTAAACGAAGGCTTCCAATGTGTGGAGAATCACCAAGTCACCATTGCAGTAATAGATCACACAAGGATCTATTGACGCAAGACTTTTCTCTCTGGGAGAATTTTTTTTTTCTGTGATGATTGGGAGAAAAATTTCTGGGATGACGAATAATCATTTTTCATGATAATTGGAATCTCCCGCTTTGAAGCCGAGTCCATGGGCCTACCACTTAACCGTAGCAGACAGGTCGGTGGTCTCTCTGTCTTCTACTGCATCCTTTCTGGTCTTACACCCTCTCTGCTCTTTCTGTGCTTTTTCCCTCCCCCTCTACCACCTACCCAGGTCTCTGCAGGGTACACACTGTCCACCATCAACCCCCTTCTGTTGAAACTCCCAAAACCCAGAATCACTGTTCACCTCCACTCATTTGTTCCTCTTCTTCCCCCCCTATGGAATCAACTTCCACCTTCTCTTCAATGTCATTATTCCCTCCAGGTCTTCAAGGCAGTTTTTCACCACTATCTCAGATCATCCCCAACCCAAAACCATGATATATTCTTCACCTGTAAACCACCACTCTCTCCTCCCAGCCCCAAGCCGACCTCCTTTCAAATTTCGTTTTTTTTCTTGCTGAGAGTTTGCTTCTGTATCCATATTGTCCACCCCATGCATCCTTTCCTACCCCTCTTTCCTCTCTACATCCCTTATTTGTCCAAGTCTCCCTCTATTTTATCCTTCAATCCTGCTGTTGGTGTTTCTCCCCTTTTTCTACTGTTCCTTTTGTTCTGTTGTATCATGATCCGTTCAGTGTTGTAGCTCTTCCATGAGCCTTGACTTTGTATACCAAAAATCAAGAAGAAGAAGAAAAAAAGACGCTGCTAAACTCGAAGTTCAAAACTTAAAAGAATTCTGGAACTTGCCAAGATTACCAGCATCCCCAAAAAGTGCAGGAAAGTGGGATAGCCAGATTGACACCCCTTCCAAGGACGGTGCCTCCAGCTGACAATTGATATTTGATGTAGTTCCATGAGCAATTCAACCCAGTACCAGACAAACTTCTTATTAGGAAGCATGCCAATATTTAACTGCTTTGCTTCCTTCAAGTGGTAAATTATTCCTTCACCAATTGTGCCGATCTTTGATGACTGTCCCTGATAGATACGTTGCCTCAATGAGAAAGTTTGGAACATCTCTGAAGTGAAACAAAAATCCATGGGCTATTATAGCAAGAAAGGATGTCAAGGCAGATGTTATGCCATTTGCAAATGGCATATTTAAGAGAACAGATTACAGGAGTACATGGCAAGGCTTCTTTTGGCATAATTGCCAATAGAAGCCTTATTCAGACACCTGTGGGGCTCATCTGTGGCACCAATATTATTTACTTACCTGGTTACTTACTTACTGCGGTCACCCTACTTACGATTTTCATACTTGTTTACTTACTTACTGAGACACTGTCTGTACAACTCTGTGAATGGAGGCTTTCTACTTGAAATGAGGATAAATTGACAAACTCTGAAATAAAAACATGGCCAGCTTCATGGAAGTCACTTGCTTTTGGGCAGGGGGTGACCAAACCAAGCCAATGATGATTTGCCTCCATTGCCTGCCTTGAGAAATAACTTTTGTACATGCTAAATTTTACTATTAAATTGTTCATTGACTGGCTTTTAAAAGATTTGATTCCTATAAAAACTTTGAAGTATGTGTGCAGGATGTGCAGATGGTAAGTGAGGAGGAAAGCGATTTTGATGAGGTTCATTTTGGAATGGACGAGACAGAGAGCGAGATATTTGGAGGTGAAGCTGTGACCCAGCGCAAGTTCCGCCCCATGAGTGAGTTGCTGTTTGATCAGCTTTTCTTTGATATTTCAATGGTGGTTTGGATGAGAACAAATTCCTTCAGATGTTTTCAGACTTTTACATGGTTTGCACCATCCTTGAATCCCCTTGAAATTCCTGGAAAAATGAAAAAAACATTTTCAAGTGGTGGAAAGTCCTGGAAAACTTTTCCAAGTCCTTGAAACTCCTGTAAAATGAAGAAAATTGTGCAAATATAAATAATCTACCAGGTCCCCGGTAAGAACACTTAAGACGGGAAATAAAATTGAATCAAAATATCCACAACTGTACAATAAAGGGTGCCAGGCGACGTCTTTTAAACAATTTAAAGGACACAAGTACCAGTGATCGAAAATGCTTCACCGTGAACAAGTCTCCAGCCCATAGCTGGCTGTGGCACCCAGCGGAGAGATGAAGCATCCAGCAGGTGAAGAGATAGCGGATAAAGTGAAGTGGCAAGAACGTGTAGGGTGGCCAAGGAGACCAGCGTGTCGCACATGGAGAGTGGAGAACATGTGACTGAGTCGTCTTACGACATGACGTCGGGATCATGCTTGCATTCTGGAAATGCTTCCAAAAACTCAAGATTAAGCAGGAAGTCGCTACTTGGTTTGCACACCGCCAATTTTAAAGGGAAAGCAAAGGAGAATTTGAAGACTGTCAAAGCTTTGCTGCTTTAATTCCTTCTGGCTGAAGCGTGTCGACTACCGGGATTGGCTCGTGGAGAAGTCCGTTCACAAAGCCAGGTGCAAGGTCTCTGAGAAGACATTAGATATCGGGCTATATGGGGGAAAGCACACTTCGGAGTCATATAAGAGGCGCTAAGCACCAAAGCATGAGTGTCACGTATGATTACAAATGACCGGTCTATCTCACATGTTACAGAATTATTTGGCTCCAGCATAGGTACAGTGGGGAGAACAAGTATTTGATACACTGCCGATTTTGCAGATTTTCCCACTTACAAAGCACGTAGAGGTCTGTAATTTTTATCATAGGTACACTTCAACTGTGAAAGACGGAATCTAAAACAAAAATCCTGAAAATCACATTGTATGATTTTAAATAATTAATTTGCATTTTATTGCATGAAATAAGTATTTGATACATCAGAAAAGCAGAACTTAATATTTGGTACAGAGACCTTTGTTTGCAATTACAGAGATCAGACGTTTCCTGTAGTTCTTAACCAGGTTTGCACAGACTGCAGCAGGAATTTTGGCCCACTCCTCCATACAGATCTTCTCCAGATCCTTCAGGTTTTGGGGCTGTCACTGGGCAACACAAACTTTCAGCTCCCTCCAAAGATTTTCTATTGGGTTCAGGTCTGGAGACTGGCTAGGCCACTCCAGGACCTTGAGATGCTTCTTACGGAGCCACTCCTTAGTTGCCCTGGCTGTGTGTTTCGGGTCGTTGTCATGCTGGAAGACCCAGCCACGCCCCATCTTCAATGCTCTTGTTGAGGGAAGGAGGTTGTTGGCCAAGATCTCATGATACATGGCCCCATCCATCCTCCCCTCAATACGGTGCAGTCGCCCGGTCCCCTTTGCAGAAAAGCATCCCCAAAGAATGACGTTTCCACCTCCATGGTTCACGGTTGGGATGGTGTTCTTGGGGTTGTACTCATCCTTCTTCTTCCCCCAAACACGGCGAGTGGAGTTTAAACCAAAAAGCTCTATTTTGGTCTCATCAGACCACATGACCTTCTCCCATTCCTCCTCTGGATCATCCAGATGGTCATTGGCAAACTTCAGACGGGCCTGGACATGCGCTGGCTTGAGCAGAGGGACCTTGCGTGCGCTGCAGGATTTTAATCCATGATGGCATAGTGTGTTACTTATGGTTTTCTTTGATACTGTGGTCCCAGCTCTCTTCAGGTCATTGACCAGGTTCTGCCGTGTAGTTCTGGGCTGATCCCTCACCTTTCTCATGATCATTGAGGCTCCACGAGGTGAGATCTTGCATGGAGCCCCAGACCGAGGGAGATTGACTATTATCTTGAAGTTCTTCCATTTTCGAATAATTGCGCCAACAGTTGTTGCTTCTCACCAAGCTGCTTGCCTATTGTCCTGTAGCCCATCCCAGCCTTGAGCAAGTCTACAATTTTGTCCCTGATGTCTTCAGACAGCTCTCTGGTCTTGCCCATTGTGGAGAGGTTGGAGTCTGATTGATTGAGTGTGGACAGCTGTCTTTTATGCAGATAACGAGTTCAAACAGGTGCAGTTAATACAGGTAATGAGTGGAGAATGGGAGGGCTTCTTAAAGACAAAACTAACAGGTCTGTGAGAGCCGGAATTCTTACTGGTTGGTAGGTGATCAAATACTTATTTCATGCAATAAAATGCAAATTAATTATTTAAAAATCATACAATGTGATTTTCAGGATTTTTATTTTAGATTCCGTCTTTCACAGTTGAAGTGTACCTATGATAAAAATTACAGACCTCTACGTGCTTTGTAAGTGGGAAAACCTGCAAAATCGGCAGTGTATCAAATACTTGTTCTCCCCACTGTATTTACACTTCAGTTGTACTTAGTTTATATTTATTGCCTGTTCTCCCAAATCTAATGCAAACATTGTTTTACGCAGTAAGGCCTTGCGTTACATGGATTTGGTTTACGGCTTTACGCTGTTTCGACTTTGCACACATAATTTTCTGTAAACTCTTCTGTTTTAACATTGATCCAGTCTCGCTTTCACACAATATTTTTCCGCTCTGTGGGTCATTTTCTTCTTCCTTTGCCGTCATGTTGTGTGCACTCAGCGGCACTGCTGCGGTGCACACGGTAACTGAGACACACAGAGCATACTGTACTTACTGTACCTATTTCCACGTCAACACTGCGTTCCGTATTATCGTAATCAATTCCTTTGTTTTCAGTTATTATTTCCCTTAGTGATTGTAAACCACCATGGCTCCCAAGAGAAAAACTATTGCTCGTGGTAAACTAATTGCAAAAAAGTCGAGATAAGTGAAGTCTTTGACACAGAGAGTGGAAGTTTTGGAGAAGCTTAGTCGAGGAAAGAGGGTGCCGCGTCACTGGGCAGACAACACGGTGTTAACGGGTCCAGTATTCACCAAATAAAGAAATGCACCGAAAAAATGATGGGTCGTGAATGTTCTTGTTTTTCACCACGAGCAAGAGTGATATTAAAAGTCTTAGAAAACAACTTTTTGTCTTGGAAAACTCCTGGAAATTTGGTCTTCCATGACTGTGCAAGCCATGTTTTAGACTTTTGAGGAACTGCCTCACATTTCTGAAAGCAGAACTTTTGAAAATGGTAGGGTGAGGATTTTAGAAAATTACACATGGGGAATTTGAAAGACGTACTAAGGAATTTGTTGTTGTTCCTATATTTTGCCTTTTTATCCTCTGCACCAAGTGCCGGTTGATGTTGAGAATGAGGTGGATGCACTAATGCACTTCATGGCTGAGTTCTCATCTCGGTAAGGTTAACTCCTTCAAATATCACATCATTTAATTACCACTTGTCTTCTCCTTCTCATCCTTATCCCCCTTTCCATCATATCTAAAGTTCACCAACCTCAATTTTGCTTCCATGCTTTTTGGCACACACACACTGTTTTACCGATTTCCTATAGATACGGAGAGCAACACCCTGTGTTCTTCATTGGCTCTTTGGAGGATGCCTGTCAGGAAGCTTTCTACTGTCCAGCTCAGGATGTATGTAACTTTCTCATTTTGTTGGATAGCTTGTGCTTCTTCATCTTCCCACCTCGATTTATTTCTTTCCAATCGACTTTGCACACTTTATTACATTTATTTCTACAAGACTCAGCATAAAATCACATGACCAAACAGTGCTCTCGGACAAAAATATTCTCCGGTGAATTGCTTGATGACCAATTTATTTTTGTTTTTGACAGGCCCAGCCATAATTGTTCACAATATGATAATCTAAAAACATGTTCTTTATAATCTTATGACTATATGTTGAACTATTTATTGTGGGGCTTGCAACATATAAGTGACATTTAGTACCAACGGTGCCACAAATGGCAGAGCCTGCACTACCTATTTCTAGAGAAAGAGGTGGACCTATACCACTTACTTCTAGACAACTGCATGGAGAAAATATTTGTGGTCCTACTCGCTGTTTGTGATCTGAATGGCAATGGATGCAACAGTTGAATATGCACATTTCATTGCTATCAACGCAGAAACAAAAGTCCTGCATTGGTACGTGCAAAACAAAGACAACCAGCACATTATTTGCTTGAAATCATTGCCATTCCTTATATATAAAACGATCGTTATATAGACGTCTGATTGTGTGAAGTGATACGAGTTCTCTACTTAGCCGTAAATAATCCTTTGGGACCACTGAGTTGCAATTCATATTGTTACGACTGTCGCGTCAGCCAATTGGCCCAGACGCATCGAGCCTTGTTGAGGGCCTTAATTACACCTTTACCCTTGCTCAATTTGGTTCTTCCGAGGTCGTTCGAGCAACACGTCGGATTCCTCCTCCCACCGAGCCACTTAGAATGATGACTTAGAGCGATTTCATCACACTCGATGGGGGACTGATCTGAACTTCTACGCCAATAGTCCTGTGAAATATGTCCTTTATAGGACTGACTCAATACTGATAGGGTCTCTGTCTCTGTCTCTGTCTCTGTCTCTGTCTCTGTCTCTGTCTCTGTCTCTGTCTCTCTGTCTCTCTGTCTCTGTGTCTGTCTCTCTCTCTCTCTCTCTCTCTCTCTCTCTCTCTCTCTCTCTCTCTCTCTCTCTCTCTCTCTCTCTCTCTCTCTCTCTCTCTCTCTCACTCACTCACTCACTCACTCACTCACTCACTCACTCACTCACTCACTCACTCACTCACTCACTCACTCACTCACTCACTCACTCACTTACATTTTTACGTTGAGTAAACTTACACATGCAATGCTGACAACTCTTCAACAAAAAAGCCTCAGCCTCCCCCTTTCCAAAGCTGTCCCATCTTTACTCTCACCCTGCTCCCGCTCATAAAAGCAAATGGGCATTCCCACGTCGAAACAGCGGAATATGTAACACTTTCTGGTCTCCTATCATGCTATCACAGACTTCACAAAAAGCTGTTGCAATTTTAAGGAAAAATAGTTGGAAGTAATTGCAAACCTGCATAACCTCCACAGTAAAAGCACTCCTTGAGAGGAAGGGTTCTATATGGTAAATTCGAAAATTCTAAAGTTGTAAATAATTCTAGAGTAAAATATAGAAAGTGTGAGCAGTCAGGTGAACTGTCCAACTAATGCGTGGAACTTGCACGCACGAATGCCCACATTGCTCCTTTTATATATAGACTAGTACGTGCCCGTAAAAAAAAATAATAACAATAAATAAATAAACCACACAGGCCGTTTCTTCGCTCTCGCGTGCCCGTACGTGCGTGACCCGGAAGTTCGATATTATTCGCAGTTACGATTATTCGCAAGTTATTTTTAATGCCCAATTATTCAATTAGCGCCAACGTATTTTACCTTTTCGCAATGTCGTGGCAAGGAAAAACAAATAGAAGAGAAGAGAGAAAAAAATTTACTTCCTGGTTCGGAGCATACCAGCACTCTGATGTTCCCGAAATTTATACACCGTCTAATATGAAAACGATCATAACTTGGGCCATTGTGTTTATCTATAAATGCGCATAAGAAATCGAGAAATTATTAGAATACACGAAGTCATCACTCTCCGGAAGCCCGTACGTTGTAACCGGTAATGGGGAACGTGGCTGTGCTTCCCTTCCCCATCGGCCACGGCCACGCAACAACGTGTCTTGCCATTGGTTGGTAAATAAATGGCCATAACTTGGGAAGCACTTGTCCGATTAATATAAAACCTTGAAAAGGCACACCCTCAGGTCCCCAGCAATATACCTGGCAAGTTTCAATTAGATCGGACCAGAGGTTGTCGAGAAACAGTGGTCACACACAGACACACACACAGAGATTGCTGGAATTATAGATAGATATACCTTTCGGTTGTATGATCATGCTAACATGAAAAACTGAAACAAGACCCAGTTCATTCATGTGTATATTTAAGAAACTAGTACGGGCCCGGAGGTGCGGGCCCGTAGGTGCGTGCCCGTAGGTGAGTGCCAGTATGTGCAGCCCTCTCTCGCACCCTCTCTTGCCCCCCTCTCTCTCCCCCCTCTCATGCCCCCCTCTCTTGCCCCCCTCTCTACCCCCTAGTCTCGCCCTTCCTCTCTCCCCCTTTTTATATATATATATATATATATATATATATATATATATATATATATATATATATATATATATATATATATATATATATATATATCCTTTTATATATAGATATACCTTTCGGTTGTATGATCGTGCCAACATGAAAAACTGAAACAAGACCCAGTTCATTCATGTGTATATTTAAGAAACTAGTACGGGCCCGTAGGTGCGGGCCCGTATGGGCCGTTCTATCATCTATCTCTCCCGTATGGGCCGTTCATAAAGTACATACAAAAATAAAAGTATTAACTTAAGAACCAGAACTCTCCGAGACAAATATTACATTTGAAGCTTTTGTCAGATTTAACAAAAACAATGGAACACAAGTTTATATGCACACTTACTTTCATTTATGACATTAACATTGTCTTGAGTGTCAATTTGTACTTTTATTTTCATAAATGATGTGCTGTGATATTAAAAGAAAAAGGTAAATTACACCGCAAGGGACTGCATCGTCATGACTTGCAAACATCGGTTCATAAGGAACTGCTGGCTTTGCAAGCGATTAGCGATGTATGAGGGGGGTGGGTGGGTGGTCACTAGCCTGCATACAGAGGGGGGTGGGTGGGTGGTCACTAGCCTGCATACAGAGGGGGGTGGGTAGTTTGGAAACCCGGAAGTAGAGCGTACGTACTTTATGAACTGCCCCTATTCCAGTCTGGCACAGAGTTACTTTCGACCTCTGGCAGAGATGACCGGCACTCCCGCTCGGGGTATTTTTTTAAAAGAAAATTGTTTGATTTTTTTTTTCCTTTATGTTTTTTTTTCCTGTTCGTTTGGTTTAATTATATATTTATAAGCAGACTCTTTTGCCCTTGGGTCAATTTTCCGTCAATCTATACAAACATTTTCTGGTGTTTATTTGTGTGTTTGTGCATTTGTTTGTGTGTGTTTGTGCTTTTGTACGTTATTATTTCATGGCCGATGGCTAATAATCCCAGAGCTTTTCATTGTCTAACATGCCCCAAAACCACTGCCGAGAGCAGCTCACGTAGCCAGATAGCGCTGAGTTCTCCACCCACTCCTTTCCCTGGGCAGTGCTGGGTGTGAATTGTGCCGGCTGGGGCAGTGCCGGGCAGCCCCTGATAGTGGGAAATAAAAGGAAATGACACAGCATGTGTGAATTGTTCTTCTTCAAACTGCTAAGCATTATGTTGCTGGGGATTGCAGCCACTCATCTGCAGGAGGGTTCTTTTGACATATGTTTCCAAAGGATATGGGACTTGATTAATTCGTAGGTATGCCTTGGACAGCCTTTGATATCCTGTAGGTATACCTTGGACAGCAAATTGAAAAATATAATTGTTCTATTTTGCCATTTTTCAGTTAACCAAGGAGTGCTTTGACATAGACTTTAACCTTATGGCATTCTTTGGCTGATGGCGAGGCTTAGAAGTTCATGTAACTGAACCTCTTCCAAAGAATGACAAAGGAAATATAGGCATAAACAGAGACATTTGAAGGATATTTTCATGAAACAGAATTCAAAAAGAACCACAAAGCTTTTCGTTGTGGACTCCTCAGGTGAAAATCACTCTTATCTGCCAAAACGAAGAAAAGATTTTCCAAACCATTTTCCAGGAGAGGTCGTTTATGTCGATGAGGAATAAGACTGTGCCCAAAACACTGCCTAGGGGAACTCCAGCCTCTATTAGAAGGGAGAAGAAGGTTTCATTGACAGCAACACACTGCTGCATGAGTGGAGGAAGTAAGAAATCCAGGAATGAGGGCAGACTCCTCACCACAGGCAAAGAGCTTGGCAAGAGGTCTCATTAGACACTCAAAGAACCTTTACGTGGTTTTCAGCGTATGAGGTGTATTCACATATCCTGAAATATCTGCATGGAACCAGTTATTACCTCCGCCACCAAAGGTTAAGGGGGTTATGTGTTTTTCGGTCATCTCTATCATCTCAGTAGAGATGACCTAATAACCCCAGTCTCGAAGTCTGTCTGTACGTCCGTCCATCCATCCGTCTGTCCACAATCAAACCGAGTGGAGACAAATAACCAATAGTGGAATGGATAGAGGTCGATGAGACATGCACAACGATATAACTTTCAAGGTCGTCCAAGGTCGAGGTCAACGTCACGAGGCTGTCAAAGTTCCGAAAATCGTCGATTTCAAATCGTATCTCCTCCATCATTTATCAAGAGAGATCAAATGTTATTAGTGATTCAGATACTACGGAGTATTATCTAGAACAACACGAGCCATTTTTTTGAAATTTGCTCTCGTTCCGATTTTATAGCCCTTCAAACTTCGTTCTGATTCCCCGTATGGGCCGTTCATAAAGTACGTACATGCAAAAATAAAAGTATTAAAAAATTAAGAACCGGAACTCTCCGAGACAAATATTACATTTGAAGCTTTTGTCAGATTTAACTAAAACAATGGAACACAAGTTTATATGCACACTTACTTTCATTTATGACATTAACATTGTTTTGAATGTCAATTTGTACTTTTATTTTCATAAATGACGTGCTGTGATATTAAAAGAAAAAGGTAAATTACACCGCTAGGGACTGCATTGTCATGGCTTACAAACATCGGTTCATAAGGAACTGCTGGCTTTGCAAGCGATTAGCGATTTATGAGGGGGGTGGGTGGGTGGTCACTAGCCTGCATACAGAGTGGGGGTGAGTGGTTTTGAAACCCAGAAGTAGAGCGTACGTACTTTATGAACTGCCCCTATTCCAGTCTGGCACAGAGTTACTTTCGACCTCTGGCAGAGATGACCGGCACTCCCGCTCGGGGTATTTTTTTCTCCTCTTTGTCTGTTTGTTTGTTTGTTTGTTTGTCTGTCTGTCTGTCTGTCTGTGTGCAGGGTATCTTAAAAAGTTGTAGACTGATCCAGGTGAAATTTGGTGGGCAGGTTAGGTGTGTGACAAGGACGAAATGATTAGAATTTGGTGAAAATCCTGATCCAGATCTGACTACGAGAATTTTTAAAAGTGATTCTTCACCATTGAGACATCGGGCCAAAAACGATATTTAGCACGATATTTCAAAAATGTATTGGGCCAGATATGTTATTGTGGATCAGGCATTGCGTGGCGGAGGTCTGTGCTCTTCCGAGTGCCCTTCAAGTTGTCTGTTATCTGTCATTTTTTTGTAAATTTTTCAATTAGAATTGATAACAAAATGCATCACTATACTATGACAACAAAAGCTCTTTTTCATGATTCAAACGACCTCTTAAGGATGGCAAAACACGTTAATATATGAAGAAAAATAAAACAGGTCTGGAGACGGCAATTCGCAATTTTCTAAGTTCGTGACCTTGTGACCTTGACCTTGACGAAAATGAAAAATCGAGCTCGTGGGGCTATGCAGGTGCCATTGGGCTAACCAAATACCGAAACCTCTGCCAGATTCGACAAACCCCCTCGGAGAAGATGCAAATTGAAATCGCCTACCCCCTAAAAACGCATGTTTTTTGGGCATGGCTCCACCCATAATGGGCGCACTATGCCCATTCTCAGGAAAACACAACTAGATCATGATGTAAACCTCCCACCAAAATTTTATCAGGATCGGATCAAAACCCACGGAGCTATGCTCGGGACAGACAGACAGACAGACACAGACAGACAGACACAGACAGACAGACACAGACAGACAGACACAGACAGACAGACACAGACAGACAGACACAGACAGACAGACACAGACAGACAGACACAGACAGACAGACACAGACAGACAGACACAGACAGACAGACACAGACAGACAGACACAGACAGACAGACACAGACAGACAGACACAGACAGACAGACACAGACAGACAGACACAGACAGACAGACACAGACAGACAGACACAGACAGACAGACACAGACAGACAGACACAGACAGACAGACACAGACAGACAGACACAGACAGACAGACACAGACAGACAGACACAGACAGACAGACACAGACAGACAGACACAGACAGACAGACACAGACAGACAGACACAGACAGACAGACACAGACAGACAGACACAGACAGACAGACACAGACAGACAGACACAGACAGACACAGACAGACAGACACAGACAGACAGACACAGACAGACAGACACAGACAGACAGACACAGACAGACAGACACAGACAGACAGACACAGACAGACAGACAGACAGACAGACAGACACAGACAGACAGACACAGACAGACAGACAGACACAGACAGACAGACAGACACAGACAGACAGACACAGACAGACAAGCCGGTAGGCGACGAGGGATTCGCAAGGATCGAAGCGCTGGATAGGATGCTTTTCATTCTGACCGATCCACCGACGAAGATTCATTGCCTGGACGTATTGGTTCACAGACAATTGTTCTTCTGCCTGGCAAGATTTTTCCTATTGCGTATTTTGCCAACTGGCACTCCTCATAAGAAATGACAGGAAATAAACACCCTATTTTTGAAGGACTCAGGTCAGGTCAGGTATGGGAGCATGTGCCAGAACAGCGCGTCGCTGCGTCCACTTTCCGCCGGAACTCCAGGGGCTTCCATCTGGCCTTCCCCCAGGCAGATGCCAGGCCTATCCCCATCTCCTTGAGATGCTGGTCAACCTGCTGCAACCAGGAGGCATGTGGTCAGCCCATTGGCCTCCTCCACTCACGAGACTCCCTCGCTGAGAGAATCTGGTGAGCAGGATCAGCGTCAGGAAAACGAGCCACATGTCCATACAGCTGCAACTGACGCTCACGGACCATGCAGGTAAGAAATCTCATCCGAGTCTCTCTCAGCAACCGCTCGTTGGACACAAAATCCGACCAGCGATAGCCAATGATTCTCCAAAGAGACCTGGTACCAAAGGAATTAAGCCTCTGTCTCAGATCCTTAGTCAGAGTCCAAGTCTCGCATCCATAGAGCAAGACTGGAAGCACCAAGGACGTGAAGACTCGGACTTTCGTCCTCCCACACAGGTACCGGCAGCGCCACACCCCATGATCCAGTGAATCCATGACTCCCCAGGCCCGACCCAGACGTCTATTGACCTCTGACTCACAGCCAGCAGAGACATGAATATCACCGCCAAGGTAAGTGAATCTCTCCACGACCTCAACATCCTCACCACAAATAGACACAGACAGGACAGCAGCATCCAAGATGTCATTGAAAGCCTGGATCTTAGTTTTGACCCAAGAAACCCGTAATCCCAGTGGCTCCGACTCCTCATTCAGCACCTCGAGGGCCCCCAAAAGGATATCTAAAGTCTCCGCAAAGATGACTGCATCATCTGCGAAATCAAGGTCCAAGATCTTGACATTTCCAAACGATGCACCACAGCTTGATCTTTCCGACATCCTCCCTAAAATCCAGTCCATACAAGTGCTGAAAAGTGTGGGGGCCAGTACACACCCCTGACGAACTCCAGTAACAACTGGAAATAAGTCAGAGATGGTACCACCACACATCACAGCACTCTCAGTACCAGAGTAGAGTTCAGACATCAGATCGATCAGTTTTGGTGGCACCCTACGAAGACTAAGAATCCTCCAGAGGGCATCCCGATTCACTGAATCGAACGCTTTACAGAGATCAACATAGGCTGCAAGCAGCTCCTGCCGAAACTCTCGACTGCGTTCGGTGAGGACATGAAGAGCAAGGATACGGTCAATCATTAACCTCTTTGGTGTAAAGCCTGACTGCTCTGGATGCTGGTGCTCAAGCAGATGGTGGCGAACCCTATCAAGAATTATCCGAGCAAAGACCTTGCCCGGCACCGAAAGCAGCGTCACCCCTCGGTAGTTGTTGCAGTCTTGGCGATCACCCTTCCCTTTCCAGAGAGGGACAACAAGGCCCCTCTTCCAATCAGTTGGGATGATGCCTGTGTTCTAGGCAGAGCACAAAACTGCATGCAACGACACGAGTGCAGCATTTCCACCAGCCTTGAGAAGTTCAGCATGGATGCCACAGATCCCTGGAGCTTTACTCCGTTTCAACCGGTTCACCGCAGCCCGTGTTTCCACAAGCGAAGGTGGACGACAGTTGATTGGAGGGTCAGCAACAGGGATTGCAACACCCATGACGTCCAACTCGACAGCTGGGGGATTGGCCTGGTTCAACCGCTCAAAGTAACTTGCCCAGCGGGCCTTCACTTCAGACTCCTCTGTTAAGAGCCTACCACTCTCTGTTCTAACTGCAGTGCTAGGAGGGATGTGCTTGGATGAACGCAATGCGCGAATTCCCCTGTAAGCGGGACGAGAATCACCTGTCCACAGGTGATGCTCTACCCCCTCACAGATTACTCGCACATAGGCCTCCTTGTCCACCCTTAGTGCACGTACAGTTTTACGCCTCAGCTCCCTGAACAGCTCAGCTCTGCCATTCAGCCTGGCCCTGCGACTCTGGTCAATGGTATCCAATGTCCCTTGAGAGACAAAATTCTTCTTTGCCCTGTGGGGTGAGTTCCAAGACATCCACCGGCAACATCAAGGATGGTGGTCTTGAAGGTATTCCACAACTCTTCAGGACCCCCCCAAAGCACCCAGACACCCCAAATGTCCACTCAGCCTGTTCGCAAACTCCTCAGCTACTCTCTCATCCTTGAGCTTGCCAACATCCAGCCTCTGCTGGGATGGTACCATTCTCCAGGATTTAAGGTGCAGCTTTAGAGTTGCTACAACAAGCCGGTGGTCAGTATTGAGGAACTGAGCACTACGGTAGACCCTGCAGTTCTGCATCATCCTCCAGCGACCGTCAACGAGGACATGGTCAATATCCTTTGCCACACCGCCAGCGTTGGAATACCAAGTCCAGCGATGAGCTTGTGGGTGCTAAAACCATGAACCAGCCACCCTCAGTCCATGACTTCTTGCAAAGTCAAGGAACTTAGTGCTATTCTGGTTCATAGTTCCTGACCCATGACGACCAACACATGTCTCATAACCATCCCTATCAGTTCCAGTCGCTGCATTGAAATCCCCCAAGACTAGAAGTATATCTCGTCTGGGGCACTGATTAACCACAGACTCGAGCGTGGTGTAGAATGTGTCCTTCACGGTGAGGTCACTCGCCTCAGTCGGAGCAGAAACAGAGACCAGGGAAATGACACCCAAGGAGTGACGAATCCTTAGTCTCATCATACGCTTGTTGACCGGTGTTACCTCAATTATCATTGGGGTCAGCTTATTGGACACAGCTACAGCAACTCCTTGAGTATAGCAACCAGACCAATAGTAGGTGTAACCACCCACCATTATCTTGCCGCAATCCGGTCTCTGAACCTCAGAGAGTGCTGCAATACCGATGTCCAAACGCTTGAGCTCAGATGATAACAGAGACAGGTGATCATCCTCTCTTAGGGATAGGACATTCCAGGCGCCCAACCGAAGTTACCGCCTCAGGTTAACCTAAGAAGACAATTGTTATGCTATATTTAGCTAAGTTGCCCCACTAGGTTATGATGTGTCCATAAAGGTGGAAAAAGTCTGATTTAATGCAATTTAATTCCAGGCTATAAGGCAACAATAATATGTGTGACCCCCTTTTCCCTTGAGAACTTCCTTAATTCTATTTGGCATTGATTCAATAAATTTATGGATTATGCTTGACTCATCTTTTCTCCAATATTTTTAATGCACTCCAAAGCATAATCAGACTGCTCACGTAAGTTGAGCTTTCTCTCAAATGTACTGACCCTTCATTTATTCTGTTAAGGCAAAGTTTCAGTCAATTGTAACTATAATAAATGAAAGAACATAAATAAATATCTTCAATATCAGGAAAAATTGCTGTTTGATATCGTGGCATGACAAAGTTTGGCGTTGAATCAAGTGGACTCGTGTGTGTGTGTGTGTGTGTGTGTGTGTGTGTGTGTGCGTGTGCGTGTGCGTGTGCGTGTGCGTGTGCGTGTGCGTGTGTGTGTGTGTATGTGTGTGTGTGTGTGTGTGTGTGTGTGTGTGTGTGTGTGTGAGAGATCTTGAGTAGTCCATTAATATTGGAGTATTATTGTTCCAAATCTTTCTCCCATGTCATTGTGGAATTGCTTATTAGTTTACTTTAAAGTCATTAAATCCCTCATTATGTTCTTTATTTTTAATAGACATTGTAAAAGTTGGCGATTTATTTCTATATGTCTGCAGAGGAAACTTCTGGCGGTGTATCTGCACCATGACAGCAGCATCCTTGCTCACGTGTTCTGCTCTCAGCTTCTCTGTGCAGAGTCGGTCATTGCATTCCTTTCTCAGAGCTGTATTTCCTGGGCTTGGGACGTCACCAACGAATCCAGCCGAGCTCGGTCTTGTTTTGCAGACTCACCAGTGCTAAATACCTCACCTTCAAATGCTGTGATATCTTTTTGCAACAGTTGTACTATGCCCAATCATCATGTGCTCTCTTCCCTGCTCGCCCATCCTTTTCAGGCTCCTGAGCCTTTGCTCGCGTCACTTTGGCTCGGGTGCTGCACAGACCCTCCGTGCATACTCCCCTGAACAGTTTCCACTGCTGCTGCTAATTTCGGGCAAGAGGAATGCTAACGAGGTCATCTCTGTCACTACAGGTGAGAGCTTCCTCACCACATGTGACACACAGTGGTGGTTCCATAACAACCATAATAAAAGGTTTCCTTAATATCAAAAGAAAAACAAAAGCAGGATGTAATTTGAGCTAGGGGAACATGTCATTTGTTTGTTTGCTTCAAACTTGTTTTCACTGTTCATGAAAAATTTGGGGTTTTAGTTATTCATTTATGTTTTTGTTTTTTATCTTTTTAAATATCCCAGTCGTGGGGGTTGGCAGGATAGCCTGGAGGTATGCATACTCGCCTTTAAGCGACCCAGCTACAAACTGTCATCTTGGTGTTGAACAGGCAAAGCGAGTCATCAGTGTGTGTGCCGTCCCTCAGATGGACATTAAACTGGGTGTCCCGTCTGCCAGCATTAGTTGGTGGACGTTAAGGATCCCACAGTATCCTTCACGAAAGGTAGGCGAGCTATCGTCTGCACTCTGATCAAATTCCAAATTCCTGCTCTCACCCTTTTAGTTGAGTGTCAGGCTGAACCAGCCGGTCCGTGAGAGGCGTGTGCCAAAACCACGTTAACAAAAATACAAAACCCTTTGTCCGTTCGAGACTAGCAATGTTTTTTTTCTTGTGTTTTGGTGCCCATTTGCGTCGCTAATCAAACGTGGTATGCTGACAAGAATATTCTCCCTGCCATGACCTCCTTAGGAAACACAACTCTTGACGAGCTGATGATGAGGTTGATGCACGCGATGGACATATTCACAGAACAGCAACAACAGGATATACATGATGAGGTTCTCTTTTTTACAATCTTCTTTTTACAAACAAACATTTTTGCGCAATGTCACACAAGCTATCACATTATTTCCCTTTGTCATACCTTTTGTTTGGTGTCGTGTGTCCAATGTGCTGTGCATGCCTTTCTTTGTTTGAGATTTTATATACCTGTACAGGGCATCTCAACGTAAGCAATTTATGTCTCTGTGAATGTTTTGGTAAAGGGAGAATACTCGCACTATAATGGCGTATGATCGTGATTTTGCATGCATGTATTATTGTGTGCGTCACGTGTGTCAACTCTCCTGCATTGAGTGGGATACTTATGCAACAAGCTCTTCTCTCCTTTTCCCACACCACATGTGCAAATATAAGTGCTGTTGATCTGATTGAAGGGTGGCTTGATTGTTGCATTGACACCACGTTCATTTTTAAATGCTTTGAATGAGCCAACAATGTTTAGCACTTTGGGATTTGTGACGTTAAATGTGTGACTCAGTTGTTGTATAGTCCTGGACAGTTCTCTCGAACAAGAGTTAGACAAAGAGAGAGAGAAAGAAGAGACAAGAGGAAATGGGCTGGTCTATGGGGACCGATCAGCACACTGATTGTGACCGCACTGCCCTGATGAATCCGGGCAGCAGGGAAGAATGGGGAAGGTTTGGCTCCTGACTTGCATCGGGAGTGGTACAGCCACCGTGAAGAGTCATCCCCGATAGGTGACTCAATTGAGTATTTGAGTCACGAGGAAGGCGTTTACAAACTTTAAATAACGTTGTTGGTAAAAATATTTAAATCAAAAAGGAAATAAAATGATTTTTCCAACTCCATATTTGGCTTCATGACTTCCTCGACTCTCGAAGCCAGCATGTGGCTCTAAATTGTATCCTTTCATCTCCTCTCCCTGTTAAGGCTGGAGTGCCTCCAAGGCAGTGTTCTGGCTCCAGTCTTATTCATGATCTTCATCAATGATCTCTATTACTCTGGAAAATCCTCTTTATTTATTTGCTGATGACTCCACCCCCTGCCATGACATCCCCAATCCTTCAGACAGGTAGGCTGCAGCTGCCTCACTCTCTGCAGATCTGGGTAAAATCACAAGCTGGTCCAACACGTGGAACATGTCTTTCAATCCTGACAAATCTCACTATCTCTCTCCGAAAGGACTGTATGGCAAACCCTCCAATCTACTTTCTTTAAAATCCTCTTGAGGAAGTTCAGTCATTCAAACTCCTGGTCTCACTGTCAGCCATGATCTTTTTGGGGCAAACGACATATCGAAGTTGGCCTCCAAAGCCAGCCACCGACTGGACACCCTCCATCATACAAAGTCCTTCCTTGGCACACCTGAACTCCTATCCAGCTATAAGGCCTTCATCCGCAGCTTGATGGAGTACTGCTCTCCCCTCTGGGCTGGCTCCTCTGCCTCACTTTGCTCAGCTTGATGCCATGGAAACCAAGGCCTTCAAGATCATTGGAATCTCACACGATGAAGCTGAGTCTATGGGTCTATCACTTTGCCATTGCAGACAGGTAGGTGGTGTCTCTGTCTTCTCCTGCCTCCTTTCTGGGCTTGTACCCTATGCTCCTTCCGTGATTTGTCCCCTCCAGGTTTCTGTGAATGCTTGGTGTTGGCTTAATGGTTAGGGTGGCGGGCTTGGGATCCCAGGGTCCCGAGTTCAAATCCCGCTCGCTTTTTGATTTAATACCAGGTGGGGTTGACTCGGCCTGTCATCCTTCAGAGGTCGGCAAAATGAGTACCAGCTTGCTGGGATGATTGAGCCATTCGAGTTTCCTGCGTTGGAGTGGCCACCCATCCAGAATTGTGCCCAATAGCCCAGGAGACTGCTTTGGCAGCACCAATGCTCTGTACAGATTATGGTCCCAAGGGATGGATGGATGGTTTATTCAGGGCACAAATGGTCAACCTTCAACCCCCTTCTGGTTACACCACCCAAATCCAGGATCATTTTTCATGTCCACTCATTCGTTCCTCTTTTTTTCCCGCCTGTGCAACCAACTTCCACATTCTCCTCAATCTCGTATTTCCCTCCAGGTCTTCAAGCCAGCTGTTCACGATCATCTCAGATCGTCCCCAATCCAAAACCATGATCTTTTCTACCCTCGCTAACTCACCACAATCCCTCCTCCTTCGAAATTTCCATTTTTCCCTCCTGAGAGTTTCCTTATTGTATCCATTTTGTCCACCCTAGGCATCCTCTCTTGCCCTCCAATCCTCACCACACCCATTTTTGTCCAAGTCTGCCTCTATCTTTGCCTTTAACTCTGCTGTTGGTGTTTCCCACCTCTCTCTACTGTTCCTTTTGTCCTGGTGTGTCTCGATCCGTTTAGTGTACTAATTCTAGCTCTTCTACGAGCCTGAGGAGGCCTTCAGCTTTGTCCTTCAGCTTCATACAAAAAAGGCCTTCAGCTTTGTCCTTAGTATGTGGTCCGACACACTCATTTCAACCAAACCACTCATGCTCTGTAGTTTGCTACCTCTTCTCAGCAATGCTTTCAAGAAGCAACGTATTGAGCATTGAGATTGATTGAGACAAGCATGAGCTAACATGCATTTCTTTTCTTTCGAGAACATTCATACATATATTTGTAGCAATATTATTGACGATTTCTGCACTCGATCATTGTCTTTCACGTAAAAGGTAATAAAACAACGCACTTCGAGATACTTGACATCACTTTTGAAAGTAATGGTTTTCCACCAATCACTTGTACCAGTATTATAACCAGTGCAAGTTTAATGTATGTTCTTCAGTCTTGCATAAACACACACACTACAACTTTGCTTGCCACAATTATTTGCTTAAAGATCCCTCATCAGCTAAAATTACAACAAAGTAGAGGATGGTGGTGTTGTACGTAGATTTAATTACGACTTATAATATTAGTAACGTTCATGAATAATTAATGTCATTATTAGTATAAAACAGTTTTTAGGTCAGTTCGCTGACCTCATATAACCGTTCGATATCCTCAGATCCGTCTGTCAATAATTTTTATTTTTCTATCTCCTCCTCGACGTCTCGGCCGATTGAGTTCTAACTTTACACGATGATTATACTAGTTGCTCTCTATATATCGTCTGACCCCTTTTTCACATTTTCGTCTCGGGATCAAGGTTACAGGGTCATCAAGTGCAAAATAACCGATTGGTCGAATGGCCGATAAGGAAGCATCGGACGGCTATAATGTATAATGGGTTTCATAGGGATTATTAAGAAGATTTAATTCGACCAACTAGTTTCTTGTTACCTCTGTCGTCTGGCCCTGTTTATTGGGCAACACAAGGTCCGTTGACTTCAACGTGGCTCCGCGCGGTTATTTTAAGTTCAATTTAAATTCTGTTTTCACTTTTCATAGTCGCTAAGGCCTTAGTTATTTTATAACTTGGTTTGCACAGTTCTTCAGCTAAAATGTAGGGTCGGTAGGTCGAAATATAAATATAATTTCAATTTTTAGAAATTACATATTTTTATGATTTGTTTTCGGATGTTCCATGGAAAAGATAAGAAGGCATTGAAGATGGAAGACCATTCAAATGCAGGATGCCCATGTTCACTGTATCATCTGATGTGAAAAACAATAAAGAAGGATTAAAACTTGTTTTTACAATATAGTCAACACGCTCAAAACGGTCAATCAGAGCCATAACCAGCTCTTACTTTTCAGCGGGCATCTGATCGTACCGTCTCCCCATCCCCTTGAGCATATCAAAGGCTGATTTCTGGGCCGTTGAAGGCTGAATATCAGCATCTCGCAGGGAAACTTTGACGTACTTGGCACCGAAAACTTTCAATACGAACAGCGGTGTACAACTTTCGATGGAAACAAAATCGGCATGATCGAGAGTAGCCTGCGAATCATCCCTGCTGCTGCACTGAATTGATGCAATAGTTCGGCCAGAATATTCATCGTCAAGATGTTGCATGATTAAATCACCAATACAGTCTCTCAAATTTATACCGCTGACATACTTCTTAATGATCACTTTCGCCCCAGAAATCACAGTCAATCTGAACCACGCTTGCCACTGCTCAGACGCCATGACCGAAGACTACTGCACAGCTCTACTACGCAGTTTGCTTAAAGGGGACTCAGCCATTTGGTGCGCGCACGCTAAATTCTATTTTGAAAATAAATGCCGACACTTACATTTCGGTTTTTGAAACTTTTGCACCTTCGATGGAAAATTTATCAATATTGTTACGGATTCGCGCCCGCCGGCGTGCTGACGGCCACGTAACTCGAATCGCGGCACGTCGCCCACCGGACGGACAATCCAGTCGTGACCCTCTCGGACTAACGCCGGGAACCAGTCACGGGTGGACCTTTCGGTCTCACCGCGATCGAGCCAATCGGCCCCCGCGTGGGATAGGGTTGCTCGCCAAATTCGACCTACCTAAGTACCCACACGGAGGGTAGACCGGGCGATCGCACCTCGCCGCAGGTCGACTTCGGACACGGGCCACTTAAGCGACCCGTTCCGTACTATCGGGATAACCGAGCGGTGTTATCGTCGGCCTCGACGGTTCGATTAATTATCGGGCGTATTCAGCCCACTACCAACCCTTTACGTGAAGCAAGATGAGGATTCAATGAAAGAAATGACGAAGCGAAGCGGGAAACAGTTCAACATAAAGCACATTTATTCGCGATGAACGGAAAGCACACATATACAATTCCACCAAAAGCACATAGAAAAGAAGAAGACAAAAAGCAAATGCGACAATGCAGATCTAATACCGACTACGCGAGCACACGGCAACACTTATACAATTTTACTTCACAGACGGCGCCGACAACACATATTCCCAAAGCAAAAGAAAAGAGAACCACCCTCCAGGATGAGGGGGTAGGCGGGCCTGGGGCCGAGACCGTGTCGGGCCTACCCATCTGGTGATGAGACGCGGAGCGGCGGTGGTGCCTCAACTCCGCGGGCCTCGCGGACAGTGTCTGGTAGGGGGTGGGAAGGGGGCCCCCTTTGGTCGCACTATCTCAGCGCGGGGGGAAACAGGAGGGGGTTGCTGATGCTCGGGGAAAGGAGGATTTAACCCTGTCTCGGGTCCCGCGGCGAGCGTCTCCACCTCGGTCGCGTTGCTGGCCTCTCTGGTGTGCAGCTCCCGGCACCGACGCGAGCACCCCCTCGTCCGTCTTCGCCGCCGCACCCTCTCCACAGCTCCGCCGACAACTCGTTCCAACGCACAGCTCGTTCCAACGCGCAACTTCTGCTTCTTCTTCCCAACTCCACCGACTGCGAAGTCTTAACTGCCTTGACTGACGAACGCGGTCGCTTATATAAGCCCCGTGGCTTCGCCTTTGACCCCCTGCCTTCGACCTTTCACCTCGCTCCCCATTGGCCCGAGAAAAAGTGGGCGTGAATGCATTTTGATCCATGAATTTGCATATAGCGACCGCCCTCCAACGCCCTGGAGGCGGGGCCAAATCGCCCCTCGCTCACCGATTGGACGGAACAAAAGTGGGCGTGAGTCGTTTTTGATCCGTTTTTCTGCGGAAAGTCCGTGGTTTTGTACACGCTGTTCGGCGCGCGCCCTGCACGAGTCCAATACCGGTACCCACAAGCGGCGCAAGAACGGTGGCGATGCGACGGTTGCGAGGTGTGACGGTAAAGGTCGTGGCTGTTGTGGTGAAGCGGCGTTGTGGTGGGTGGTTGATGTTGTGATGACTGTTGAGACGTGGTTGGTGGTGGTAATAATGGCGGTTGGTCCAAAATAAAGATAGTAAAAGAAAAACGGCTATCCTGAAGAGTCGCAGCACGCATGAATGACATGTATTCCCACTAGACAACGGGTTTGGGCCTAACTACACATATACTTACCGAGATATCTCACCTAAGGGACCTGAATGGTGGTTTGCGAATTTGGTCAACCACAACAATATAAAGGGCTAAAAATGTGTTTTATATTTATATTTCATTTCGGCAAATATACCGTCCGCGGATCTGTAAACCAAGTTATAAAATAACTAAGGCCTATGGTTGAATAACACTCGGTTGCATCAAGTTTTGTGAAAATTGAATGTTTATAGCCTCGGTTTGTGTGGAATGCATTGCAGCGAGGGGTAGCTTCCATCAGTTTCCATGCCATATAACAAGGCTGTCTTAAGTTCTAGTTGATTTCTCTTTTCACTTTTGGGACCTTCTGGTGTAGCTACACGTTTAATGAAGATAATTTTCGTGCAAATCCGCTCAGAAACACTTTTCATGAGGAAAATGTATTCAATTCAAATAACCGTGAGACTCTGGAAGGGACACCACATGCTTTCCGTTCACTGCTTCACCTCGTAACCTGTCCTCCTGAGGGACTGCTTATTCGTAGCGTCTGTGAGATTCATGTTTATATATTTCGATGGTTTGTGGATGTGCTCTACAAGTATCTGAAAGAATTCCAGTGATAAACGGATGTTTTAAGATTTTGTTAGGGCATTTCATCCGACGGCGAGCTGGCTGGTCACGTGACGCCGCGCAGACGTGCAGGTAGCGAGTGATTGAGCTTCTCGGTGGCCCGAGTACGAGGCTCCTTTTTAGTTGGGGTCCAGCTCTGTCCTGGATACAGCCATTAAATGCACATACTTGGAGTATTTATTTCATGGCCCTAAACACGGGTTTGAAAATAGTATAATGATGTTGGGAATGATTCCTAGAATATGGAGATTTTTGCTTCGAGCAGCCTCACGCGTTTATTTTAAATTCATTTTGAATTATGTTTTCACTTTCGGTTGTTGCTAAGGTTGATTAACACTCGGTTGCATCAAGTTTTGTATCCGAGCGGACCATCAAACCCGCTCGGGTGTATTTTTTAGTTTGTACTTGTTTGTGTTTTTGTTTTAACTGCCCCTCTCTCCTCTCCCCTCTTCCCCTGTCCCTCACTTTTCAGGAAGAACGAGCAGCAAGAGAGAGTATGAAGCGGGAGCAAGATGAGGCCTATCGGCTGTCTTTGGAAGCAGACCGCGCTAAGGTTTGAGTTCTCATGCCATATGTCATTGGTTTTTGTTATTTTTGTGAATCATCTGGTGTTGGTGACGAGCATTTGTTGACTTTGATAAACATTCAATGAGGAGGATATTATACATTGTGTGTCGTTTCCATGACACTATGGGTGGATCTTCTGCTCTTCAGGAATTGTGACCTCATTGACCTGAAAATTTGTTGATGGCGTTTCTATCATCATTCGTATGCAGCAGTAGGTATGGGGTTCACATCAGTTCTTGCAGGGGCGTGGCTGTGCCGCTGATGCAGTGCCCCCTGTAGGTTAGAGCAATAATTTAGATTTTGTTCATGGTGCCGTCAATAGCTCGTCCATCTTAGTGAAGGACACGGTGGGCTCTTTAACGTCCACCAACTAATGCTGGCAGTTAGGATGCCCAGTTTAACGTCCACCAACTAATGCTGGCAGTTAGGATGCCCAGTTTAACGTCCATCCCAGGGATGACTATTGGCTGTCCTTGGACGCAGACCATGCTAAGGTCCGAGTTCTCATGCAACATGTCATTGGTTTTTGCTATTTTTGTGAATTATCTCCTCTCCCTTTCATCAAAGACATATGATTGACAAAAAATATAAACGTCCTGCCGGCGAAACACCAGGATGACAGTTTATTGCTGGGATGACAGTAGGCTAACCTTCTCGCCCATTGATGAGGTGATGTGCAGTTAATTGTTCCTTCTTCATGACATTTTACCACATACAATGGCCTGCAAAAGTATTCACTTCTGACCAATAATTCCACATTTAGATGATTATGATTTATGAAGAACAATTTTTCCAAATGAATTTTTTTATTCATAACTGAAGAGATCAAACTAATTACTGTTATAGTTGAAGGAGGTTACATGTCAGGAATACCTACAAATAACATGTACAAATCAAAATTGACTGGTTGTAAAAGTATTAAGCCCCCTCGGTCAGTACTTGGTGGAATCACCTTTTGCAGCAATGACTGCTATGAGTATTTTTGGGTAGATCTCCACCAGGTTTGTACAGTGAGTGGTGAAATATTTGCTCATTCTTCACATGAAAATTGCTCTCGTTCTGCCATGTTTGTTGGGGATTGTCGATGGACTGCAATCTTCAAGTCTCGTCATAAATGTTCCTTTGGGTTCATGTCAGGACTTTGACTGGGCCACTCAAGAACATTTATTTTCTTATTATTCAGCCACTCCAGTGTGGCTTTATCTTTGTGCTTCGGATCATTGTCCTGATGAAATGTGAATCTCCTACCCAGTTTCACATTCATGGCCCACTCAAGCAGGGTTTCATCAAGGATTCTGCTGCACTGTCCATTGCCCCTGCTGTCCTGACAAGCTTGCCTGTCCCTGCCAATGAAAAGCAGCCCCATCACATGATGCTGCCACCACCATGCTTGACAGTAGGAAGGGTGATTGGTTGTGTTCGGCTTGCGCCAGATGTGACGCTTTGAATTTAGACCAAAAAGTTCCAATTTTGTCTCGTTTGAACACAAAAACTTTCCTCCACATGCCTGCAGTATCATTAAGATGCTTTTTAGCAAACTCCATATTCAGATGCGTCTTTTTCAGTAATGGCTTTTTTCTTGCCACCTGTCCATAGAGGCAAGCTTTGCAAAGGGAACGGGATATTGTTAATTGATAAACACTGACCCCCATCTCAGATATCGAGCCTTGCAGATCTTTCAAAGTCATTGTTGGATTTACAGTGACATCCCAAACCAGTTTTCTCTTTGCACTGCTGCTGAGTTTGGATGGGTGACCTGATGTTGGTGGAGTCTGGGTGGTATGATAAGTCTTCCACTTCTTGATGATGTATTTTACCAAACTCAAAGGGATAATGAGTGATTTTGAAATCTTCTTATAACCCTCTCCTGAATGGTGCTTCTCCACTACTTTATGACTGACTTCTTTGGATAGCTCCTTCATCTTCACGTTTGCCTTGTTGCTTAACCAAGTGAGTTGCACTTTCAAACGCCTTAGATAAGTGGGTGAGCTTAATTTTTAAGTTAAGCCACTGATTACATACAGGTGAAACCTATTATACTTAGTTTGTAATATTTCAAACAAACCATTTTCTCCTGAAGTGATTTTGGGTTAATTAGGCAAAGAGTTTGGATACTTATGCAATTGAAAATCATCTGATTTTTCTCTGTGAATCTAACTTATTCACATTTTATCTGTGTTTTTTAGCTTTATCATGTTGGAGTAGTTTGTGAAGACCTTATATATTAAGTTTGACTTAAAAGCATTATGAAATAAGCTCAGGTGGCATCAAAATGTGAAAACTTTGGAGGGGTGGGGTGGGGGGGGGAAACTTTGGTGGGGTGGGGGATGGTGAATACTCTTCCAGGCCACTGTATATTGGAAACAAAATTACTCCCCCCTTTTTTCATTTCTCTTGGCTTTGACAAGGCACAGCTGCTGTTAAATTATATATAATTGCAGCATATTCAAATTCCATGCTCATTCAAAACGATTGTTTTGTATGATGTGTAATTTCTGGTGGTATAAACACCTTAAATTGTGAAGAGTGATGTGGCCGAAAATGTGGTGAAATGTGGTGAAAAGTGATATCTATTCCAGTGCCTTATTTTGGGGAAAAATGCAAGTGATTGGTGGTTTTGCTTTGGTGAATGTCATGTCATATTTTGACATGCAGCACTGAAGTTGGTGCAGGGAGATGGTGTTAATGGGCTGTTTCACAATGAGGGTACTAAGTTTGTCTCACAACCACTATTAATTCAAACTCAATATTTTTATATTTTTATTTCTCCAAATCCAATATTGTTAATTACAATACTTAAATCCAAATTTTTGGAGCATCTGAATGAATATTTCTTATTAAAAATAATACCCCAAGGATGTCAGGAGAGTATTTTTTAAACGACAACAGTCATTAATACAATTCAACTATAACCACAAAATAACAACACTATCAAACTTCATTGGTTTCCATATGTTCCACAAGTATTATTCCATTACTGGAATTATGATTCAGTATACAAATGAAGTATATTTGTAGAAATATCAATAAAAGACTGAACTAAGTTTCAAATATCCAGAAAAAGATATGTTTTAATTACCACTGCCACTAATAGCGCTGCATATGATGGAATTTCGCACAAAATTTTAAAACTACATGTACTTTTCTACGTATTCTGAAAAAATTACTAATTTATCTCTGAAAATTTTATTATCTCTGAAAATAAAAGTTTACCACCACAATGAAAAATATGAAGAAAATCACATATTTCTTCCGGAGAGGACATAATTTTTTGACATGAAACAATACATTCTGTACAAGATATAACTGCAAAGTAATACATTTATCTTATAATGCCAATACAAAATGCACCTAGTAAGTGAATCTAGACAGGATTTTGACACTTTTTAAAACCGGCTGTATCATTTAATTTTATAATTACTTTCTTCTGCCTTGCTAGCTTCCCTCTACTCTCTCTCTCTTCTTGTCTGCCATGTATTTTTTCTTTTCCTCAGGTGTCATGTCTTTGTAGCGTTTTTTGTTGTTTGTGGATTGTGCCTTAATGTGTTCCTTTTTGTTTTTCTTTTGCTGTTCTCTCTTACTTGCTGCCCACTTCCTTCTGCATTCCTTCAATTCATTATCTGTCTTCTTGTTGGAAGTTGATGCATAATGTTTTCTCTTCCTTTCAGCATCTCTGGCGAGATATTCTTTGTGTCTCTCTGGATTCTTTTCCTTTAATTTGCAGCGAGATTTTTCAGCAACACTTTGGGGAATGCTGCTTGGAGTTGCATCTTTCCCACTCGCACGAGAATGTGCCAGTATTATAACCAAGCTATATCCTTACCACTATAGTTTGGGTATAATACTAAAGCAGTAACCACTATAGCAGTAAAATGCTACAACTACAGGAGAGTGAGGGGTTATTCTAACTGCCACCACTGTTTTCCACCACCAGCAGTTGATTAATCTGCAAGCAGAAAAGTAGAAAATCTACATAAAGCAACAGGCATACATACGTCAAATATTTTTGTCCTCTCCGGAAAGTAATATTATGGGCTCTTTTATGGCTTGTATTGTACCAAATATCTGTATATTATTATTTGGGTGTAACTATATGTGATGACAGATGCTACTACATATTTATTTTTGCAAAAAGTGATCATACGGTGGGAATTATGTCATATTCCTTTCTCAGACAACTAAGCATGTTCCAGGAAGCCCAGGTTTAGCCTTCAAAAACTAGAGTAAATGTGTTAAAAGTAATCAAATTCAGCATACTTTATAAACAATTAGTCAATATTGTGCTGGATTAAGCAATAATTGTCTAAAATTCAATGTTATTTCATGTGATTAATCTCCTGTTGAATGCCATTGAATAACTTTCCGGAGAGGACATTTTTGACATGGACATTCAATCAGTGTTGTAACAAGATAAATTACATAAATGTAAATACCTTTTACTGATAATGGATATTCATGACCATGTCAACCTAACAAAACATCAAAATCTATAGCCAGCAAGTAGTTTCCTTATAACTTGTGGCAGTTTCGGTGTTTCCGGAGAGGACACATTTTTGACGGACACTTGTAAGGCAATCAGTGCAGGCCATGCAAATAGAAGGTTATTGGTTACACTCAAACTTTGTAGCATAATATCAGTGCAGGTATATACACACTTGGTAAAACACACAATAAACTTTTAAAAGACCGTTTATTTATATAAAAAAATTATTCTCCAATCTGCATTTCCGGAGAGGACATTTTTTGACGGACGAACGGTGGGACATATTTATTGAGGGTGAAATAAATATTCATAGTCTGAAATGAATAATATGTTGTGGACAAAGTACAGAAGAGGTATTAAATTGATGCAACAACAAATAAAAGTCCCAATTTCTGTTTGTATTTGTTTATACACTGTGAATGCAGTGTAGCTGGAGAAAATGAGATGGCTATTTATCAAAAAAATGGCAATTTTTATGCCATTCGGCCAAAAATTGACATTTTTGTCAAATAAAAAGTGGTCCAAGTTGTGCCATCACTAGTACCAACTACTGGCCCGAATGACAGAGATACTACAGCCTCTCATTTAGCTATTTAGCATACAAGGGTACAAAATACCAGAAATGACCATGACTGTGAAACAGCCTTAATACATGAGTGACTTGCATTTAGTTTTGTGGTCCATTTGGCAACATTATATTGTTCTAACTGCTGAACGCGGCATTGTTTAGGAATAACAGATAATTTTTTATTTTTTTTTGTAGTGTGAAGCTCAAGAGAGAGAGATTGCCGAGCAGGCTCGAATAGAACAACATAAAATTGAGCAGGAACAGGAGAAAGAGGTGAGAAACTAGAATTCGACCTGAGATCCTTTCGAACTGATTTAACCCACCTGGTGTTATTTAACAGCACGACAGGGGCTTGAACTCGAGTCTCTAAGATCTTAAGGCAGCCACCTTAACCATTAATGCACAATTGAAAGCAAATGATGTTCTTTTCTACGTCAGCCTATAAACTCTTTGGATTCCCCTTGTAACAATGCATTTGGTTTTGAGTTTCTCGTACACAGTGGTTTTTGGTAAATCCTTTCTCACCCTCCCCCTCCCCCTGCCTCTCCATTCTCCCTCCTCACCAATGACCGTGCCTGCTTCCTCTCAAACCTCCTTTCTACCCCTGTTAATCCACCCCAAACCCACCTCCTTCAAATTCCCTGTTTTCCTTCCTGAAGGTCGCTATAGTACCATCTTGTTTACCCCGTGTATCCGCCCCATCCCTCTCCCTTCCACAGATCTCCTATTGTCTTTGTTCCCCATTATTTTGTGCTTCCCTCTCCCACCATTCTTGTATTCTGCCTTGTTATATGATTCTGTGTATTTGTTCTTCCACGAGCCTAGACGTGATATACCAAAAAAAACATTTTCCTTCCAAAATATACATGGTAATGTGATTCTTATACAGGCCATAAGAAAATCTCTGGTGCTTTCACTTCCGGATGAACCACCTGATACGCATTCTGAAGCCATGGCAAAAGTTCGAATCAGGACTCCGAGCGGTAACTTCCTGGAGAGGAGATTTCTTGCTGCACAACCTCTTTCATTGCTGCTGGATTTTATTGCCTCACAAGGCTTCCCTCTTCATGAGTACAAGTTACTCTCCACATATCCTCGTCGCGATGTAAGGGAACAGTTTCTGCAATTCACTGTCACTAATCACCATTATCCTCTGCACTATTAAAATCACGGACTAATTGGACCCATAACTAGTACCATTATGCCATTTGGATTTCTGCTTTACTTCCTTATAACAACCTCATGTTTTTATTTGTTTATCCTCAGGTATCTCAGCTTGATGCATCACTGAGTCTACAGGATCTGGGATTGTGTCCTCAGGAAACGCTTTTCTTAGAAGCCAAGCAATAATCGGACTGAATAGAAAAATATGGATGGATGTGGGGGTGGGGGCGGGGGGGGAATTGAAGGGGGGTGGGTTGTGGGGAGGTGGTGTCCTGGAAGAAGGCGTCAGAACAAATTATCACCTCAGCCACACACACCTTCCCTTGGTTTTTTTGAAGCCACGTTCAGTCAGTTCACTTCGCATTTCTCTGACATGCTTTTCTTGTATCTCAATTGTGTAGTTTACCCCCGTTTGCACTCCCAATCCACCAAGTGCTTCTCCCCATCTCCTATCCCTTGCTGAATACCTTCTGCACAGTGTCAGCTCACAATAAAGAGTGGATGTCCCGTGTTCAACTTCCTCCTCACATGTTCACCCTCCAACTCCCATTATTGACCAACACACCTGGTCATCCACCGGCTCTCTCGATCAGCCAGCCACTCATTCTCATGTTTCAGCTCACATCTGACTACCTTATAACCAAAACCTTTTGAAGAGCATAGTTTTCTCCCAAAATTGTGAAAACAAACAAAAACGTTTTTTTATCACTATAGTTTAGTGCAGCTTTTGTGATTTCTGTAATGATTTCATCATTCCGTTGTGTATGGAATATTTGGTGGAGCGAACTATTCTCTTATACTTCTTCCTCAATAGGAAACTTGATATGCTGGGTTTTTTATTTATTTTATATTTTCAAAAGTAATTTTTCAAACTATTTTATCCATTCCCTCGATTATGAATAAATTAGTTTAAATGTTATCACTTTTGCAGACTGAAATACACCTTCGTTTCTCATCTTGCTCTGTTGAAAAACCTGCCAAGATCCTTTTTGTTCATATATGTTGTACAATGGTTATTCCCATTTTGTGTGGATGTAAGGGGGATGTGGGACCGGTGGTTCAAAGGGAAAACCAGTTGGCACAAAATCGATTTTATTAATCTTCAGAAATATCCCATCAATTCATCCGGCAGGTATTAATTCCGAAAAAAACATCTCATGTCTATATAAGCGATCAGGGGCCTGTAGAACTCGGCACGGCTCGTTTCCGAGGCCACCATCTCGACGGATTGATATCAAGCCGTGTTTAAGCGATTTTTCTTTTTCCCAAATAAAAAATGCGTTCTATCCGAAATATCGAGCAATGGGATGATGCAATAATAAACCTAAGTGTGTGTTTGTAACAAGTGAAATAGTTACTTTTGTATTATTATTATTATTATTTTTATTTACAAATGTTCAGAGTGATGGAACATTACAGGAGATGTTTTCTGTGTTCGTTGACCCACAGATGCCCTTTTAGCAATCCCTTAATGTCATCCTCACACTTTATTTTAAAGCATAGTTACCATCATTTTTGTTTGTTTTTTTTAAACGCTGTGACGAGCGTGGAAGGATCGGCAAGTTGCCGTTGATAAAGCGTTGGTGTGATGAGTGATGCAGATTGTGAAGCTCATGTGAAATTATTTTCCGATGTTCTGCGCACTTTTGATTTGATGTGGCCGTTCCACTGCATTGCTAGTGTGTAAATCGTGATTGTCGAGCTACTTGTAAAATGATCGTACTTTCGTCGGATCGACACTAGCTCATTTGTTTGGAAAGCCGAGAAATGAGTCGTTCTGCTTTCTTATAAACCGTCTTTAAACTTGTGTTTTCTGTGAGCATTTTGGTAAATTAGAATCGCTTCGAGTTTTGCAAACATTGACTCTTAACAACAGCTCGGTTATTGGAAAATAGGTTAAAACGATATCTCTCGTCCCAGTTGTTTTGCTGGAGGCCAATGGTTGGTGGGTGTACATTCTTCAACACGATCAAACCAACTCGACGTGCTGTAAGATCTCGTGATCAATCATTGAATCCATCATACAGTCCAAAGCTTAGGAATTTTACATCATACTATACGAATATATATATATATATATATATATATATATATATATATATATATATATATATATATATATATATATATATATATATATATATATATATATATATATATATATATATCTAATTTGAGAAGTCTCTGTGTGTGTGTGTTTGTTTCCTCAGTATGATATATAATTTATTTGCGTGTGTGTTTGTAATCAAGTGACTTCTATGTACTCTTAAACTGCTGGACAGAATGAGTTGAAAACTCTTCATTGTACTTGGAGTGTGCCTGGGTGGGTTTTAGAATTTCATACCCCTGGGGGTCAGGAGGGGAGGAGGGACACAAATTCTCTGTTAATGTGTATCGTATTGCGCTGCTCCCAGTGTGAGGGGGTATTGCAAGTCGTAATAAAATACCCTAATTCTCTGCTTGAAAACCATAGGCATCAGAGAAATGGGGGGATTTTCATGCTAAGTATCATACTGTTTGTGTGTTTATTTTACTTCTGTGCACTCCTGAACCACTGAGCAGAATGCATTGAAAACTGGTGATTATACTAGGGGTGTTGGTTTACTTTCCCAGGTTCAGTGTGGGGGGCAGGGAGAACATCATATCAGTTCTCTTGATGTAAATGTGTATCATATCGTGCCACCTAGTGGAAACCGGTATTACTTATCATAATAATGTACACCATAAACATCATACAAGTGGGGGGATTAACCCGTCTGTTAGGATAGGTTCTTTTCTGGTATGTTTAATGAACACAATCATGTATTCATTCACCGCACCCTTTGTACCACAACTGGGCTGTTGTGCTTACACCTTGGTGATATGAAAAATGTTGCCTGTTTGCAAAGTGCTCATGCAATTTTTAAAATTTCTAAATGACTGGCCTCATAAAAATCTGTTGCTTTTCATTAGTATTTCACTTCATATTCAGCGTTTGAGGATGATGTGTAACGAGGGTTATTTTGTTTGTTATGATTTATTAACGAATGCTATCCAGAGTGTTGTCTGCTTTTGCGATGCTTGAGAGCAATTTGGCCGGATCCAAAGGAATGAAGCACAATGCTAAAAGGAACTTTTCTTTTTTCTCACTTGCTTTTGTTTTAATTAAAGATTCACATTTTTCACGTGCTCATCACTCATTGCTGTTAGCATGAGCACAAGGGAGACCGGACATCCAGATGTCGTGAGTGGACTTCTGCTGGAGTGAAACAATTTATCCGTTTGTGTGAAATTTGTCTGAAAATCTCTTTGGTGATGGAAGGGAAGAAAGCACAGGATAACAGTGGGGTTTGTTCCTCGCTTTTTCGTCATTCTGCTGTGAAAATATATTGATATTGACAAAGACTAATATGAGAAAGGTAATTGTTTTCTCTACCTTTTCCCTTTTTAAAATCTCGCCACAAGAAAAAAATTGTCCGACAGGGTTTATGGTATGAGCCACCCAAAGATGGCTGGTTCACCGATGGTGCTGTCCATATTTCGAACAATTTTTCGGTGACGGACACAATATGGAGGGATAGCATTTTGAGATATCCAGGAAGCCTCTGAGTTGTTTATGTGGGGTTTGAATCTCAATCCAACTATAAACTGTCATCCTAGTTTTTGACATGCAGGGCAATGCAAAGTGTGCCATCCATCTGATGGCCGTTAAACTGGGTGTTGCCTCTCCTAGCATTGGCTAATGGATGTTAACGATCCCTTGTTATCCTTTGCAAAGAGTCGGTGAATTATCACCAGCACCCTGGCTAAATTCCAAATTCCTACTCTAACTTACATGGGGCATTGCATTAGCGGCATTTCTGCACCTCCAGCTAAATTACTGTTCAAACTCGAAGTTTTGTGCTGCACATAAAATGGTCATGAGGGCACATAGCCTTCCCTCCCTCCAAAAATAATGATCATGTTGTTTCGTATGCAGCCTGTGGCTGCTGGTTGCATCATTTAAGGAAGTGCGGCTGTGTTGCTGATGCCACGCCCCTGTTACCAGGTCATCTGGTTTTGCCAACCTTAGAAGGATGGATGACAGGCTGTGTCAACCCACCTGGTGTTATTTCAACAGTTCGACAGGGGCTCGAACTCAAGACCCTAAGACCTCAAGCCAGCCACCTTAAACATTAAGCCAACACCAGGCTATAATAATCATTACACACTTACTAAAATATGCAATTTGGTGTCTGTCTGTGGTCGATGCATTCAGTGTTACTTATCCAATCACAACCAAACTTGACAGGGGGACTAAGGGGTCATAACACAAAGGTAGCTAATTTGTTTGTCCCCCCCCTTTCCCCTCATCGGGATTCTGAAGGTGGTGCTGATGCAAATTCTCTATGTAAATGTGTACTGTGCAGTACTGCTCCCAGTGGTGGTGGGGGAGGGTATTACAAGTGACTCCAGACTTTAGAGGCTTTAATTGTATCATGAGTAAGGGGCCTTCATTTTATTTTTGCACTTTTTTAACCTATGTTGCTTTTGACTTGACTGCAAAAAGTTTGGAGGAATTCTCATGTATTATTGCCTTTTCTGCCTTGGAAAAATATCATGCTTCAGTGTATGCTGTGGATAGCAGCCTGGTCATCGTTCCATGTTATCATGGCGTTTTCCCAAGTCTGCTTCTAATAACAAAAGTAACTGGAGTTCATAGATCACGTTACCCAACACAGTGTTCGAGTACATACTTCAATTTAGATATACTAATGATTTTAAAGATCGATTTAAAAAAAATTCTGGAAGTTTAGTGTTAGTGAAACAATCTTATACACCACCTTATTTAGCATATCCAAGTACTGGAAAATGGAGCTTCTTCGAAGTGATAAGGCAATTTGTGTTCTGTAGTGTTTCAGTGCATTATTCAATTAAAGTATACTATTAAATTTAAATAAAATAAAGATTGTAAAATTGGTATAAATTAATTAATTCTGGAATTTACCACCATTGACGCAGTCTCTCTTACACCACCTTGTCTGGCATGTTGCATTAGTTATTTGTGCCTGTTGTTTGTGGCCTTTATGACGTCCTTGGAAACAGTAAGCTTCCCGTTTGGAATGATTTCCAGTTTTGTTTGACTGACAGACAGCCGTGTGACTGACTGGAGGAAAAAAATTATCTCACTCCTCTCTACACATGTGCGATTGGGACAAATTCAGAGACAAAGTACTGTAAAACAGCATGTTTGTTTTCTGATTTGTGTTCAAAATACAGCAATCAATTTAAATGTTGTTCCTCAATCATAAACTGATGTTTCGAGATAGATGGATGGACATGAACCAATTGCTTACCCCACTTTTTGCTTCATGTGTGTGGGGTATAACAATGATGATAGCATAAAATATTAGCATTCTTTAAAAAATAATATTAACTCTGCTCATGCTAATAATAATAAAGATAATAACATGACCCCCTGAACCTCCCCCCCCACCCCTTCCTTGTTGCATTTGTAGGGAGTGGTGTTTCCAGTAATACTAAAGAGGGAGAGTTTGCTGATATTAATACATCATACTAAAATACGTATGCAATTTGGTGTCTGTCTATTTATCTCACTGTGATGCATTTGGTCGTTACTTATGCTATCTCAACCAAACTTGCAGGGGGACAAAGGGTCCCACGACAGAGGTTCTAGCAACTTCAATTGCCCTCTCCCCCAGTGGTTTTCCACCTTGGACAAATGCTATGTTAAGATGTATAGATAGCCTATCGTGGCGTTTTGTGGAGCACACCTACCAGAAGTAAAAATTATTATAACCACAAACTATTCAGTGAATTCCTTCCAATGTATGATAACCTTCTTTTAAAAGTTGCTCGTGTTGCTTAGTTTTTTTGTGCACAGAGTCAAGGCTCGTGGAAGAGCTAGAACACAGAACGGATCAGGGCGCAACATAACAAACGGAACAGCAGAAAGAGAAAGGAGAAATGCCAACAGTAGTGCCATGTGATAAATTAGACAGAGATGGATGAAAATGGATATGGGTAACAATGAGGGGTATGGAAGAACACAAGGGGTGGATAAGATAGATACAGAAGAAACTAGAACGGCACTTGTTAGAGCACATACATCCACCCCGTAATGCCTGATCCACAAGAACATATCACGCCCAATAAATTTTTGAAATATCATGCTATATAATGTTTTTGACCCTATCTCTCAATGGTAAAGAAACACTTTAAAATTAAGTATTTCTCGTATCCAGATCCAGATTTTCACCAAAATCAAATCAATTTGTCGTGTAGTAGAGTCATATATGGTGGTTCCGTGACCGTTGAAAGCAAAGCAAAATTTTTTGATTGATTTTGGTTCATTGGAATATTTAGAAAAAAATTAGCTCCTATGTCCATCACAAAAGTGCGGGCTAACTCCACCAGAGGGCGAAGTCCAAGATGGCCACCGCTCGATCGGTCAAAAAGGAGATAATGGCATAACTTTGGAACCAATTGACATAGAAACATGTTTAATGTGTCTTTTTATATTGATTTCAGCATGAGAAATTCAATGAAATTGTCTGTTTTATGCTTTATGGTCAAATTGATGGTCAAAATACATATTTCCTGCCAAAATTAGCTAAAAGTGAATGTTTTTGCTAGATATATTTCAGATACAGGAAAAAAAGTTTAGGCTAAAGAAATTGTTATTGAATATAACAGTTCAAAAGAAACTTTAAACAGATTTAAGATATTTAATCACAAGATGCATCATGAATATCAGATAATCACAATCATCACAATTTCAACTAAATTATTACATTAATATTTACGAAATACTGACTTCGTACAGCAACATCACTGAAGGTATATGAAGCTGTTTATATCTGTGCTTATTCAGCCCATTAATACACTATGTTTAAATAAGACTCATTAGCATGGTTCTCATACTTTCATTATTTATATATGACATACTCATTACAAAATGTTTGTGTAAATGCATCTTAGATTTCAACCAAAATGATATATTCATTTATTGTAACAAATACTGAATATGGTAACACTGAAACACAAACATATCTGATGTTCACCAAGGGTTTGACACTAATTCTAGTGCTAAGTACAATGTAAATGTATTTGGAGAATCGAGAAAGTTATATAACAAAATGTGTCAGAAGCATGATTATAAATAAACTGAAGTTTTATCATGATTATGGTTTTGAGAATTGGTATGAGCATACCCCTCTTCTTTGTCATATGGATGTTATTCTTATTGACATGAATGACTACTAAATATGTTATTTTCTTACTGTGCTTCCCAGGAAGATTAATATTGTCAAATGTTAATACATGTCAGAGTCACAATCTGACCCCGAGGAAGACTCATCATTATCGGAGAAGGATAGATCGGATGAATCCTCATTCTCAGGTACCTCCACTTGACCAAATTCATTTGGTAAAGCAGGAATTGTATATCTTACTGGAAGACATTTGCCATCCACAAGATGCCAGCCATGTGAGAGTGGTGATGGGTGTGACTTCTTAAGAATTTTTTCTGTATGAAGGCCAAGTAGTTTGCACGCATCACATGCATTTTTAAGGAGTCATGATCTAGTGGGAGGTGCATGGTGGACTTCTTCTTTGAGTTTTTCCACTTGACTGCTCTTGCCTCTGCTAAAGTTGAACTCTTCCTATCAGAATAGATATACTTTATGACAAATTTGATCATATCTCTCAATACAGCATCTGTGGCAGGTATACTTTCCCCACACTTCTGTAGTAGGTGGCGTGCTTCTTCATTACTCACAATTCGATCATATACTTGTTTCTTCCCATGATCATAAAAGCCAGAATTGCTGTCACATCCACTGAGCACATGAAGTGGTATGATTACGTCTACAACTTCATCATTACAGAGAGAATGGCAGAGCATGACTTTCTGCTTCTTTTTGATACATAAAAGACCATCTGTATGATGTGAAACGTATGCAGCCTGTACATACACATCAGTATCTTCACTGTCTATCATGACAGCCTCTGTGTAGCCAGCATTTCTCAGTGCCCCATATATGGTGAACATTGCTGTGTCTGCTTCAGACTGTTTACACTTGGTGACAAACTTCCTCACAAGTTTTTAGCTTGGTTCATCTGTTTCCCACACAATAGATTAGAATTTGTGGAACTTTCTGAGAGACTTCAGAAAATGCATCCTTGAGGAAGTTTTGCAGTCGCTGCTTGTTACGTTCTCCACACATAATGGTCTTGAACTCTGTGAAGGATGGAAAGGAATCATCAGACTTCATGAAAACATTGGGTACTGTGCCTTGTAACATAGTTCGTTGTTGTCGTTCACAGTCTTTGATGCTGTAAGACAAACAGTATGGGTCATTAACACATATGATGATCTCTGCAGATATGCTGAAAAGATAGTCAAGATTGTGTTGTCAAGGCACTCCTCGAGGAGTGCCTTGACAACACAATCTTGACTATCTTTTCAGCATAGTCTGCCCATAAATATTTAGTCTCGTGCCCCTTCTCACGATCTTCCGTGGTTGGTGTTGCAAGACGCCAAATGAACCCCATATCAACTATGGCAGTATATGTGGTTGGTGAATCAATTGTTGACATGGTCATCTTTTCCAGAAGCTTGCTCTTCTGTACCTTCCTCATTGTCCCATTTACTTTGAAGAGTGCAAGGCTTTCCTCAGTGATCCGATTAGCCATGATATCGGATAATTCAACAGCACCACTTTTCTCAACAAGACTAATTACTTCAGACATTTCCTTATTTTCCATCTGTTCAGATTTTATTTTCTTGTCCTCAGGGGTCTGTTTGGTAGACCGAGCTTTTTCAAAGTTGAGGCGTGAACTACGATGGATTCTTTCTTGAAGATTTTTGGATTTACTGTACACCCTTCCTTCCATGAAAGAATTAAGCTTTTCCTCTCCATCATTTAAGGCTGATTGAAAGTCCGCTACTAGGCGTTCTGGAGCTGCAATACCAGATTGCAGAGTATGGAGGGTTGGAGTAGCGAGATCAAAGGGGTCACATTCAAACTCCTCAAAACATGCATTCAAATCTTGAATAGCTTGTTCATCAGATTTCATACGAGTTGGGGTACACTCGGCATGCTTCCTGGTAGTTGATGCCTGTTTAGTGTCATTTTGTACACAAGCTCTCACTCGAAGGATGTTGTTAACGTTCCGTGTGTTTGCCAACAACTGCTTCTCATTCTTCAAGATTGACAGCCAGCCAGACTTCATCTTAGAGCCTTTGTTCATTGTGGTCTCAATCCAGATATCCAGAGCTAGAGCTAGAGTAGGGATTACCAAACATTGACTGGGCAAACATACCACTTGCCAAGAACTCCTCCTGCTCTGTAGGCAATGTACATAGCATTGACCAAAAGTCAGGAAGCCACCGACCATACTTGTTATTGTCATAGATTTGCAGCCAGGGGAGCATCTGACGAAGTGATGACTTAAACTCTTCCCAATTACGACGTCTTAGTGAGTGGATGTTCATCATCAGTACCTCTACCATTTCCAGGAAACTGATCCAGTATTTGGCCATGTCGGACTGCTCATACTGCTGGAAAATTTCATTGAACATATTCAGACCTTGGTCTGCTTCCAGCTGAGCATGACAAGTTTCCAGGTCAGTCTCAGAAAAGGCCAGTGGAGCTCGGAGCTGATCCAGTTGACTTTGTGCATTTTCAGACAGCATTGAGTCATGCAAATGCCTTTTTAGTAGCCGATGAATTAGTGCCTCATACATGAGGCGTAAACAGCGAATGGCACATTTGTAGTGTTTCCCCCCCCGAGAGCCTGATCAACCGAACCAGCTGCAATAACTCCAGCTGCAACCAGAACATCTGAGAGGCCTGAACCTTTGAAACGCTTGTAGATAGCATATATGAATGATAACTGAATATGGAATGGCCCCATAAAAGGAAGGATTTTGCCAAAGTTGGTTGCATTCTCAGACTTGAGATCCACTAGATGAACATAAACTGGCTGATCACCAACCAAGAGTGCAAATGGCATGTTCTTCTCGTCAATGGCAATTGCTAGTTTACACTTCACATCATTCAACACGTCTTGTTTGGGGGATCTGGATATGTCATGTGATAGTATGCTTCACTCTTCTCAACTGGCTTGGAGATGCTGGCATGAAACCCTGCAAAGCTTGGAGCTTGTGGTTGTTCAACTGTTGTACGAGAACCATTGCTTTGTGTACGAGCTAGTGCATGAATGACTCCACGTTTCCTCTGTGCCAATGTAGATTGTGGAATATCTGCCTGTGGTTTCTCTCTCAGGGGTGGTTCACAATGTTTCAAGGTCTTGTATGGAGTGACAAACTGCATCTCAGATCCTATATCTTTAAGGGTATGTGACAATTCATTGGGATTGGTTATTCGGTTCCCCATGTTGCTTTTTTGACTTCAAGTGTTGTAGGTTGAACATACATGACATTTGTCCGATGTGCTTGACCAGCTCCTGTGAGGGTATCATTCTTGACGTCATCATTATCAACAATGGCAATTGCAGGTCTTCCCACAGCAATTTCATATGGACAAATTTGACACAGTTGCAGGTCATGTACTGCCCAGAAATCACGGAGTAGTAGGACCTCATTGTAGCTTATGCCAATACCATATTTGTGCATAGCATTCACCAATTCCTTGCTCAATGCTAGGCCATGAAATGTAACTGCCAGATTTGCCTTGAACGTAGTTTGCTTCCCAGTCACATAACTGGTTAGTATTGATGCAAATGCACAGACATTCGGAGTATATTCAATGGATTTCTTCCCTGGGTGTTTCATCCACACAATTAGCTTTAGTAGAAGCTCACTGAGGTCTTCCTTCTCCTCAAGTTCAGTAATGTATGGAGGCCATGATATGGTCTTGGTGCATTTTATGTGATCTTGGAGGCGGCCTGCTACATTCATGACCAGTTGCTCATCACTGACTCCCCAGGAAAATATAGCAGCTTCAATGTATGTGCCACCTGCTGAAGTGTCATACACCAGCTCACTCATATTCTTCTGCTGCCTTGTATGAAACCCTATGCCAGCACCAAATTCCTTAATGAGGAGTTCCTTGATGTAGCTGGACTTTGCACCTGATGTGTTGAACCCAAAGTTTGCAGTGATTTTTTTTTATACTCAGTTAGGAGCCCTTGTACAGTCCTGAGCTCATGTTCCTGAAAGATTACCTCACATACATAATCATAGAACATCTGCTGTACCTCAATGATTTGGACACCTTGGAGGTGTAGTCATCCAGCATCAGTGATTACTTTATTTGTAATGTTCTGCATCCAACAGTAGTAATGATAACGTATTTCTGTGGCAAATGGGTCAGTGGTGGCATCAATAAGTTTAACAAGACTATCCCTTATGTCAGGGTCTTCAAGTAAGACAGTGTGTCTTTTGAATTTCTGCAATGCAATATCTGTTGACATCAAATGCCAACCACCTTTAGAATGGCCAGGATGTTTTGTGTCCTTGGGTTTCATGCACCAGACACAGAGGTGCTTTTGATGCAGCAAACCTGTACCTGCGCACAACTTTTTGGGATCACTTGGCCCATATTGGCACTGTTCAGCAAGAACATCCTTATCACTTGTTGGTGTCACAGTGTCACTTCTCTCCTTTTTCCCCTTGCGTGTTTTTGCTTGAGACAGCTTTACTGAGCTTGATAGAGTTACTATACATGACTGATGCATATGTAAACCTGATGGACCACGCTCCCAATCCACTGTATCAAACACATCAGTAAACTTGTCCAAACCTTGCCATTTTGGGGATTTTTCCTTCAAGTGTTCCCATTTAGTTGCTGTAAACCCATGAATGGCATCTCCACTATTACAAGGTTTGCCACATTGCAGAACACAGGCAAAGCTTATCTCCTTTTCATTTTTGCTACCTTTACGTTTAAATGGACCAGGATCATATTAGTCAGGTTATGATTTTAAGATGGACCAGACACCACTTCCTATACTTTGCAGGCCTCGTTTTTTTTTAGTTTGGTGTCTCAGGATGAAGAATAAAGAGGCCTGCTCGGGCATCTCGATTGCGAGCACATCACAAATTGTATTTGAACATAGGTACCCACCAAAAAATGAGTGCAATTTTCGGTATTACTAATTTTTCAGAAAATGTTTCATAATGTCCTCAAATGTCAAGTTAGACAGTTAATTTCAACCCCGAGTAAGGACTTTGGCATGATCTTTCATATGCTGAGGCCAAATGTGTCAAGTTTTGCCAATTAGAGTTTGAAAAAATGATTTTTCAGTCAAAATTGCCTGCAAAATTTGCTAAATCAGCAATAAATATTGTTTGCATTTGTCTTAAAATCAATTAAACAACTAATATTATTATTATGTTGTCAAAGGAACATAGTAGATGCAATAGGGACCACTGGTCGTCATAATAATAATAATACCGAATATAAGTACATGTACATGTGTTCATACACATGTTATATACATGTATATACAATGAACCTGAGTGTTGTTGAGCCTGGTGTTGGCGCAGTGGTTAGGGCAGTGGCTTGGGATAGTGGCTTGGGATCCAAAAGGTCCTGAGTTCAAGCCCCGTTGGGCCACTGAATTAATACACCAGGGGGTTGACTCAGCCTGTCATCCTTCCGAGGTCGGCGAAATGAGTACCAGTGTATTGGGCCGGTGTATACCCCGGTTAAAATAGGTGTACCATATCCCTGTGTCGTAAGAGGCGACCAGGGTTGCGTCAGGAAGGGCATCCGGCGTAAAACATGTGCCAAATCACTATGCAGATCATACGGATGATCCGCTGTGGCGACCCCTAAAAAGGGAGCAGCCGAAAGAAGAAGAAGATACAATGAACATTATTTTGCAGATAACGGTAAACCACACTTTTTTCTTGCTAGAATGGTGGTTTGGATGTGCACGCAACATGAGCAACAGGTT
>NC_140966.1:81784266-81811766 GCF_056783735.1 Eptatretus burgeri
AGTTTGCCTTGGATGCCATATGGAGAGAGTTTTGAAAGTAAGGCATGATGCCAGACTGTATCAAAAGCTCGAGATGCCAGGACAGAAGCTAATTGGTCTGTAGTTAAGAGTATCGGTTTTTGCACCGTTTTATGTAATGCAGTGATGTTGGTAGTTTTCCAGGCAGATGGAAGATGATATAGGATAAAGCGCAGAAGAGAGGAAATGCAAGAGCAGCCAAGCAAGTTTTTAGGACACGTTAGCTGATGCCGTCTGGAAAAGTAGCAGATTCAGGGTTAAGGATTAAAGAAACTTCTCCACCTTCTCAGGTGCAAAAGACAGTGTCCAGGAGCAGTTGGGTGTGACTGGGAGGGTGGGTAAGAGATAATGGGGTTGGGGACAATATTTGAAACAAACACAGAATTGAGGCATCCGGCCTTTTCACGGGCATAGTCAACTGCGGTGCCATTTCAGGAGAGCATAGATTAGAGACAGATTTGAGGTGTCACCAGGTTTTCGAGGAGGGAGACCAGTTTGAAAATTCAATCTTGAGATTGGACAGATGTTGTTTTCTGGCTCTCCTGAGAGTGGACACACTATAGCTGGCCTTGGTGGAAAATAACTATTTTTCCACAACTTGGATCAGCATACCAAAGGAGAATCTTTAATTTCATACATACAGAGGAAGAACATTCAATGATTCACTGAAACATTTGAATGAACTTCACTGAAACAGAAGCCCGAAGCAATCCCTCTTATACACAATTTGACATCCAAAAAATGGGATGGTGAGACATTTGGCAATTCAACTACGGGATGAGCTGATAGGCACGAGGGAAAATAACTCAGAACTGCAATACGTGGCCACTTTGGGTGGGAGGGAGAGAATGACACAATCATGGCAAAAGTTTGGAGTGTTAACAACCAGGTCAACCTGTTTCTATGCAGCGAACAAGACCATTTTTCCTCGTAAGATATTCATTTTATCAATATGTAGGTCAAAAGACTCTCAGGAAAAGGGAAACATTACTGACAGCCAATTTGACGACAGTACAAAAATTAAGTTTATAAAGTACCAGCAACAATTCAACAAGTGAATATAATTGAGAATACATGAATATAATTATTTTTCTTCCACATATGCAAACTGAAGATGAAATGGGATGAATTTGTGCCTAAAGGCCCGGTCACACCTTGACGTTTTAGCCAGCGATGGCAACGTGTTAAAATGTATGTAAAACGCTGGCTTACGTTGAACTTTTGATGTTTTTTTTTTAAAGATTCGGACGTATTCATAGCGACTTCGTCTTATGTGTAACGCATTGGTAACTACACAGAACGTTTCGTTGTGTTATAGATAACTTATACCAACGAATGCTGAACCTGTTGTCGGCCTACACAACCGATGCCCAACGATAGTCTAACTCAGGCATAGCGCGTTGCACGCATCGCCGACGATGTCGTGACGTAGCCTATTAAAAGGCTGACGCACAACGATTCAAATCATAACTGCCGTAGTAATGGAAGGGTCAAAATCGCGGTCACACCTTGGCGATCTTACCAGCGTATGCCGACCTAAGAAATATGTGTCTAAAACGTTGGGGGCATGTCGAATACGGCATGGGTAAGTTTGGTATACATGAGTAGAACGCTAAATACGCTATCATAAGTCGTAGTAAGTAGAGTACGTCAAGAAATTTTGAACATGTTCAAAATTTTACGACGTACTCGGCGTATGACACACGTTCCGCATGCGATGGGGATAAGTTTTACACACGATATGTGGACGCTTACACACGTCCACAAAGGCTACTTATAAGCTACTCATAAGTCGAAACACGTCGCGGTAATGTCATTTTTACGCGAAACTTATTTCTAACTTATGTTTGACGTGCTTTGAACCAATTCTTTACGTAGTCCCAACACACATCGACGTATGTAGACGTATTCCAATGACGTCTTCCGGTCGACAAAAAAAAAAAAAAAATGAATGTGTTTCTCGCTTACAACTGCCATATAAAGACGTGTTCCCAGCGGTTTTGGGAATTGGTATATAAAAATGGTGTTCATAAAAGGGGAACCCAACAGTGTTTTCGAGGTCCTTTTTGAGTTGATGTCCATGTCAGCAGTAACAGTATCAGTATCAGTATTCGTATTCGTATCAGTAGTAGTTTGTTCATGTTGGCAGTAGTAGGTGGGTGTGAGGGGGAGGGTGTGGGTTATGATGGATCGTCCTTGCGTCCGCGTGTCCACGGGTAGGTTCATAGGCTGCCACTCAACGATTTAAATGGCTGCATCTCCACTATTGAAAGTAGACGCTTGCACTCAACAATTGGATTTTTTTTACACTCAACGACTTTGAAATGGTACCACTCAGCTAGTTTCATTGTTTACAATGAACGATTTAAATTGCTGTCACTCGCCTTTGTTTTTTTTTGTTTTTTTTTTTGTTTTTTTGACGCTGGGGTTTGGAAATTTGAAGCGTTTCTTCTGAACGTGTTAAAACGCTCAAACTCGACTATTTTAAATAGACGCTGCCGATAGACAATTGGAATCATAGCCAAGCTCGACATCGAAGTGTGAACATCCTCGTCATGCCGAAGAAAAGTTTGAAGAATGCTGCAAATAAGTGTCCTGGCCGTGGCCGTGGACGCTGACGCAAGGACGATCCATTATACCGACGTCTTTCAGCCTATGAGTAACTTAAAAGTAACGTCTGTCGATGTGTGTCAACGATCGCGTAACGTGCCAACAACACGTTAATCATAGGTTAGAAATAAGTTTCGGGTACGCTAAACATTACCTCGCCGTGTCTCAACTTATGATTAACTTACAAGTAGCATGTGTTGACGTCTGTCAACGATCGCAGACCGTGCCTACAACTTGTGGCCAGCGTAGCGGAACGTCTGAGTCATACGCCGGCATATGTCGTGAAATTTCAAGCCTGAAAAAATTTGAGGACAACCGAAAAGTACAACGTTTAAAGCCAACGTACTACGACGTATGCCAGCGTGCTCTTAATGTTATCAAAACTTACCCATAACGTATTCAACGTTTGCCAGCGTTTTAGAAAAAAAATTCAAAAATCGGCATACGTTGGCTAAAACGTCAAGGTGTGACCAGGCCTTAAGGGAGAGAAACTTTCTGTGGAAGAATTCCCAGGCTGAGTTAATATCATGGGTGGTAGATCCAGTATGGGAGACCAGTCCTGAAGTGTGATGGTTGCTTGCAGTTCCTGCCAGTTTGCCTGAGTGAACTGCCAGACTCACCGTTGCTGAGGCTGTTCTCTGAGAATATCCAGAGATGTTCACCTTCACAAGCAACATGATCAGATGGACCAAGGAAGAGCAAGATACATTGGTGGGAAAGTTAGTCAAAACTAAATCCTGAAGGAAGGATTTACCAGACAGGCATCTTGGTGGAAAAGTTTACACATTGAGTCAGTTCCATAGTCACAGAAGTCCTTTGTGGAAGCGCCATGCCTCGTGAGAGGGGTACCAACACCCAACCAATTAGTATGGTGACAATTTGACAATTGAAATCGTCACATATAAGTCAGGGAGAGTTGGGATGAGTGAATGAAAGTTGATCCATGTCATCTCAGAGAGAGAGAGAGAGAGAGAGATAGAGATAGAGATAGAGATAGAGATAGAGATAGAGATAGAGATAGAGATAGAGATATATATATATATATAGTTACATTTGCAGATGGAGGAGGCACTGTTTTGAGGATAGCGCAACTCACAGACAATCATGAAGTGGGAGTGGATGGGAAGTCAAAGCTAAAGGTACTGGGGTTTGGGAGGTCTCAGAGCAGCATCCACGGGCAGCTGCAGCTCATAGCCAACCATCAGTGATGCCGGTAAGACCCTGGTGGTGGAGTTTTACGTCACCCTGTGGTGAACTCCATGGCTCTCTAGGAACGAAAAAAAAACTCTGCTGAGGCGAATTGAGGCCTATTGTCAGTGGTGATAGCCTGAAGTAACCGAGGCCCATTGTCAGCATGCAAAAAGCATGTCCAGGATGTCGACCATTGCTCCAGTGTGACTATCCCCATGGAGGTTACCTCTGGCCATTTGCAGTGCAGGTCATTGGCCACCAGCCAAAAACACTGGTGATGTAGAACACTGGATTTTGCCACAAATGTCTAACTGGTTCTTTTCCCATGACCAGGTTTGATCAGACGAGAGGCTTGGCTGGAGGGCCAGTTTTTACCATGGCTTCAATGTCCATGTCAATCACTGACGACCACACCAAGTCCCGGCACATGACCCTCATGCATCATCCCCAAAGCATGCGAATGCAGGGCACTTAGGACCACAGTGCAGAGCCCGTGGGCCACACAGGTGTCGTTCCAAGCAGGACAGCTCCTATTTGACCGTGAGAATGTGGGCACGTCTCCAGGAAACTTTTTCCTGCATACAGTGCCTTCGGAAAGTATTTACATCCTTCGACTTTTGTCCCATTTTATTGTGTTGCAACCTGAATTTAAAATGGATTAAATTTAATTTTTTTTATCAACGATTATACACAAAATACCCCACAATTCGAGAATGAAAACATATTTTGAGAAATTGATTAATAAAAAAAATCAAAATCTGAAATGTCTTGTGTCAATCTACAAATTGAGCTCAGGTGCATCCAATTTCTTTTGATCATCCTTGAGATGCCTCCATAACTTTATTGGAGTCCACCTGTGGCCAATTCAATTGATTGGACATGACTTAGGAAGAAACACATCTTTCTGTATAACATCCCACAGTTGACAGTGCATGTCAGAGCAGAAACTCTACCATGAAGTCCAAGGAACTGTGCATAGAACTCTGAGAGAGAATTGTGAGGAGGCATAGATCTGGAGAAGGGTATAAAACAATTTATAGTGTTGAAAGTTCCCAAGAGTACGGTGAATTCCATCATTAGGAAATGTAAAGAATATGGAACTACCCAGATTCTTTCTTGAGCTGGCCTTCCGACCAAACTGAGCAACTGGGCAAGAAGAACCTTGGTCAGGGAGGTGACCAAGAACTGAATGGCCACTCTGACACTACAAAGTTCCTTCACTGAGATGGGAGAACCTGCCGGAAGGAAAACAATCTCTGCAGCACTTCACAAATCTCGGCTTTATGGGAGAGTGGCCAGACGGAAGCCACTCCTGAGAAAAAGGCACATGACAGTATGCCTAGAATTTGCAAAAAGGCAAAAGATTCTGTGGTCTGGTACGATGAAAATTGAACTCTTTAACCTGAATGCAGAGCACTACGTCTGGTAGAAACCGAGCAAAGCTCATCACCCATCTAACACCATCCCTACAATGAAGCATATTGGTGGCAGCATCATGCTATGGGGATGCTTTTCAGTGGCAGGGACTGGGAAACTTGTTAGGATAAAGGAAACGATAAATGGAGCCGAATACAGGCAAATCCTTGATGGGAACCTGCTTCAGAGTGCAAAAGACCTTAGACTGCGGTGAAAATTTACGTTCCAACAGGACAATGACCCCAAGCATACATCAAAAGCAACACTGGAATGGATTCAGAACAAGAATATGAAAGTACGTGAGTGGCCCAGCCAATGCCCAGACTTGAATCCCATTGAGAATCTTTGGAAAAACTTGAAGATTACTGTTCACCAATGCTCCCCATCGAACTTGACAGATCTTGAGCAATTCTGCAAGGAAGAATGGAGAAAATCCCCAAATCCAGATGTGCAAAGCTGAGACAGACATACTGCCTTGTAAATTGTTGTTGTTGTGAAACGTGGTTCTTTATGGCCAGCCTTGTAAATGTAAATAAAATGGAGGAAAAGATCACAGGGTGGGCAATCACATACTGAGAGAAAATAGCCTTAGACTACGTAGTTAGCACAACACCACCCTACCCCCCCCACCCCCGTGTGGTGGCACGTAACAATCTTAAGCTCACAGTTGTCCCCGACTTGCATTACATTGATATGTCTCCTACCCATTCATGGGCCATGCGATGCTATACTATACTATACAGTCCTATCTTCACAATGGGATCTCTCCATCATCTACCCCCACAAACGTAACAATACTAATTGATGCAGGACCTTTCAGCTTTTCATTTTGAATTAATTTGTAAAAATTTCGAAAACATGTTTTTACTTTGTCATTTTGGGATATTTTGTGTAGATACGAGACAAAAAATTTCAATTTAATCTATTTTAAATTCAGGCCGTAACACAACACACTGTGAAAAAGTCGAGGGGTGTGAATACTTTCTGAAGGCACTGTATCTGCCCACATAAGGAGTAATCCGGTGTTCTTGTAGCATTGAAAGCAGAGCCACTATTGACAGCACTCTCCAGGGCACACATATTGCCATTGCGTTATTTTGCGCAGAGGAGCCAGGGTTTGTGTCAGCAAGGTTATTGGGCTGCTGTCAAATCAATGCTGCCTGTTGTGAGGCTGTGGAGGGCGTCGACAAAGCAGCGAGTTTATCTGCACAGTTGGCAGTGGACTCAAATTGAAATGGAATTTCCACAGCTTTTGAACGGTATAAATCATCCGGTTCTCATAAAAATCTCTCATGCACTTTTGCATGACATATATTTGATGAGCAATTCCTTTATCATCACTTCTTGCAGGGTCCTGAATTGACAGGAGCGAGCTAAGCCTCTCAAGTTTGCAATGTACTGGTGTTCTGACTCACCCCACAGTTGTTGACACTGTCTGAAGAGAAACTACTGGAGAAGAACCTCTGTGGGGCTGAGAAGTGAGTTTTCAGAAGGATCACTGTCATAGCGAATGTAGTAGCAGTGCCAAGTGTCCCAGATATCTGCTGGCCTAATGCACTCTGGCGTTGGAGTAGTAAAGCTTTTTTTTTTCTTCTTGTGTCACTCGCATCTTCCAAAATGAGTGTAAGTTTCAAAAGACCAATTCCAGCGAGTCCATGGCATGGGAGGTTCGCTTGATGGCCAGGTGCTATAAACCACTGCAGTCATTGAAAAGCAAACGTTAACTCGCAGCACTGATGTAACATGCTAGTGTGTGGACGTAACAAAAGTATCAGGAGACACGGTGCTGGCTTACTTGCAGGCTGGGCAGAGACGCCAATGCCACTTTCTCATTGGCTCTCCCTTCAGACCAATTTTCACCTTGCATACCCTTCTCCACCGGCTCCACATATCGCGGGTTGAGAGACATAATGTTGGAACTGCATTTTTGGCGAGGTTGAATGGAATGGCTCATGTCTAACAAAACACCATTTATCTTTCATTAGCGATTTGCAGGAAATGGGAAATTTTCAGTTACAACATTATGTCTCTCAACCCACGATATGCTGTGTGGCGTGCAGTGCGTCTCTCCACCATGGTTTCTCCTTGGGTCTCCGATGTATGCGTTCACCATAGCATCTCTGCATCTTCCTCCATCTCTCTGCGTCTTCAGTTCTCCCTCCATCTCTCTGCGTCTTCAGTTCTCCCTCCATCTCTCTACTGTGCAAGTGTCACTGACTTTTATAGCCAGCCCCTCTCCCCCGCCCGGCTAGTGTTGTGCATGCGCCCTCACAGTGCTGAGGTAGCTCACATGGATGTGCCATTCCACCAGTGTGTGTGCGAGGGGTATGGAGTAGCTCATGTGGCGTTGTCTGGTGTAAAGAATAATGGGGGTGCTTTGAGAGTTAAACAGAGGGAAGATGGGCAATAATAGAGACATGAGGGTGAGGATGATTGGGTAGGGGGGGTGACCTAGATAACTGATCCTGGTTGTTGTGAATTCGGGTTATAAACACTTCTGGTAACACTCATGAAGAGATAACTGATGAATAATTAACCCTTAACTCATTTTTGTGACAGCCCCATTTTTCCTGTCAGATTTATCCTGAGTTACAACCATAGCTGGGTTGGAAAAGGATGAAAATGATCATCTAACAATGGTTCTCTCCTCCTCTCATACCCAAAACATTCAAAGTGGAGTGAATGCCGTCATGTACAACTTATTCTCTCAACCAGGATCCTTTCCTTCACAGACAGGTCAGGTCAAGTATGGGAGAATGCGCCAGAGCAGCGCGTCGCTGCGTCCACTTTCCGCTGGTACTCCAAGGGCCTCTGTCTGGCCATCCCCCATCTCCTTGAGATGCCGATCAACCTGCTGCAACCATGAGGCATGTGGTCAGCCCATTGGCCTTCTCCACTCATGAGACTCCCTCACTGAGGGAATCTGGTGAGCCGGATCAGCATCAGGAAAATGAGCCCCATGTCCTTGCAGCCGCAGCTGACGCTCACTGAGTATGCAGGTAACAAATCTCATTTGAGTCTCTCTCAGCAACTGCTCGTTGGACACAAAGTCTGACCAGCAATAGCCAAGGATTCTCGGAAGAGACCTGGTACCAAAGGAATTAAGTCTCCATCTCAGATCGTTGGAGCCCAAGTCTCACATCCATAGAGCAAGACTGGACACACCAAGGACCTGAAGACTTGGACTTTCGTCCTCCCGTACAGGTACCGGCAGCGCCACACCCCATTATCCAGTGAATCCATGACTCCCCAGGCCCGACGCAGACGTCTATTGACCTCTGACTGACAGCCAGCAGAGACATGAATATCACTGCCAAGGTAAGTGAATCTCTCCACGACCTCAACATCCTCACCACAAACGGGCACAGACAGGACAGCAGCATCCAAGATGTCATTGAAAGCCTGGATCTTAGTTTTGACCCAGGAAACCCATAATCCCAGCGGCTCTGACTCCTCATTCAGCACCTCGAGGACCCCCAAACGGATTTCTAAAGTCTCCGCAAAGATAACTGCATCATCTGCGAAATCAAGGTCAGAGATCTTGACATTCCTAAACGATGAACCGGAGCTTAATCTCTCCGACATCCTCCCGAGAATCCAGTCCATACAAGTGCTGAAAAGTGTGGGGGCAGTACACACCCCTGACGAACTCGAGTAACAACTGGAAATAAGTCAGAGATGGTACCACCGCATCTCAAAGCACTCTCAGTACCAGAGTAGAGTTCAGACATCAGATCAATCAGATTTGGTGGCACCCCACAAAGACCAAGAATCCTCTCGAGGGCATCCCGATTCACTGAATCAAACGCTTTACATAGATCAACATAAGCTGCAAGCAGCCCCTGCAAAACTCTCGTCTGCGTTCGGTGAGGACCCGAAGAGCAAGGATACGGTCCATCGTTGAACTCTTTGGTGTAAAGCCTGACTGCTCTGGATGCTGGTGCTCAAGCAGATGGTGGCGAACCCTATCAATAATTATCCGAGCAAAGACCTTGCCACAGAAAAGACCACTGAGAGCAGCGTCACCCCCTCGGTAGTTGTTGCAGTCTTGGCAATAACCCTTCCCTTTCCAGAGAGGGACAACAAGGCCCCTCTTCCAGTCAGTTGGGATGATGCTTGTGTTCCAGGCAGAGCACAGAACTGCATGCAACGACATTAGTGCAGCATTTCCAGCAGCCTTGAGAAGTTCAGCATGGATGCTACAGATCCCTGGAGCTTTACCCCATTTAAACCGGTTCACCGCAGCTTGTGTTTCCACAAGCAAAAGTGGACCACAGTTGATTGGAGGGTCAGCAACAGTTATTGTAACACCTGGAGAGCCATGGAGAGTTATTGTAACACGTGGAGAGTAATACCCCTGATGTCCAACTCGACAGCTGGTGGATCAGCCTGGTACAACTGCTCAAAGTAACTGGCCCAGCGGGCCTTCACTTCGGACTCCACTGTCAAGAGCCCACCATCCTCTGCTCTAACTGCAGTACACTGAGGGATGGGCTTGGATGAATGCAATGCGCAAATTCCCCTGCAAGCAGGATGAGAATCACTTGACCACAGGTGATGCTCTACCCTCTCACAGATTCCTCGCACATCGGTCTCCTTGTCCACTCTTAGCACACGTACAGTGTTATGCCTCAGCTCCCTGAACAGCTCAGCTCTGCCATTCAGCCTGGCCCTGCGACTCTGGTCAATGGTATCCAGTGTCCCTTGAGAGACAAAATTCTTCTTTGCCCTTCGGTGAGTTCCAAGACATCCACTGGTAACATCAAGGACGGTGATCTTGAAGGAACTCCACAAGTCTTCAGGACCTCCCAAAGCACCCAGACCCCCTAAAACTCCACTCAGCTTGTTCGCAAACACCTTAGCTACCTTCTCATCCTTGAGCTTTCCAACATCCAGCCTAGGCTGGGATGGTACCATTCTTCTGGATGTAAGGTGCAACTTCAGAGTTGCTACAACAAGCCGGTGGTCAGTATTGAGGAACTGAGCACTCCAGTAGATCCTGCAGTTTTGGATCATCCTCCAGTGACCATCAACGAGGACATGGTCAATCTCCTTGCCACACCACCAGCGTTGGAATACCAAGTCCAGCGATGAGCTTGTGGGCGCTGAAACCATGAACCGGCCACCCTAAGTCCATGACTTCTTGCAAAGTCAAGGAACTTAGTGCTATTCAGGTTCACAGTTCCTGACCCATGGGGACCAACACACATCTCATAACCAACACACATCTCTCATAACATTAGCACAGATAATCCCTATCAGTTCCAGTCGATGCATTGAAATCCCCCAAGACTAGAAGTGTATCTCGTCTGGGGCACTGATCAACCACAGACTCGAGCGTGGCATGGAATGCATCCTTCATGGTGAGATCACTCGCCTCAGTCGGAGCAGAAACAGAGACCAGGGAAATGACACCCAAGGAGTGACGAATCCTTAGTCTCATAATACGCTCATTGACCGGTGTTACCTCAATTGTCATTGGAGTCAGCTTATTGGACACAGCTTCAGCAACTCCTTGGGCATGGTAACCATCAGAGCTACCAGACCAATAGGAGGTGTAACCACCCGCCATGATCTCGCCGCAATCCTGTCTCCGAACCTCAGAGAGTGCTGCAATACTGATGTCCAAACGCTTGAGCTCAGATGATAACAGATCCATTACAGACACATCCATCCCAAAGCGCATAATTGTTTCAAAACGGGATTTGAAGCACACAATAAGTTTTAAAAAGTCTCTGAGGATGGGCATTCATATTCATAAAAGTTGCACAGCAACCAATAAAGTTTGGAGTCCATCAAGGAGTAAATGGATAACAATTCATTGGTTGGCCAAGTGGCACCGACCCGGGTCTAACAATTTGTGACTCGGTGGGTCTTCTTAAATGTCAATTGTCTGTTCTGTCCTTAACAATGGCAGGCACTCATTTTATGGTGAGCAGATCATCTTTTCCAAGCCCGAGTACCTGTTTTTAGCCGCGTTGCGTAGCGAACGCTGGTTCCAAGAGAGCTCTGCGTTGTTCTTCTCCTTCTTCTTCTTCTGGTGAAGACAAAACCTTTCTGGGGGTGAGAATAGGGAGTGAAGCAGGCAGGGAGGCGACATGGGGTACCTGATGCCCTGAGGTATCTGATGCCCTAAACGCACTTGACACCCTTAAGGCACCTGATGCCCTGGAGGCACCCGATGCCCTCGAGGCATCGGATGCCCTGAGGGCACCTGATGCCCTGGAGGCACTCGATGCCCTGGAGGCACCGGATGCCCTGAGGGCGTCTGATGCCCTGGAGGCACCCGATGCCCTGGGGGTACCTGATGCCCTGGAAGCTAGCATAGCAAGGAGATTGACTGGTGGAATGACTTGGCTCTTGGACACATTTGTCCTTGTTCAGTTTACTTTTATGCTTGCTTTGGTGGTCCTTTTGACCAATTTATCAATAGCTTAGTTTGCTGGTCCCATCCTATGAATTTCAGCATGGCCGTCATAATTTCCTCCTAACTCTGTGCTCTGACACAATTATCTGGCTGGGATGAGATAAGTGATGAGTAATTAACTCCTAAGTTATTTCCCTAATTGTGGCCCAGACTCAGACCTCCCCCTGGACCTATCTTGCTCTGGTACCCAAGACCTTCTGACTAACCTGGAGCATTTCTCCATGCTCCCGGAATGTGGGGCCCACCCTGGCTCCCACTGTGGGATTCTTTCTTCCACTCACTGTGCTCTCATGACACCAACATGCTCTCAATTTACCCCCCAGCTGTTCGGAGCCCCGAAGTCTCAGTACCTTCAATAGTTGCTCTTCTTCGAACTCTCGGGGCATACTCCTAACTCACAAACCATGTTTGCACTTACACCATGAATTCCACTGTCAATTTGCCATGTCCAACGTAGGGCCGTAACTGAAGGCAGATTTTTGGGTCGGCCTCAACTTTTTTTGAGGGAGGACAACGAGATACTGAAAAATCAAAGAATACTCAAAACAAGAAAGATGTCATGCATAACACGATATTTGTGAATTCCAAAAAACAAATTTGACCTTAAAAATAATTGGTGGTTGAATTCAATGACCAAATACACAAATCCTCTTCAAATTTCAAGTCAATTGGATGAAAACTGACAATTTTAGAAATTTGGCCTGTGTTGACATTTTGGCCAATGTTGACCTTTTGACCAAAGTTGACCTCAAAAATACTTGTTTGTTGAATTCAGTAACATGATGTGCAAATATTCTTCAAATGTCAAATCAATGGGATTAAAATTGAGTCTTTTAGAAATCTCACCTGAGTTGACCTTCAGCCGATGTTAATCTTTTGGCCTTATGTTTATCTCAAAAATAATTGCTTGAATTCAATGACCAAATATGCAACTCCTCTTCAATTTTCAAATCGATCTGATGAAAATTGACAATATTTCAGAAATTCAGCTGATGTTGGTTGACCTTCTGGTCGAAGTTGACCTCAAAAAGAATTGGTGGCTGAATCTAGTGACCGTGATATGCAAATCCCGTTCAAATTTCCAGTCAATTGGAAGAAAATTGAGGATTTTAGAAATTTAATGAAGTCGTTGACCTTTGGCCTATGTTGACCTTTTGACCTCACAAACAAGAGGCTTCTTGCTTTTGAAGAACTCCACCGTGTGGTGACATTTCATGAAGATCGGTTTAAAATTGTGACCTGAAGGCGATAGACGTGCAAACAGAATAATGCGCAAGATGAACCAAATCTTCGATCTTTGCAATTTAATAAATGTTTCTGAATAAATATCACTCGTTTGTTGAGATTGTGATGACGTGTTGAAAAGTCATGCCTCCTATTTTTTAGATCCTCGTGGAGGATCTCGAAGTCTTACTCACGTTGTTGTTCTTGTGGACTTTTTTGTTTCACAGCCTACAGTTTTCATTGAAACTTCCTGAAACTTGGCATATATATGTAAAAATACCCTGCGCAGACAGTAACCATCTCCGATTTTGAAAATTCCTCCTAGAAAAAAAGTTATGACGTCAAAATATCTCCACTAATGGAAATCGCCTAAAAATTATCTCCGAAACTAGGCAAGCTTTTTGAATTCTGTTTGCGGAAATCGAACAGGTCATTAGCAGAGATGAATTACCGCACATATGATACATCACTATGACATCATATCAATTTTTATGACGTCATTCCTATTTTTTGACATTTTTTGTTTCACAACCCAGAGTTTTCATCGGATCTTCGTGAAACTTGCCATGTATTTGCAGAAAGCCCACGCGCAGGCAGTAACCATCTCCGATTTTGGAAATTCTTCCTACATAAAAAGTTGACGTCATAATATCGCCGCAAATGGAAATCGCCGATACCATTATCTCCGAAACTCGGCAAGCTGTTTGAATTTTGTTTGCGGGAATCAAGCCGGGCATTAGCACAGATAATTTATCACAAACCTGATACATCACAATGACGTCATATTCTTATTTATGACGTCATCATTAAGAGGACGAGGATCTTAGCTCATTCGAGCTTGTAGTTGGATACCTGTACCGCTGTATTTATTTTCAGTTCAGTGGTTCAAACCAAATCATCGAAATCGAAGCGGACGTGCTGTTTTACTCGCGCCACACGTGAGCAGCAAGGATGGCTGACGGAGGTGATGCGAGTTGACTTTCAAACACCATGGAAGACAACTTGGGGTACCATGATGGAGTGAATTGGGCAGAGTGTTTGTGAAATACAACGTGCAGCCTTTCGTTCAAAGCGATTTGCGAAGCGATGGGTGAAAATGCTTTGTTATTTTACAAGCGGTGTATAACGCAAACACTGCTGGTTACTGCATAGAGAAAACGCCTCTATTGTTCAGTGATAATATAATTATTTTAGCTGAAAACTATCTCTGGTTTTGGTAAATACAGAAACGACGAATTTAAATGATTAATTTATCGAGATTCCATCCGGGGGAAGATTTGAGGTCGGCGCGCGCGCGCATTTCGTGCCAAATGGCTGCGGTCTGTGCCGCCTGCTGGCGACTGTACAGGCAGAGACTCGTGCCTTGGGTCGCACTCAACATGCTTCGAGAGCGCCGGTGGGATTGGATATCGTGTTTTTTTTTTTTTTTTTAAATCGTTGTCCTTTTGACGTCATGATGTGAGGCCCGAAACAATTACAAGGCTCCTTGAAACTCCACCACACTCGGTGGCTTCATGGTGGGAGGTCCGCTTTGAGTATGACATGTCGGCGGTTCGAATCCCGGCCGAGTGATCACACCAAAGGCTTCGAATATGGAACGTGCTGCTTCCATGCTTGGCGCTCCGTGTTTTTAAAATGGGGGTAGTGCACCAACAAGCAACCACAGTGGCGACCTTGATGGGGATTGGGTGTGTCACAAGAACAAGCCCATTCGTCGTAAAGCTCATGTTACTTTTCCAATCGCCTTCCCTGCTCTTCCCCATGTCCCATGCTCACCCTTCCCCACGTCCCATGCTCACCCTTCCCCACGTCCCATGCTCACCCTTCCCCACGTCCCATGCTCACCCTTCCCCACGTCCCATGCTCACCCTTCCCCACGTCCCATGCTCACCCTTCCCCTTAACTTCAGCCCAATTAGCTTACTTCCAATCATCAGCAAGATCATGGAATCCTTCATCCCGCCTTGACATAAAATCATTCCTTCTCTCCAACAGCCTCGTCTCAGATCCGCAATTTATATTCACACCTGGTCACTCTCCCTTGGACGTGCTGTTTCTACTCTCCCAACAATAGTGGAGGCCTTCAATATCACACATGAGATCAGGGCCGTCTCTCTGGGCATATCTCGAGCTTTTGATACAGTCTGGCATCCCGCCATGTTCTCCAAACTACCTGCTGATGGAATCCAAGGCCAATTCCACTCTTGGATTACTGGCTTCTTCCACTCTTGTAGACAACTTGTGACTCTCAATGGAATCTTTTCATCTCTCCCTGTCAAGGCAGGAAGTACCCCAAGGCAGTGTTCAAGGCCCCCAAATTATTCCTAATCTTCATCAATGATCTCACTGACTTGCTGGAAAATCCTCTTTATCTCGATGCTGATGACTCCACTCTCTGCTGTGACATCTCTCATCCTTCTGACAAACAGGCAGCAGCCTCTTCCCTCTCCTCAGACATTGACAAAATCAAAAACGGGTCAAACACAATTTCACCAACATATCGATATTGTCCACCCTTTCGTTCTCTCTGCCCTGCTGTTGGTGTTTCCCCTTTTTCCTGCTATTTCCCCTTTCTCCTGCTGTTCCCTTTGTTGTGTTGTATATCCTGATTACCTCCACCACTGAAGGTGAAGGAGATTATGTTTTCACCAATTTCTGTATGTTTGTCTGTGTACAGGATTGTTGACGGATCCGGACGAAATTTGGTGCGTCGGTTCGGTGTGTGACAAGGACGAACTGATTAGATTTTGGTGGAAATCCGGATCGGGATCCGACAATTAGAATTTTCAAAGTTATTCTTCACCATTGAAGCCTGGTGTTGGCGGAGTGGTTAGGGTAGCAGATTGGGATCCAAAAGGTCCTGAGTTCAAGCCCGGTTGGCCACTTCAACGAATACACACCAGGAGGTTGACTCAGCCTGTCATCCTTCCGAGGTCGGCGAAGTGAGTATCGGTAATCCTCCGAGTCTTCTCCGAGCCCACCATGTTATGAAAAACACCTCACCACCACGTAACCTCCATGCCATTAAAAACACCTCACCACCACAAAACCTTCATGTCATTAAAAACACTTCACCACCACAAAACCTCCATGTCATTAAAAACACCTCACCACCACGAAAACACCTTGTAATTAAAAACACCTCACCACCATGTAACCTCCATGTGATTAAAAACACCTCACGACCACGTAACCACGATGTTATTAAAAACACCTCACCACCATGTAACCTCCATGTGATTAAAAACAGCTCACGACCACGTAACCACCGTGTTATTAAAAACACCTCACCACCACGTAACCTCCATGTTATTAAAAACAGCTCACCAACACGTAACCACCATGTTATTAAAAACACCTCACCACCAAGTAACCTCCATGTGATTAAAAACAGCTCACGACCACGTAACCACCATGTTATGAAAAACACCTCACCACCAAGTAACCTCCATGTTATTAAAAACAGCTCACCACTACGTAACCACCATGTTATTAAAAACACACCACCACGTAACCACCATGTTATTAAAAACACCTCACCATCACGTAACCACCGTGTTATGAAAAACACCTCACCACCACGTAACCTCCATGTGATTAAAAACAGCTCACCACCACGTAACCACCATGTTAGTAAAAACACCACACCACCACGTAACCACCGTGTTATTAAAAACACCTCACAACCATTTAACCACCATGTTATTAAAAACACCTCACAACCATGTAACCACCATGTTATTAAAAACACTTCACCACCATGTAATTAAAAACACCTCACCACCACGTAACCACCATGTTATTAAAAACACCTCACCACCATGTAACCACCATGTTATTAAAAACACCTTACCACCACGTAAACACCGTGTTATTAAAAACACCTCACCACCACGGAACCACTGTGTTATTAAAAACCTCACCACCACGTAACCTTCAGGTTATTAAAAACACCTCACCACCACGTAAACACCGTGTTATTCAAAACACCTCACCACCATGTAACCACCATGTTATTAAAAACACCTCACCACCATGTAATTAAAAACACCACCACCATGGAACCACCATGTTATTAAAAACACCTCACCACCACGTAAACACCGTGTTATTAAAAACACCTCACCACCACGGAACCAGCGTGTTATTAAAAACACCTCACCACCACGTATCCTCCATGTTATTAAAAACACCTCACCACCACGTAAACACCGTGTTATAAAAAACACCTCACCACCACGTAACCTCCATGTTATTAAAAACAGCTCACCACCACGTAACCACCACGTAACCACCATGTGATTAAAAACACCACACCACCAGGTAACCACCGTGTTATCAAAAACACCTCACCACCACGTATCCACCATGTTATTAAAAACACCTCACCACCATGTTATGAAAAACACCTCACCACCACGTAACCTCCATGTTATTAAAAACACCTCACCACCATGAAACCACCATGTTCTGAAAAACTCCTCACCACCATGTAACCGCAATGTTATTAAAAACACCTCACAACCATGTAACCACCATGTTATTAAAAACACTTCACCACCATGTAATTAAAAACACCTCACCACCACGCAACCACCATGTTATTAAAAACACCTTACGACCACGTAAACACAGTGTTATTAAAAACACCTCACCACCACGGAACCACCGTGTTATTAAAAACACCTCACCACCACGTAACCTCCATGTTATTAAAAACACCAAACCACCACGTAAACACCGTGTTATTAAAAACACCTCACCACCATGTTATTAAAAACACCTCACCACCATGTAATTAAAAACAGCTCACCACCACGTAACCACCATGTTATTAAAAACACCTCACCACCATGTAACCACCATGTTATTAAAAACACCTCACCACCACGGAACCAGCGTGTTATTAAAAACACCTCACCACCACGTATCCTCCATGTTATTAAAAACACCTCACCACCACGTATCCTCCATGTTATTAAAAACACCTCACCACCACGTAAACACCGTGTTATTAAAAACACCTCACCACCACGTTACCTCCATGTTATTAAAAACAGCTCACCACCACTTAACCACCGTGTTATTAAAAACACCTCACCACCACGTAACCTCCATGTTATTAAAAACAGCTCACCACCACGTAACCACCATGTTATTAAAAACACCTTACCACCACGTAAACACCGTGTTATTAAAAACACCTCACCACCACGGAACCACCGTGTTATTAAAAACACCTCACCACCACGTAACCTCCATGTTATTAAAAACACCTCACCACCACATAAACACCGTGTTATTAAAAACACCTCACCACCATGTTATTAAAAACACCTCACCACCATGTCATTAAAAACAGCTCACCACCACGTAACCACCATGTTATTAAAAACACCTCACCACCATGTAACCACCATGTTATTAAAAACACCTCACCACCACGGAACCAGCGTGTTATTAAAAACACCTCACCACCACGTAAACACCGTGTTATTAAAAACACCTCACCACCACGTAAACACCGTGTTATTAAAAACACCTCACCACCACGTTACCTCCATGTTATTAAAAACAGCTCACCACCACTTAACCACCGTGTTATTAAAAATACCTCACCACCACGTAACCACGTTATTAAAAACACCTCACCACCATGTTATTAAAACACCTCACCACCACGTAACTTCCATGTTATTAAAAACGGCTCACCACCACGAAACCAGCGTGTTATGAAAAACCTCACCACCACGTAACCACCGTGTTATTAAAAACACCTCACCACCACGTATCCAACATGTTATTAAAAACACATCACCACCAAGTAACCACCGTGATGAAAAACACCTCACCACCACGTAACCACCGTGATGAAAAACACCTCACCACCACGTAACCTCCATGTTATGAAAAACACCTCACCACCATGTAACCACCATGTTATTAAAAACACCTCACAACCATGTAACCACCATGTTATTAAAAACACTTCACCACCTTGTAATTAAAAACACCTCACCACCACGTAACCACCATGTTATTAAAAACACCTCACCACCATGTAACCACCATGTTATTAAAAACACCTTACCACCACGTAAACACCGTGTTATTAAAAACACCTCACCACCACGGAACCACTGTGTTATTAAAAACCTCACCACCACGTAACCTTCAGGTTATTAAAAACACCTCACCACCACGTAAACACCGTGTTATTCAAAACACCTCACCACCATGTAACCACCATGTTATTAAAAACACCTCACCACCATGTAATTAAAAACACCACCACCATGGAACCACCGTGTTATTAAAAACACCTCACCACCACGTAAACACCGTGTTATTAAAAACACACCACCACGGAACCAGCGTGTTATTAAAAACACCTCACCACCACGTATCCTCCATGTTATTAAAAACACCTCACCACCACGTAAACACCGTGTTATAAAAAACACCTCACCACCACGTAACCTCCATGTTATTAAAAACAGCTCACCACCACGTAACCACCACGTAACCACCATGTGATTAAAAACACCACACCACCAGGTAACCACCGTGTTATCAAAAACACCTCACCACCACGTATCCACCATGTTATTAAAAACACCTCACCAGCACGTAACCACGTTATTAAAAACACCTCACCACCATGTTATGAAAAACACCTCACCACCACGTAACCTCCATGTTATTAAAAACACCTCACCACCATGAAACCACCATGTTCTGAAAAACTCCTCACCACCATGTAACCGCAATGTTATTAAAAACACCTCACAACCATGTAACCACCATGTTATTAAAAACACTTCACCACCATGTAATTAAAAACACCTCACCACCACGCAACCACCATGTTATTAAAAACACCTTACGACCACGTAAACACAGTGTTATTAAAAACACCTCACCACCACGGAACCACGGTGTTATTAAAAACACCTCACCACCACGTAACCTCCATGTTATTAAAAACACCAAACCACCACGTAAACACCGTGTTATTAAAAACACCTCACCACCATGTTATTAAAAACACCTCACCACCATGTAATTAAAAACAGCTCACCACCACGTAACCACCATGTTATTAAAAACACCTCACCATGTAACCACCATGTTATTAAAAACACCTCACCACCACGGAACCAGCGTGTTATTAAAAACACCTCACCACCACGTATCCTCCATGTTATTAAAAACACCTCACCACCACGTATCCTCCATGTTATTAAAAACACCTCACCACCACGTAAACACCGTGTTATTAAAAACACCTCACCACCACGTTACCTCCATGTTATTAAAAACAGCTCACCACCACTTAACCACCGTGTTATTAAAAACACCTCACCACCACGTAACCTCCATGTTATTAAAAACAGCTCACCACCACGTAACCAGCATGTTATTAAAAACACCTTACCCCCACGTAAACACCGTGGTTATTAAAAACACCTCACCACCACGGAACCACCGTGTTATTAAAAACACCTCGGCACCACGTAACCTCCATGTTATTAAAAACACCTCACCACCACATAAACACTGTGTTATTAAAAACACCTCACCACCATGTTATTAAAAACACCTCACCACCATGTCATTAAAAACAGCTCACCACCACGTAACCACCATGTTATTAAAAACACCTCACCACCATGTAACCACCATGTTATTAAAAACACCTCACCACCACGGAACCAGCGTGTTATTAAAAACACCTCACCACCACGTAAACACCGTGTTATTAAAAACACCTCACCACCACGTAAACACCGTGTTATTAAAAACACCTCACCACCACGTTACCTCCATGTTATTAAAAACAGCTCACCACCACTTAACCACCGTGTTATTAAAAATACCTCACCACCACGTAACCACGTTATTAAAAACACCTCACCACCATGTTATTAAAACACCTCACCACCACGTAACTTCCATGTTATTAAAAACGGCTCACCACCACGAAACCAGCGTGTTATGAAAAACCTCACCACCACGTAACCACCGTGTTATTAAAAACACCTCACCACCACGTATCCACCATGTTATTAAAAACACCTCACCACCACGTAACCACCGTGATGAAAAACACCTCACCACCACGTAACCACCGTGATGAAAAACACCTCACCACCACGTAACCTCCATGTTATGAAAAACACCTCACCACCATGTAACCGCAATGTTATTAAAAACACCTCACAACCATGTAACTACCTTGTTATTAAAAACACCTCACCACCATGCTATTAAAACACCTCACCACCACGTAACCACCATGTTATTAAAAACACCACCACCACGAAACCAGCGTGTTATGAAAAACCTCACCACCACGTAACCTCCATGTTATTAAAAACACCTCATCACGACGTAACCACCGTGTTATTAAAAACATCTCGCCACCACGTAACCACCATGTTATTAAAAACACCTCACCATCATGTTATTAAAAACACCTCACCACCACGTAACCACCATGTTATTAAAAACACCTCACCACCATGTAAACACCGTGTTATGAAAAACACCTCACCACCACGTAACCACCATGTTATTGAAAACACCTCACCACCATGTAAACACCGTGTTATGAAAAACACCTCACCACCACGTAACCACCATGTTATTGAAAACACCTCACCACCACGTAAACACCGTGTTATTAAAAACAGCTCACCACCACGTAAACACTGTGTTAATAAAAACACCTCACCACCACGTAACCACCATGTTATTGAAAACACCTCACCACCACGTAACCAGCGTGTTATTAAAAACACCTCACCACCACGTAACCTCCATGTTATTAAAAACACCTCATCACCACGTAACCACCGTGTTATTAAAAACACCTCACCACCACGTAAACACCGTGTTATTAAAAACACCTCACCATATGTAACTTCCACGTTATTAAATGCACCTCACCACTATGTAACCGCCATGTTAGAAAAAACATCTCACCACCATGAAACCGCCACATTCTTAAAAACACCTCACCACCATATAACCTCCACGTTATTAAAAACACCTCACCGCCACGTAACCTCCATGTTATTAAAACGCCTCATCACCACGAAACCACCATGTTATGAAAAACACCTCACCATCATGTAACCGCAATGTTATTAAAAACACCTCACAACCATGTAACCACCTTGTTATTAAAAACACCTCACCACCATGCTATTAAAAACACCTCACCACCACGTAACCTCCATGTTATTAAAAACACCTCATCACCACGAAACCACCATGTTATTAAAAACACCACCATCACGTAAACTCCATGTTTTTAAAAACACCTCACCACCACGTAACCACCATGTTATTACAAACATCTCACCACCAAGTAACTACAGTGTTATTAAAAACACCACCACCACATAACCTCCATGTTATTAAAAACACCTCACCACCATGTAACCACCATGTCATTAAAAACACCTCACCACCACGTAACCTCCATGTTATTAAAAACACCTCACCACCACATAAACACGGTGTTATGAAAAACACCTCACCCCCACGTAACCAGCGTGTTATTAAAAACACCTCACCACCACGTAACCTCCATGTTATTAAAAACACCTCATCATCACGTAACCACCGTGTTATTAAAAACACCTCACCACCAGGTAAACACCGTGTTATTAAAAACACCTCACCACCAGGTAAACACCGTGTTATTAAAAACACCTCACCACCATGGAGCCGTCACATTATCAAAAACACCTCACCATATGTAACTTCCACGTTATTAAAAGCACCTCATCACTTTGGAGCCGTCACATTGTTAAAAATATCTCACCACCATGAAACCGCCACATTATTAAAAACACCTCACCACCATATAACCTCCACGTTATGAAAAACACCTCACCACCACGTAACCACCGTGTTATTAAAAACACCTTACTCCCACGTATCCACCATGTTATTAAAAACACCTCACCACCAAGTAACCACCGTGTTATTAAAAACACCTCACCACCACGAAACCTCCATGTTATTAAAAACACCTCACCACCATATAACCTCCACGTTATGAAAAACACCTCACCACCACGTAACCACCGTGTTATTAAAAACACCTTACTCCCACGTATCCACCATGTTATTAAAAACACCTCACCACCATAGAGCCGTCACATTATTAAAAACACCTCACCACCATGTCACATTATTAAAAACACCTCACCACTATGTAACCGCCATGTAATTAAAAAAACCTCACCACCACGTAACCTCCACGTAATTAAAACACCTCACCATCATGTAACTGCCACGTTATTAAAAACACCTCACCACCATATAACCTCCACGTTATGAAAAACACCTCACCACCACGTAACCACCGTGTTATTAAAAACACCTTACTCCCACGTATCCACCATGTTATTAAAAACACCTCACCACCAAGTAACCACCGTGTTATTAAAAACACCTCACCACCACGAAACCTCCATGTTATTAAAAACAGCTCACCACCATGAAACCACCATGTTATGAAAAACACCTCACTACCATGTAACCACCATGTTATTAAAAACACCTCACCATCACGTAAACTCCATGTTATGAAAAACACCTCACCACCAAGTTACTACAGTGTTATTAAAAACACCTCACCACCATATAACCTCCACGTTATGAAAAACACCTCACCACCACGTAACCACCGTGTTATTAAAAACACCTTACTCCCACGTATCCACCATGTTATTAAAAACACCTCACCACCAAGTAACCACCGTGTTATTAAAAACACCTCACCACCACGAAACCTCCATGTTATTAAAAACAGCTCACCACCATGAAACCACCATGTTATGAAAAACACCTCACTACCATGTAACCACCATGTTATTAAAAACACCTCACCATCACGTAAACTCCATGTTATGAAAAACACCTCACCACCAAGTTACTACAGTGTTATTAAAAACACCTCACCACCACGTAACCTCCATGTTATTAAAAACACCTCACCACCACGTAACCTCCATCTTATTAAAAACTCCTCACCACCACCATATTAAAAACACCTCACCACCATGTTATTAAAAACACCTCACCACTATAACCTCCACCATATTAAAAACACCTCACCACCACGTAACCTCCCTGTTATTAAAAACACCTCACCACCATGTAACCACCATAGTAAAAACACCTCACCACCACGTAACCTCCATGTTATTAAAAAACATCTCACCACCACGTAAACTCCATGTTTTTAAAAACACCTTACCACCACGTTATTAAAAACACCTCACCACCATGTAACCACCACGTTATTAAAAACACCTCACCACCATGTAACCACCACGTTATTAAAAAACACCTCACCACCATGTAACTGCCACGTTATTAAAAACACCTCACCACCATGGAGCCATCACATTATTAAAAACACCTCACCACCATGGAGCCATCAGATTATTAAAAACACCTCACCACCATGGAGCCGTCACATTATTAAAAACACCTCACCACCATGGAGCCGTCACATTATTAAATATACCATCAGAGATGGGGAATCCCCCGCGGTTGAATGAAAAAGGTCATACATATTCCAGATAATGAGAGAGGTGAATTGGAAACAAGACACCATTTGGTCATCATCTCGAAAAAGTTCCCCAGGGGTGAGGAACGTAGTAACCAAAAATAATTGAAATCAGATAAGCGGTTTTCCATTAATTACAAAAAACTTTTTTCAAGATGGCCGCCCCAGTCGGCCATCTTGGATCCGGCCACGCCCAAAATCATTAGGGTTCTTCATTTTCAGGTGGCCCATGTGTGACTCAAATTTCAAATCGATAGGGCAAAAAGACATTTTTTTGAAGATGGCCGCGCCAGTCGGCTATCTTGGATCTGGACACGCCCAGAATCAATAGGGTTCTTCATTTTCAGGTGGTCCATGTGTGACCCAAATTTCAAATCGATATGGCGAAGAGTTTATGAGTTATCTCACTCACAGCTATAAATGTAGACGCCCGGACGGACGGACAGCCGGACAACCTGGGTGACAACAATATCCCCCTTCCGCCACGCGGCGGGGGATAAAAACACCTCACCACTATGTAACCGCCATGTAATTAAAAACACCTCACCACCATGTCACTGCCACGTTATTAGAAATACCTCACCACCATAGAGCCGTCACATTATTAAAAACACCTCACCACCATGTCACATTATTAAAAACACCTCACCACTATGTAACCGCCATGTAATTAAAAAAACCTCACCACCACGTAACCTCCACGTAATTAAAACACCTCACCATCATGTAACTGCCACGTTATTAAAAACACCTCACCACCATGTAACTGCCACGTTATTAAAAACACCTCACCACCATGTAACTGCCACGTTATTAAAAACACCTCACCACCATGTAACTGCCACGTTATTAAAAATACCTCACCACCATAGAGCCATCACATTATTAAAAACACCTCACCACCATGGAGCCGTCACATTATTAAAAACACCTCACTACTATGTAACTGCCACATTATTAAAAACACCTCACCACCATGTAACTTCCACGTTTTTAAATGCACCTCACCACCATGTAACTGCCACGTTATTAAAAACACCTCACCACCATGTAACTTCCACGTTATTAAAAACACCTCACCACCATGGAGCCGTCACATAATTAAAAACACTTCACCACTATGTAACCGCCATGTTATTAAAAACACCTCACCACTATGTAACTGCCACATTATTAAAAACACCTCACCACCATGTAACTGCCACGTTATTAAAAACACCTCACCACCATGTAACTGCCACGTTATTAAAAAACACCTCACCACCATGTAACTGCCACGTTATTAAAAAACACCTCACCACCATGTAGCTGCCACGTTATTAAAAACACCTCACCACCATGGAGCCGTCACATTATTAAATATACCATCAGAGATGGGGAATCCCCCGCCATTGAATGAAAAAGGTCATACATATTCCAGATAATGAGAGAGGTGAATTGGAAACAAGACACCATTTGGTCATCATCTCAAAAAAGTTCCCCAGGGGTGAGGAACATAGTAACCAAAAATAATTGAAATCAGATAAGCGGTTTTCCATTAATTACAAAAAAACATTTTTTCAAGATGGCCGCCCCAGTCGGCTATCTTGGATCCGGCTACACCCAAAATCAATAGGGTTCTTCCTTTTCAGCTGGTACATGTGTTACTCAAATTTCAAATCGATATGGCGAAGAGTTTATGAGTTGTCGCACTCACAGCTATAAATGTTGACGCCCGGACGGACGGACGGACGCCCTGGGTGACAACAATATCCCCCTTCCGCCACGCGGCGGGGGATAAAAACACCTCACTACTATGTAACCGCCATGTTATTAAAAACACCTCACACAAAGGAACCTCCACGTCATTAAAAACACCTCACCACCACGTCACCCCCATGCTATTAAAAACACCACACCTCCACATAATTCAAAACACCTCACCACACGTCGCGATGGAGACATGCTTGTTTTATCTGAGGATAAGTACATGAGTTGCTGCAGTATGTTGTCATGATTTATCCCAAGCAAAATTCAAATTTTTATCTTGCAAATATAATTGGAATATTCATGATTAATTATATTTTTATGGGCAATTTAAGTTGAAGATTTAACCGCCATAACATGGTTACACGATTTTTGATAACATGGTTTCATGGTGGTGAAGAAGGTGGTGAAGAAGGTGGTGAGTTTCAAAAAAACTGTTTTAAAAGTTCTAAAAATACCCTAAAGACATAAACACGGGAGAGGTCGGTGCAGCCCGGAAGTCGGGTACGATTTCACGAAAGTTTGTGGGAGTAGTTCAGTGACAACACAGGATGACACAGAATATATACATGACCAGTCAAAGGTTTTAGAACACCCTCATTTTTTCCAGTTTTTAATGAAATCTAAGCAGTTTATGCTTCAATGTACTCTGAAATTAAAGCTTAGAAGAAATAAATAATTGCAGATAAAAAAGAAATCATGGAATCGTTTTGTTGAACAAAATTTAATCAAAATTTTTGACTCATCACAGTAGCCACCTTTTGCAGATATAACAGTCGAACATACTCGTGGCATTCTTTCCATAATGGAAATCAAATATTGTTCGGAATGTTATTCCCAACACTGTTGCAGAAGTTCCCACAAATATGTTGCACTTATAGGTTGCTTTGCTTTCACCATTCTGTCCAGTTCATCCCAAACCAGCTCAATGGGGTTCAAGTCTGGAGACTGCTGGCCATTCTATGATTTGAAGCCTCCCGTCTTGTTTTCTTCTGAGGTAGTTCTGACATAGCCTGGAGGTATGTTTTTGATCATTATCTTGCTGTAAGATGAACCCCTGACAAACTTGGCCAGAGAGTATTGTATGGCGCTGCAAAATGCTGTGGTAGCCATTTTGGTTCAGGATGCCAGTCAATTTGTACAATTTGCCGACTCTGGATCCAGCAAAAGAGCCCCAGATCATCACACTTCCTCCTCCATGTTTGACAGTTGGTGTCACACACTCAGGAACCATCCTTTCGCCGACTTGACGGCATACAAAAACCCTGCGTGATGA
>NC_140966.1:81816766-81821766 GCF_056783735.1 Eptatretus burgeri
ATTTACGGGAATCGGTCCAGGGGTGAGAGAAGCGACCCCCGATTCCCTCCAAATTACGAGCGAGCGAAATTAACCCTTCACGAGAAGCAAGATGGCGTCTCAAGGCGAGCGGGAGCCGGGGGTATTAGAAATGTATATGTGTAATAATGTAGAGTCCATGGCCCAGGATGGAATCCCCGAGCAGGAAATGTTGATTGTGCAGGAACACGGACTCGCCCAACTGAACCCAGGGCCCGAGGTGGGTGCGGCAGCGGCCGCGGTGTATGACACCTTTCCCCCCCCTCTCCACCAAGACCCTTCCCCAACCCCTGCCGAAACGGTTCACTCAAGCGCACCCGACGTGGCCCAGCTATTCGCCATGCTGGCGGCAATGACAAATGAAATAAAAAACGAAATGAAAGGCATGAACGAAAAGATGGATGCGAATACACAAAAAATGGGTGAAAAGATGGATACAAATACAAATGAAGTGAAAACGACGATGGATGCGAATACACAGCAAATGAGGGAAGAGATGAAAGAGCTGCGGGGTGAGACGCAGAACATGGGCCGATGCCTGCAGGCGGGCATGAAGGCCGTGACCAGGGAGCTGGGAATGGCGACTCCACGTGTGGGAGCAAACGAGCTGGGTGGGGGTGCAACGGCTGACAGGCCCGCGGTGGAGGCGGGTGAAAAAATAATTCGTGGAACGTGTTGGGCGAGGGTCGTGACGATGACCGAAAGGGAAAAATTAAATGGGGAGACCAAAACGTGTGAGACGAGACGCGAGGTGACGACAAAGGAAATAATAATAGTTGAGACAAGGGAGGTAAAGGGTGAAGAGTTGGCAGTGATGGTAGCCGGGAAGGGAACGACAGAGGAGAGACTGCACGGTGAGGACGGGGTAAGTGACGCACACACACACACGGAGGTAGTGGAGGATAATGGGGGTGAGCTCGCGGAGCGTGTAGGGACCCGGTGCGAGCAGCGGGATGGCCTCCTCCAGGAACGAGGGGAGGGAGTATGCCCCCTTGAGGCGAGTCACGACCAGGTGAGTTCGGTCGTGTTTTGCGAGGTTGAGGGGACGAGTGCTGTGGACGGGTGCACGGAGAGCTTGGGGGGTATAGAGGCCCAGGAGACCCTTGTGGGGACACGAATCCCCAGTATGGTTGTCCCTGTGTGTGTGGTGCAAGGTGTGAGTGCGCCCCCGTGTGTGGAAGCGACCCCGTGTGTGAGTGGTGTGGTGGCGATGGTGCCGGAGTGTGTGCTTCCCAGCACGCCGTGTGTGGATGAGGCACCGTGTGTGAGTGTCGCCGTGTGTGTGAATGAGGCACCGCGGGTGAGTGCCCTCGCGTGTGTGGGTGAGGCACCGCGGGTGAGTGCCCCCGCGCGAGTGAATGGAGCACCACGTGTGAGTAGTATGGTTTGTGTGAGTAGTGAGGCACGCGTGAGTGAACGGCCGTGTGCAAGGTCGTTGTGTGCCAGGGAGACCGTGTGTGTGAGAGAGCGGTATGAGAGGGAGATGTCGGTTGGCATGCGGGAGCACGCAGCCGCGTCTCCCCGTGTGAATGTGATTGAGTGGACTGTGTGCGTCGTGACACGCAGGTATGCGTGTGTGGAATGGCGACGGAGACGGCGACAGAGGAGAGAAAGCCGAGTAGCGGCTGTAGTTGTTTCGAGGACCGTGCCGGGTTCACCCAGCAGTGAGCACGCGGTTCGTGCTGTGCAACGCACGAGACCGCCACGTGCTCGCTTGCGAGAATGAAGTCCCGGTCCGGAAACGCACGCGGTGGATTTGCCGATCCCGCGGACGGACAAAGTTTAGGCAGGTAAATGGATTTGGACCGGACGGGTTCTCCACGCGATCGTGTGTGTTAAGCTCCAACGGGCAAAGCACATGTGTTCGCGTGGGGAACCCCTCGAGACGTGGGGCTTGTGTTTTTTTTTGCGCACGGTGACGTCATGGCTGCACGTGTGGTTGGAATCCGGCAGGAGGGGTATCTCTGCCGGATGGCACCGTCCAAGGAGGGAAGAGGAACACGTGCAGCTGCATGACGTCACGGACAGGTGCAAAGTGCGCGAGCTCTGAGTTGCCGCGCAGGTGCTGCGCATGAAAAAAAAAAAAAGGGAAAAACAAGCCTCACTTTCGGGTGTACAGGATTCCTGGGCAAGGGGTGAAAGACCCCCTTACCTGGGCACAGGATGGAAACTAGTTAGGGGGAAGGGTTAGCTTAGTTAGACCGACTTCATGGGGCAGGGGTAAGTCCTCATGGAGTCCGTGGAATGGATTAGTTAGAGGGATTGTAGCCAGATTTAGGTTGGGAAATAAAATGAGTTAGGAGACAGTGACAGACTTGTGAATGTGTAGCGGGGACGTAGCTTAGCTACGTAGTGTTAAAAGGAACGTGCTGTAGTATAAGGGACGACATGGGAGCACGAGTTAGTTAGGGGATGTAGTTAGGAGGATGGCAGAGTTCAGTGGTGTGTGTGTTGAAGAGTTGTTGGTGAGTGAATTGGAAGCATGTGCTTGGTGAGTGAGTGAGGCCAGCGGGTCTGTGTGAATGGAGCGAGTGGGGAATGCATGGTGCGATGAGTGATTGGGGGGAGGAGTGACTCCCGCCCAAGGGACCCCCGGGGTCAGTGTAGAGTGAGTTAGCTGGGTTAGTCAAATTGAAAAATGGAGGTCGTTTTGTTGTTGGTGGGAAAGTATGGTCGAGACCCACTTGGAGAGGTGGAGGAGCCCTGTTGACGGGCTTGGGAGCGTGGCTGCGAAAGGTGAGTATCGCTGAGTGGGTACCCCGGGCACCAGGCTAGTCGGCCGCGGTAGGCCAAGGGCCCATGGGGGGCCGGGATAGAGTAGTGGGCACGGGTGCGCCTGCTTGGTGCGGGGGCCCGGGGCGCCATTAGCCGCGTGGGCAGTGCAGTGGGCACGGGTGACCCTCGGAAAGGGGCCCGGGAGGCCGGCCTGCCACGTGTGCGTTTCAGGGGAGGTGCCATGGGGGCACTCCCCGGTGTTAGGGAGCTGGTAGGCTCGGAGGCAGTGTAGTGCCCGGGGTGCCATAGCGGGAGATTCGGCAGAGGGTCGTGCCTGCCAAAGGGAGCCACGTGTCCCAGCCAGGAGACCGTGTGAGGGCACGGAGAGAAATTGGGGGGCGAGGCCCGAAATTGTAAGGACACCAACACAGGCGACGGGAATCTGGGTTGTTAGAACCAATAGTTTAAGCGAGAGGCGCTTGTTGAAAGCCCCGGGGTAGTTTAACAGTTAAATGGATAGGGTAGATTAGGAGATGTACCCCTCCGCACCATCCATCCCCTCGCTGTCGTTGTGGGCCGCTGGACCCACTTGGTGTTAAGATCGCCGAACTCTGGGGAGGCCATTCTGAGGCTTCGTTGGGCCTCGACACAGGACGCTAGCTCTCCCTTATTCCCCTCCGGGAAGGGAACGTAGGGGTTGGGAGTAGGCTAGGTGACAGGATAGGTTAGCCGAACAAGGACGATAAAGGGGGTTAGGGGACGATTTATAGTGGGGAAGTAAAAATAAAAACAACAAAAAAATAAGTTGGGGCTAAATTGGTTTTTCACAAATTAAGGGAGTGGGTATGTACAGTGACAGGCAAAGGCGATAGGTTGGGAGGGAGACGGGTAGGTAGGTCCGAGCCCGCCTTCCAAGTGGCCAGCACCACTGCACTCCCTCCACCAACTTCCACTGACGGCAAAAGCTGGCCAGCTTCATCTGCTGGCTGTGTTACTGCAAGGCCTGTGCCGGCCAGTTCATCTGCTGGCTGTTTTTCTTCGAGGCCTGTGCCGGCCAGTTCATCTGCCGGCTGTGTTTGCCTGCAACGGTCTTCTTCTGCGGGCTGTGTTTGCCTGCAGCGGCCTTCTTCTGCGGGCTGTGTTTGCCTGCTGCCTTTGCCATGCCATGCCCACTGCCCCTGTTCACCAGCCCCCGTTCAATTTTTGCTTTGCCCCCCCCTGTTCATTTCCATGTGCGCCAGGATCGTAAAAGCAACAGTTTGCAAGCTGCAAGAACTGCCCTGTTGGCAGCTACAACACGGGCCTGCAGTGGCGGCCCGTGCACCGTGTTTGTGTTCATGCATCCATTCGTTGTGCTCATTGCGTGTGCCACTTGAGCTGGCACGGAGACTGCGTTGTGCAGCCCATGCACCGTTGTGGTTCACTGAGTTCAGTAAAAAGGGAAGGCCTTGGACTGCGTGTGAGCAGCCAGCCACGTTCCCTGTCACCTGCATTGTTTGAGTCAGAGACTGCATGTGGGCAGCCTGGCTCCCTGCTAACTGCTTTCTTTTGCAGAGTTCAATGATCCTGGGCCATGGTTTAGTGTAAGATTTGTAAGTTAAGGTTAAGATGTACTGTACATATGAGTGCGCCCCCGGCATGTATGTCTTAGCGCCGGCAATTTTATTTAAGTCGTCCGTGTGAGTGAGTTTGTTTAGGTAGTTACGCAGCCCTCAGGTTATTTATTTTGGGGACACGAATACCATGAATGTCGCACTCAGGGATCCGTAGGTAAAATGTACTAGGGGAAAACTACACATGATGGCACACGAAAATTTGACGACTCGGGACGAGTCTGTAAAGGAAGGGGTAGTGTTGTGGTTACCAGATTCGCAAACCACCATTCAGGTCCCTTAGGTGAGGTATCTCGGTAAGTGCATGTGTAGTTAGGCCCAAACCCGTTGTCTAGTGGGAATACATGTCATTTATACGTGCTGCGACTCTTCAGGATAGCCGTTTTTCTTTTACTATCTTTATTTTGGACCAATCGCCACCATCACAACCACAACATCAACCACCGACCACAACCACCGCTTCACCACAACCGCCACGACCTTTACCGTCACAACTCGCCACCATCGCATCGCCGTCGTCTCGCGCCACTCATGGGCACCGATGCTGGACTCGTGTAGGGCGCACGTTGAACAGCGTGTACAAAATCACGGATTTTCTGCTTCAAAAACGGATCCAAAACGACACACGCCCACTTTTTGCTGTCCAATCGGTGA
>NC_140966.1:81829266-81834266 GCF_056783735.1 Eptatretus burgeri
CAGTATTGAGGAACTGAGCACTCCGGTAGACCCTGCAGTTCTGGATCATCCTCCAACGACCGTCAATGAGGACATGGTCAATCTCCTTTGCCACACCGCCAGCGTTGGAATACCAAGTCCAGCAATGAGCTTGTGGGCGCTGAAACCATGAACCAGCCACCCTAATTCCATGACTTCTTGCAAAGTCAAGGAACTTATTGCTATTCTGGTTCATAGTTCCTGACCCATGGGGACCAACACACACCTCATAACCGTCCCTATCAGTTCCAGTCGATGCATTGAAATCCCCCAAGACTAGAAGTGTATCTCGTCTGGGGCACTGATCAACCACAGACTCGAGTGTGGCGTAGAATGCATCCTTCACGGTGAGATCACTCGCCTCAGTCGGAGCATAAACAGAGACCAGGGAAATGACACCTAAGGAGTGACGAATCCTTAATCTCATAATACGCTCGTTGACCGGTGTTACCTCAATTATCATTGGGGTCAGCTTATTGGACACAGCTACAGCAACTCCTTGAGTATGGTAACCATCAGAGCGACCAGACCAATAGTAGGTGTAACCACCCACCATTATCTCGCCGCAATCCGGTCTCCGAACCTCAGAGAGAGCTGCAATCCCGATGTCCAAACGCTTGAGCTCAGATGATAACAGAGACAGGTGATCATCCTCTCTTAGGGATAGGAAATTCCAGGCACCCACCCGAAGGGACCGCCTCAGGTTAACCCAAGGAGACCGCCGTCTGGTGGACGACAGGTCGAGTGGCAGTAAGAAAGCCATTGCTAAGATGGCAAACTAAGAAAAAGAGGCTTGCCTGGGCCATGAAGCACAACTTGTGGACTACTGAAAACTGGAAGAAGATCTTATGGATCGATGAATCAAAATTTGAAATCTTCAGGTCATCACGCAGGGTTTTTGTACGCCCTCGAGTAGGCGAAAGGATGGTTCCTCAGTGTGTGACACCAATTGTCAAACATGGAGGAGGAAGCGTGATGATCTGGGGCTCTTTTGCTGGATCCAGAGTCGGCGACTTGCACAGAGTGACTGGCACCCTGAACCAAAAGGGCTACCACAGCATTTTACAGTGCCATGCAATACCCTCTGATATCCGCCGAGTTGGTCAGCGGTTCATCCTACAGCAAGATAATGACCCAAAACATACCTCCAGGCTATGTCAGAACTACCTTAGAAGAAAAGAACAAGACAGTAGGCTTTAAATCATGGAATGGCCAGCACAGTCTCCAGACTTCAACCCCATTGATCTGGTTCGGGATGAACTGGATCGAAGGGTGAAAAAGCAAAGCAACCTACAAGTGCAACACTTTTGTGGGAACTTCTGCAACAGTGTTGGGAAGAACTTTCCGAACAATATTTGATTTCCATTGTGGAAAGAATCCCACGAGTATGTTCGGCTGTTATATCTGCAAAAGGTGGCTACTTTGATGAGTCAAAAATTTTGATTAAATTTTGTTCAACAAAACGATTCCATGATTTATTTTTTATCTGCAATTGTTTATTTGTTCTATGCTTTAATTTTGAGTACACTGAAACATTAAACTGCTGAAATTTCAGTAAAAACTGGAAAAATGGGGGTGTTCTAAAACTTATGAATGGTGGTGTATATACATATTATTGTTGCGGTTATCATAACTGCATGCATCCAACAGATAGTGGTCCCAAGACAGTTATTCCATTAATATACGTGTAGATAGTCCCTTCCCTTTTGTCTAGCGGGACAACAGGGGCATGCATTGCGAGGATCTCACAGCTGGGTTTGCTTACATCATTCCTGCTTCATTTCATTTGTAACTTCATTCTTACTCTTCTTTTCTGATTATTCCTGAGGTAAATCTGAGCCACGTGTGCCCTTTGTTGTGAGATGGGTCCTCAGCAAATGCCAAGCAGGCATTACACCCCCACTCCTCCGTAGAAAACACAGCCTGCCAAACGCACTCACAGTGATAATTTCCACCTCACGGATGGTGTTTTTCACAACACAGGAAACACACCCACCACCACGCCCACGCTGCACGGAGCGCGTACCGAGGCCGATAATAGAAAGGCAGCCCCACGCCACGTTGGATGGGATGAGAGTGTGCAAGGCGCAAGCGGCGCGTTCCTTTCAACCTATTTCTGGATCAATTATATTGATCAGGTTTCGCCCCGCGCACACGATAGCAGAATCGGGCAAGCGCTGGCCACGTGTGTCATGGCAGATCGGAACGGAAGATGTTGTACGGAACGTGCCCTCAAATGGACACATCTTACTTCTGTGCATGGGTTCACCATAACGTCGTACCTTCAGTCCTCGCTGGTGGCCACGGATGTTCCACGTGGACGGCAAACGTCCCCCCACCTACATGGCCAGCGAAGCCGCGATCGAGCGGAGGCAGGTTGTACAGCACGGGCCATGTGGCACACACGGAGCAGGCATGCAAGACCGACGCCACTCTAGGCCGGTCATCACGGCATGGCCCGGTGGTTCGTGCAAGGCGATTCATGGCGCGGTGTTCGGCACGGGCGATTCGTGTCATGTCGTGAGGACAGAGCGGGATATTTTTGCGGTGTGGGGTCATCTTTCCAGAAATGGAATGTTGCAGTTTCGGGCCATTGCGGCCGGGCCGCGCAGGGGGTCGGGGCCAATCAGAGCGCCCGATTCGGGTGATGACACAACGCTTCGGGGTGGCCCCGTGCCACAGGCCGATAAAGGTCCGAGTGGAGCCATTCTTTCTCTCCCTCTCTCTCTCTGCCCTGTCTCTCCCGCTAAAGCTGGACTTCGACTCCACCTTCTGTCGTCATCACTAGATTTTTCCTCCTCTTCACCGCCGACACGACGCTGACTCCACCCACCTTCCTGTTCTCGCCTACCACTCCATACATTCGCTCTGGACTCCACCCTCCCAACTCAAGCCCCTCTTTCACGTCCACGGTCTCGACGCGAGCTGCCCGAAGCAAGAGATGACGTGCCAGCTGTCAGGGGAGTACTGCACCATGGAGCACTCCCCCCAAATGTATTGGTGGCGCGTTCGGGTACCGTGTATCAGTTATACAAAGGGACCGAGAGACCGTAGCCTCAACTCCTCTCTTGTCCTGCTTCAATTCCTCTTAATCGGCTTTTCTGTGGCTGCGTGTGTGTGTGCTGGCACCTGTCTATATAAGTAAGCCTGCAGAAGATTGTTGGTTCACGAAAAAATATTTTCACGAAAAAAATAAGTGACCACTATATTCGTTATTGTTGTGTATCTGTCTGTGTGTCTGTGTGTCCCGAGCATAGCTCCGTGGGTTTTGATCCGATCCTGATAAAATTTTGGTGGGAGGTTTATATCATGATCTTGTTGTGTTTTCCCGAGAATGGGCATGGTGCGCCCATTATGGGTGGAGCCACGCCCAAAAAACGTGTTTATAGGGGGTAGCCGATTTCAATTTGCATCTTCTCCTAGGGGGTTTGTCAAATCTGACAGGGGTTTCGGTATTTGGTTAGCCCAATGGCACCTGTATAGCCCCACGGAGCTCGATTTTTCATTTTCATCCCAAGGTCAAGGTCACAAACTTAGAAAATTGTGAATTTTGACATAAAAATTATCTTCTCCAAGGAGTTTGTCGAATCTGGCAAGGGTTTCGGTATTTGTAAGCCCAATGGCACCTGCATAGCCCCACGGAGCTCGATTTTTCATTTTTGTCCCAAGGTCAAGGTCACAAGGTCACGAACTTTGAAAATTGCGAATTGTGTTTTTAGGGGGTAGCCAATTTCAATTTGCATCTTCTCCTAGGCCCTAGGGGGTTTGTTGAATCTGGCAGGGGTTTCGGTATTTTGTTAGCCCAATGGCACCTGCATAGCCCCACGGAGCACGATTTTTCATTTTCGTCACAAGGTCACGAACTTAGAAAATTGCGAATTTTGACATAAAAATCATATGACCGCCCAAACTTTGAGAGCTAGGATGACAATAATTTTTATGCATAATCTTGAGGTCATTCCCCACCTAAAGTCTTGAAACCATTTTGCTCTATCTCGAACACCTTGCCCGTGGTGCCCCCTTCAAGTTTGTTTTTACGCTGATTTCATCAAAGTATGGATAATCCGAGGAGTGCGAAATGCCATATAGCCTCTCTGACATTATATTGTTCCTGGAATGTTCCAGAGGAAGTTTTGCACCAAAGGTCATAATCCTTGACCTTTGACCTTTAAAGCTCACAAAGATCAAATTTTCAAAGTTGTGGGAATCGAACCGGGTTTTCGACCTTCTTCGACGAACTAACTCCAATAAGCTATAGCACATATCCTGTTTTCTTATTTTAATGTCCACAACATTGTTTTGTGACCGTTAAAGGTTATGCAACGGCCAAATTTTGAAAGTTGTTGAACGAAACCGGGTTTTCGACATTTTGCAGCTAATAACCCGTCAATCGTACCACATCATGTTGATCATTTTTATAACTTGGTCAAACATTATCACATTGTCTCATCATTGACTTCTGAAACAATCTACATCGTCAAATACTGCTCGTGAACCATCGTCGTCTTCAGAATTGTTATTATTATTTTCGGGTTTGGTCTGCTCTGCATCCGCTTTCGTAGGTTGCTTGTTTATGCCGCGCCACGCCTTTCTTCCCTATCTCTGCTTGCACACCCCAATAAATCTATTGATCATACCACATATCCTTCCTCACCTACTTGTTAATAAATCATGATTAGAAATGTTCCCTGCTCGTTTTTGTCTTTTCCTTCATTGATCCAGCATGGTCCGAATCCGAGATGAGCCGGGACTTTATTCACAATAATCCGTTCCCTTTAGCCGGAACGTCCTTGGCAGTGTCGCTCGGCTGCATCCGATCTGGTTAAGTGATCTGGTCCGGTGGAGTGATCCGGTTTGGACAAGGCGTACCGAGGGTGTGTTCCCTGGTAATTAAATCACGTGGTTATTTTTAGGTAACTGGATTAACTAGACGGAGGACCCTAAATCACGTGGTTGAGTTATTCGTGTCCACGGTCGGTTAA
>NC_140966.1:81849266-81856766 GCF_056783735.1 Eptatretus burgeri
GAGGCCCGCGGGTTGCGGGGCCATCGCCGCTCCGCGTCTCATCACCAGACGGGTAGGCCCGACCAGGTCTCGGCCCCAGGCCTACCTCATTCTTGAGGGTATTTTCTTTCCTTGGTTTTGGGTATGTGTTGTCGGCGCCGTCTGTGAAGTAGAATTGTATAAGTGTTGCCGTGTGCTCGGTAGTCGGAATTAGCTCTGCACTGTGTTTTCACTTTTGTGTTTGCTTTTTGTGTAAATGGAATTGTGTTTTCTTTTTTTGTGTGCATTTGGTGGAATTGTATTTGTGTGCTTCCCGTGTGCCGAGAATAAATGTGCTTTATTGTTGAACTGTTTCCCGCTTCGCTTCGTCTTTTCCCCATTGAACCCCCATCTTGCTTCACGTAAAGGGTTGGTAGTGGGCTGAATACGCCCGATAATTAATCGAACCGTCGAGGTCGACGATAACACCGCTCGGTTATTCTGATAGTACGGAACGGGTCGCTTAAGTGGCCCGTGTCCGAAGTCGACCTGCGGCGAGGTGCGATCGCCCGGTCTACCCTCCGCGTGGGTACTTAGGTAGTTCGAATTTGGCGAGCAACCCTATCCCACGCGGGGGCTGATTGGCTCGATCGCGGTGAGACCGAAAGGTCCACCCGTGACTGGTTCCCGGCGTTAGTCCGAGAGGGTCACGACTGGATTGTCCGTCCGGTGGGCGACGTGCCGCGATTCGAGTTACGTGGCCGTCGCACGCCGGCGGGCGCGAAGACCGCAACACTGGTGTCAGAAGTGGGATCGAGGAAGAAAGGAGTAGTAAGAAGTCGGAACGAGGAAGAAGGGAGTCGTAAAGGTCGGAACGAGGCGAAGGAGAGTCGGAACGGAGGGGACGAGCTGTGGAGAGGCGGCGAGTCGGGCGAAGGGTGCTCGCGTCGTGCAAGGAGCTGCGCACCCCTGGGAGGCCGGCAGCGCGACCTGGCCGAGGTGGAGACGCTCGTCGCGCAGATAATAAAGATCCTCTATACCCCGAGCATCAGCAACCCCCTCCTGTTCCCCCCGCGCTGAGATAGTGCGACCAAGGGGGCCCCGTTCCCACCCCCCTGCCAGGCACTGTCCACGAGGCCCGCGGGTTGCGGGGCCATCGCCGCTCCGCGTCTCATCACCAGACGGGTAGGCCCGACCTGGTCTCGGCCCCAGGCCTACCCCATTCTTGAGGGTATTTCTTTTCCTTGGTTTTGGGTATGTGTTGTCGGCGCCGTCTGTGAAGTAGAATTGTATAAGTGTTGCCGTGTGCTCGGTAGTCGGAATTAGCTCTGCACTGTGTTTTCACTTTTATGTTTGCTTTTTATGTAAATGGAATTGTGTTTTCTTTTTTGTGTGCATTTGGTGGAATTGTATTTGTGTGCTTCCCGTGTGCCGAGAATAAACGTGCTTTATTGTTGAACTGTTCTCCCGCTTCGCTTCGTCTTTTCCTCCATTGAATCCCCATCTTGCTTCACGTAAAGGGTTGGTAGTGGGCTGAATACGCCCGATAATTAATCGAACCGTCGAGGTCGACGATAACACCGCTCGGTTATTCTGATAGTACGGAACGGGTCGCTTAAGTGGCCCGTGTCCGAAGTCGACCTGCGGCGAGGTGCGATCGCCCGGTCTACCCTCCGCGTGGGTACTTAGGTAGTTCGAATTTGGCGAGCAACCCTATCCCACGCGGGGGCTGATTGGCTCGATCGCGGTGAGACCGAAAGGTCCACCCGTGACTGGTTCCCGGCGTTAGTCCGAGAGGGTCACGACTGGATTGTCCGTCCGGTGGGCGACGCGCCGCGATTCGAGTTACGTGGCCATCGCACGCCGGCGGGCGCGAAGACCGCAACACTGGTGTCAGAAGTGGGATACAAATCCATCGCCCTCCTCGCGGCACTGGTATTGGAGAGCGGGACAACGGGCTGTCCTGTCTCCGGCTAAATTCACGGGAATCGGTCCAGGGGTGAGAGAAGCGACCCCCGATTCCCTCCAAATTACGAGCGAGCAAATTAACCCTTCACGAGAAGCAAGATGGCGTCTCAAGGCGAGCGGGAGCCGGGGGTATTAGAAATGTATATGTGTAATAATGTAGAGTCCATGGCCCAGGATGGAATCCCCGAGCAGGAAATGTTGATTGTGCAGGAACACGGACTCGCCCAACTGAACCCAGGGCCCGAGGTGGGTGCGGCAGCGGCCGCGGTGTATGACACCTTCCCCCCCCCTCTCCACCAAGACCCTTCCCCAACCCCTGCCGAAACGGCTCACTTGAGTGCATCCGACATGGCCCAGCTATTCGCCATGCTGGCGGCAATGACAAATGAAATAAAAAACGAAATGAAAGGCATGAACGAAAAGACGAATGCGAAAATGATCGAAAAGATGGATACAAATACAAATGAAGTGAAAACGACGATGGATGCGAATACACAGCAAATAAACGGAATGGAAGCAAACATGAAAGAAGAAATGAAAGAGCTGCGGGGTGAGACGCAGAACATGGGCCGATGCCTGCAGGCGGGCATGAAGGCCGTGACCAGGGAGCTGGGAATGGCGACTTCACGTGTGGGAGCAAACGAGCTGGGTGGGGGTGCAACGGCTGACAGGCCCGCGGTGGAGGCGGGTGAAAAAATAATTCGTGGAACGTGTTGGGCGAGGGTCGTGACGATGACCGAAAGGGAAAAATTAAATGGGGAGACCAAAACGTGTGAGACGAGACACGAGGTGACGACAACGGAAATAATAGTTGAGACAAGGGAGGTAAAGGGTGAAGAGTTGGCAGAGACACGGGAGATGGGAACGATAGAGGGAAGACTACACGATGAAGACGGGGTAAGTGACGCGCACGCACACACGGAGGTAGTGGAGGATAATGGGGGTGAGCTCGCGGAGCGTGTAGGGACCCGGTGCGAGCAGCGGGATGGCCTCCTCCAGGAACGAGGGGAGGGAGTATGCCCCCTTGAGGCGAGTCACGACCAGGTGAGTTCGGTCGTGTTTTGCGAGGTTGAGGGGACGAGTGCTGTGGACGGGTGCACGGAGAGCTTGGGGGGTATAGAGGCCCAGGAGACCCTTGTGGGGACACGAATCCCCAGTGTGGTTGTCCCTGTGTGTGTGGTGCAAGGTGTGAGTGCGTCCCCGTGTGTGGAAGCGACCCCGTGTGTGAGTGGTGTGGTGGCGATGGTGCCAGAGTGCGTGCTTCCCAGCACGCCGGGTGTGGATGGGGCACCGTGTGTGAGTGTCGCCGTGTGTGTGAATGAGGCACCGCGGTTGAGTGCCCCCGCGTGTGTGGATGAGGCACGGAGTGCGAGTGAGGCACCGCGGGTTAGTGCCCCCGCGTGTGTGGGTGAGGCACCGTGTATGGAAGAGACCGCGTGTGTGAGTGTCGCCGTGTGTATGAGTGAGGTACCGCGGGTGAGTGCCCCCGCGTGTGTGGATGAGGCACGGAGTGCGGGTGAGGCACCGTGCGTGAGTGAACGGCCGTGTGCAAGGTCGCTGTGTGCCAGGGAGACCGTGTGTGTGAGAGAGCGGTATGAGAGGGAGATGTCGGTTGGCATGCGGGAGCACGCAGCCGCGTCTCCCGGTGTGAGTTTAATGGTGTGGACTGTGTGCGTCGTAACACGCAGGTGTGCGTGGGTGGAATGGAGACGACGACGGCGACAGAGGAGAGAAAGCCGAGTAGCGGCTGTAGTTGTTTCGAGGACCGTGCCGGGTTCACCCAGCAGTGAGCACGCGGTTCGTGCTGTGCAACGCACGAGACCACCACGTGCTCGCTTGCGAGAGTGAAGTCCCGGTCCGGAAACGCACGCGGTGGATTTGCCGATCCCGCGGACGGACAAAGTTTAGGCAGGTAAATGGATTTGGACCGGACGGGTTCTCCACGCGATCGTGCGTGTTAAGCTCCAACGGGCAAAGCACATGTGTTCGCGTGGGGAACCCCTCGAGACGTGGGGCTTGTGTTTTTTTTTTTTTATGCGCACGGTGACGTCATGGCTGCACGTGTGGTTGGAATCCGGCAGGAGGGGTATCCCGGCCGGATGGTACCGTCCAAGGAGGGACGAGGTACACGTGCAGCTGCATGACGTCACGGGCAGGTGCAAAGTGCGCGAGCTCTGAGTTGCCGCGCAGGTGCTGCGCATGGGAAAAAAAAAGAAAAGAGCAGGCCTCACTTTCGGGTGTACAGGATTCCTGGGCAAGGGGTGAAAGACCCCCCTTACCTGGGCACAGGATGAAAACTAGTTAGGGGGAAGGGTTAGCTTAGTTAGACCGACTTCATGGGGCAGGGGTAAGTCCTCATGGAGTCCGTGGAATGGATTAGGTAGAGGGATTTAGTGAGCTTTAGGTTGGGAAATAAAATGAATTTTTTGAGTTAGGAGACAGAGACAGACTGGTGAGTGTGTAGAGGGGACGTAGCTTAGCTACGTAGTGTTAAAAGGAACGTGCTACTAGTTTAAGGGACGACGTGGGAGCACGAGCTAGTTAGGGGGTGCAGTTAGAAGGATGGCAGAGTTCAGCGGTGTGTGTGTGTTGAAGAGTTGGTGAGTGAAGTGGAAGCATGTGCTTGGTGAGTGAGTGAGGCCAGCGGGTCTGTGTGTATGGAGCAAATGGGGAATGCATGGTGCGATGAGTGATTGGGGGGAGGAGTGACTCCCGCCCAAGGGACCCCGGGGTCAGTGTAGAGTGAGTTAGCTGGGTTAGTCAAATTGAAAAATGGAGGTCGTTTTGTTGTTGGTGGGAATGTAGGCTCGAGACCCATTTGGAGGGGTGCAGGAGCCCTGTTGACGGGCTTGGGAGCGTGGCTGCGAAAGGTGAGTATCGCTGAGTGGGTACCCCGGGCACCAGGCTAGTCGGCCGCGGTAGGCCATGGGCCCATGGGGGGCCGGGATAGAGTAGTGGGCACGGGTGCGCCTGCTTGGTGCGGGGGCCCGGGCGCCATTAGCCGCGTGGGCAGTGTTGTGGGCACGGGTGACCCTCGGAAAGGGGCCCGGGAGGCCGGCCTGCCACGTGTGCGTTTCAGGGGAGGTGCCATGGGGGCACTCCCCGGTGTTAGGGAGCTGGTAGGCTCGGAGGCAGTGTAGTGCCCGGGGTGCCATAGCGGGAGAATCGGCAGAGGGTCGTGCCTGCCAAAGGGAGCCACGTGTCCCAGCCAGGAGACCGTGTGAGGGCACGGAGAGAAAATTGGGGGGCGAGGCCCGAAATTGTGAGGACACCAACACAGGCGACGGGAATCTGGGTTGTTAGAACCAATAGTTTAAGCGAGAGGCGCTTGTTGAAAGCCCCGGGGTAGTTTAACAGTTAAATGGTTAGGGTAGATTAGGAGATGTACCCCTCCGCACCATCCATCCCCTCGCTGTCGTTGTGGGCCGCTGGACCCACTTGGTGTTAAGATCGCCGAACTCTGGGGAGGCCATTCTGAGGCTTCGTTGGGCCTCGACACAGGACGTTAGCTCTCCCTTGTTCCCCTCCGGGAAGGGAACTTAGGGGTTGGGAGTAGGCTAGGTGACAGGATAGGTTAGCCGAACAAGGACGATAAAGGGGGTTAGGGGACGATTTATAGTGGGGGAGTAAAAATAAAAACAACAAAAAAATAAGTTGGGGCTAAATTGGGGTTTGACAAATTAAGGGAGTGGGTATGTACAGTGACAGGCAAAGGCGATAGGTTGGGAGGGAGACAGGTAGGTAGGTCCGAGCCCGCCTTCCAAGTGGCCAGCACCACCGCACTCCCTCCACCAACCTCCACTGAACGGCAAAGGCTAGCCAACTCCATCGGCTGGCCGTGTTTTTCTTCGGGGCGGAGGCCGGCCAACTTCATCGGCAGCTGTTGTTTTGCTGCAAGGCCTGTGCCATCGGCTGGCCGTGTTTTGCTTCAAGGCCTGTGCCGGCCAGTTCATCTGCCGGCTGTGTTTGCCTGCAGCGGCCTTCTTCTGCGGGCTGTGTTGCCTGCACCTTTGCCATGCCATGCCCACTGCCCATGTTCACCAGCCCCGTTCAATTTTGCTTTGCCCCCCCCTGTTCATTTCCATGTGCGCCAGGATCAAGGCAACAGTTTGCAAGCTGCGAGAACTGCCCTGTTGGCAGCTACAACACGGGCCTGCAGTGGCAGCCCGTGCACCGTGTTTTGCGTCCATCCATTCATCCATTCGTTCGTTGTGCTCATTGCGTGTGCCACTTGAGCTGGCACGGAGACTGCGTTGTGCAGCCCATGCACCGTTGTGGTTCACTGCGTTCAGTTCAAAAGGGAAGGCCTCGGACTGCGTGTGAGCAGCCAGCCACGTTCCCTGTCACCTGCATTGTTTGAGTCAGAGACTGCATGCGGGCAGCCTGGCTCCCTGCTAACTGCTTTTCTTTTGCAGAGTTCAATGATCCTGGGCCATGGTTTAGTGTAAAATTTGTAAGTTAAGGTTAAGATGTACTGTACATATGAGTGCGCCCCCGGCATGTCTGTCTTAGCGCCGGCAATTTTATTTAAGTCGTCCGTGTGAGTGAGTTTGTTTAGATAGTTACGCAGCCCTCAGGTTATTTATTTTGGGGACACGAATACCATGAATGTCGCACTCAGGGATCCGTAGGTAAAATGTACTAGGGGAAAACTACACATGATGGCACACGAAAATTTGACGACTCGGGACGAGTCTGTAAAAAGGGAAGGGGGTAGTGTTGTGGTTACCAGATTCGCAAACCACCATTCAGGTCCCTTAGGTGAGGTATCTCGGTAAGTGCATGTGTAGTTAGGCCCAAACCCGTTGTCTAGTGGGAATACATGTCATTTATGCGAGCTGCGACTCTTCAGGATAGCCGTTTTTCTTTTACTATCTTTATTTTGGACCAATCGCCACCATCACAACCACAACATCAACCACCGACCACAACCACCGCTTCACCACAACCGCCACGACCTTTACCGTCACAACTCGCCACCATCGCATCGCCGTCGTCTCGCGCCACTCATGGGCACCGATGCTGGACTCGTGTAGGGCGCACGTTGAACAGCGTGTACAAAATCACGGATTTTCTGCTTCAAAAACGGATCCAAAACGACACACGCCCACTTTTTGCCGTCCAATCGGTGAGCGAGGGGCGAATTGGCCCGCCCCAGGGCGATCGATATATGCAAATTTGTGGATCAAAAGCCTTCACGCCCACTTTTTGTCGGGCCAATGGGGAGCGAGTTGAAAGGTCAAAGGGAGGGAGACAAAGGCGAAGGTACGGGGGGGTAAAAGGACGGTGTTCGTCAGTAAAAGGAGAAGTAAGAAGTCGGAACGAGGAAGAAAGTAGTAAGAAGTCGGAACGAGGAAGAAGGGAGTCGTAAAGGTCGGAACGAGGCGAAGGAGAGTCGGAACGGAGGGGACGAGCTGTGGAGAGGCGGCGAGTCGGACGAAGGGTGCTCGCGTCGTGCAAGGAGCTGCGCGCCCGAGGGAGGCCGGCAGCGCGACCTGGCCGAGGTGGAGACGCTCGTCGCAGATAATAAAGATCCTCTATACCCCGAGCATCAGCAACCCCTCCTGTTCCCCC
>NC_140966.1:81864266-81866766 GCF_056783735.1 Eptatretus burgeri
ACCGTAGTTGGATTTCGACGTTAATCCAAAAGCTGCGACTTGATTGCCACGGTTGGTGGGCGCGTGGCCGCAATTCTCTAAAAGCAGTCGTCCGCATGCCGGAGTGGTGAGAATCCACAACAATATAAATGAAAATATGTATAAAGAAATATATTGTTGTGGTTACCAAATTCGCAAACCACCATTCAGGTCCCTTAGGTGAGGTATCTCGGTAAGTGCATGTGTAGTTAGGCCCAAACCCGTTGTCTAGTGGGAATACATGTCATTTATGCGTGCTGCGACTCTTCAGGATAGCCGTTTTTCTTTTACTATCTTTATTTTGGACCAACCGCCATGATTACCACCACAACCACAACATCAACCACCAACCACAACGCCGCTTCACCACAACCGCCACGACCTTCACATCGCACCTTGCAGCCGTCGCATCGCCACCGTTCTTGCGCCGCCTGTGGGTACCGGTGTTGGACTCGTGCAGGGCGCGCGTCGAACAGCGTGTACAAAATCACGGATTTTGTGCTTCAAAAACGGATCAAAAACGACACACGCCCACTTTTTGCCGTCCAATCGGTGAGCGAGGGACGATTTGGCCCCGCCTCCAGGACGATCGATATATGCAAATTTGTGGATCAAAAAGCCTTCACGCCCACTTTTTCTCGGGCCAATGGGGAGCGGGGTGAAAGGTCAAAGGGAGGGGGTCAAAGGCGAAGCTACGGGGGGATAAAAGGACCGTGTTCGTCAGTCAGAAGAGTCCAACGGGGAGAGGAAGAGAGTCGGTCGGAGAGTCAAGAAGTGGAGAGTCGGAGAGTCCAGAGGCGGAGAGTAGGAGAGTCGGAAGCAGAGGGTCAAGACTTCGCGGGCGGTGGAGCTGCTCGTCGTGTGCGTTGGAGTCGGAACGGAGGGGACGAGCTGTGGAAAGGCGGCGACACCAGACGAGGGGGTGCTCGCGTCGTGCAGGGAGCTGCACCCGAGGGAGGCCGACAGCGCGACCTGGCCGAGGTGGAGACGCACACCAGGGATAATAAAGATCCTCTATACCCCGAGCATCAGCAACCCCCTCCTGTTTCCCCCCGCGCTGAGATAGTGCGACCAAGGGGGCCCCTTTCCCACCCCCTACCAGACACTGCCCGCGAGGCCCGCGGGGTTGGGGCGCCATCGCCGCTCCGCGTCTCATCACCAGACGGGTAGGCGCGACCCGGTCTCGGCCTCAGGCCCGCCTCATCCTTGAGGGTATTCTTTCCTTGGTTTTGGGTATGTGTTGTCGGCGCCGTCTGTGAAGTAGAATTGTATAAGTGTTGCCGTGTGCTCGGGAGTCGGTATTAGCTCTGCATTGTCTTCGCTTTTACATTTGCTTTTTGTGTAAATGGAATTGTGTTTTTCTTTTTTTTGTGTGCTTTTGGTGGAATTGAATATGTGTGTTTCCCGTGTGCCGCGAATAAATGTGCTCTGTCTTGAACTGTTTCCCGCTTCGCTTCGTCATTTCTCCCATTGAATCCTCATCTTGCTTCACGTAAAGGGTTGGTAGTGGGCTGAATACGCCCGATAATTAATCGAACCGTCGAGGTCGACGATAACACCGCTCGGTTATTCTGATAGTACGGAACGGGTCGCTTAAGTGGCCCGTGTCCGAAGTCGACCTGCGGCGAGGTGCGATCGCCCGGTCTACCCTCCGCGTGGGTACTTAGGTAGGTCGAATTTGGCGAGCAACCCTATCCCACGCGGGGGCTGATTGGCTCGATCGCGGTGAGACCGAAAGGTCCACCCGTGACTGGTTCCCGGCGTTAGTCCGAGAGGGTCACGACTGGATTGTCCGTCCGGTGGGCGACGTGCCGCGATTCGAGTTACGTGGCCGTCAGCACGCCGGCGGGCGCGAATCCGCAACAATATATATATGTTGTTGTTCTTCTTTCGGCTGCTCCCGTTAGGAGTCGCCACAGCGGATCATCCGTTATGATCCGCATAATGATTTGGCACAGGTTTTACGCCGGATGCCCTTCCTGACGCAACCCTGGTCGCCTCTTACGACACAGGGATATGGTACACCGATTCTAACCGGGGCATACACCGGTACTCACTTCGCCGACCTCTGAAGGATGACAGGCTGAGTCAACCTCCTGGTGTGTATTAATTCAAGTGGCCAACGGGCTTGAACTCAGGACCTTTTGGATCCCAAGCCGCTACCCTAACCACTACGCCAACACCAGGTTAATATATATATATATATATATATATATATATATATATATATATATATATATATATATATATATATATATATATATATATATTGTTACGGTCCGGTGCGTCGGCCGCGAGCCGACTGCTCTGATATGAGCCGCAAGTCGAGTCGGCCCGACCGATCGCCCGGAATATAGATCGCCGCCCGGATAACTCCGAAGCCGACGGGTCATCGTACAAGAACCGTGAAGGGCCAATTTTTTCCACCACGTGGTACAGGGTTATTTGCCAATTCTTTAAAATACCTGGAGACCACGTGGCG
>NC_140966.1:81869266-81881266 GCF_056783735.1 Eptatretus burgeri
GGAAGCACGCAAGAGCAGAACTATACCGACTATACAAAATGCAATGCAATCATTTACAGCACACAAAGCACTTAACAGTTTCCTACTTGTTAGTCGGGCCCACGGACACATGTACGTACACACACACACACACACACACACACACACACACACACACACACACACACACACACACACACACACACACACACACACCCAAGAAATGGTGGCTGATGCCTTTACTAAGGACTTTAACTCAGAGGACAGATGAGCTGAAACCCAGAACCTATCTCGAACCTCTCCACCTCGTGTGGTCTTCAAGCTGTTCGGACCCGGGCTCCAGCGAGAGCGAGCTGGATCCAATCGCCGTGAGCCGCGATCCTTCCCGAGCTCCAGCGAATCCTCTCGCGCTTCCGAACACGTGCTGGTGAGACAAGGCGCCGATCCTTCCCGTCGATGCATCGCTATCTCGAAGAACCACCTCCAAGATGAGGCCGATGAGTCGCACCAAGCCGGGACCCAAGCGGAGAACAAAGAGCTCCACGAACCAAGAAGAGCCAGCCGAGCAACCAGCTCAACTCTCTTCCGATAAACAAAGCCTCTCACAACACGAACCAAGAAGAGCCCAAAACGCGAACCGAGCCAAGCAGACCCCGAAGGTCTGCTGAAAAGCCAAGCCTAAGCAAAAAGCTCTCCAAAAAGCCTCCACCTCGCCAAGCAGAACCGAAGCTCACTGAACAAAAGTCTCAACCCTCGCCAAGCAGAACCCAAAGGCCTGCTAAAAGCCAAGCCGAAGCAAAAAGCTTACTAAAAGCCAAGCCAAAGCAGCCAGCCTTCAAAAAGCCTCCTCCCTAACCCAAGCCAAGCAGAACCCGAAGGCCTACTACTGAAAGCCAGCCCGAACAAAGCAGAGGATCTCTTCTTTATTCTTATCGGCCCCCTCCCCCGCTCCCGGCGTGACTCATGTCCTCGTGCTCCATCCCCCGCTCAACCACGGGTGAGAGGGAGTTGTTGACGTCATGAATCACGGGACGGGAGGGCTCTTCTTCCACTTCGCAGAAGAGGGGAGGGCGTCTCCATTGTGTTATGATTGCTCCCTAACTATTAAATTGAATCGCAGCACACTTAATCGATTTCTGCCCATTAAACAATGGAAGGTGAGCTATCTCGGGAACAAGCACTTATCGACATAACTGACTAAAGGAACCTGAATGTTGTGTGCAATCGAATTCCCAAATTCGTAACAATATGCAAATATATTTATATAAGCCTGGTGTTGGCTTCGTGGTTAGGGTGGCGGCTTGGGATCCCAGGGTCCTGAGTTCAAGTCCCGTTGGCTGCTGAATTAACACCAGGGGGTTGACTCAGCCTGTCATCCATCTGAGGTCGGCGAAGTGAGTACCAGTGTACTGGTCCCGGTATATGCCCCAGTTAGAATAGGTATACCATATCCCTGTGTCTCGTAAGAGGCGACCAGGGTTGGCGTCAGGAAGGGCATCCAGCTAATAAAACATTGCCTCAAGAAAAAGCCTAACCCCTGCACAGCAGGGAAAAATGGCTGTAAAAACGGTCATTCAATATGCAAATATATTTATACGTGTGTGTGTGTGTGTGTGTGTGTATACATACATACATACATATAATGTACCGGGCGTAGTGGCGTGCGCCTGTAATCCGGCGACTCGGAGGCTTGGGTTGGGGGATCGCTTGAGGACGGGAGCTCTGCGCTGGGCCAGATGAGAGGGTGTAGGGCAGTCTGGAATCATGGCGAAACCCAATCCTTATCCCTGTGTCGTAAGAGGCCACCAGGGTTGTGTCAGGAAGGGCGTCCGGCATAAAACTTGTGCCAAATCAGTATGTGGATCATAACGGATGATCCGTTGTGGCGACCCCTAACGGGAGCTGCTGAAAGAAGATGATGTATGCATGTATGTATATGTATATATATGCATGTATATATATATATATATATATATATATATATATATATATATATATATATCTTCTTCTTCTTTCGGCTGCTCCCGTTCAGGGTCGCCACAGCGGATCATTTGATCCGCATAGTGATTTGGCACATGTTTTACGCCGGATGCCCTTCCTGACACAACCCTGGTTGCCTCTTACAACACAGGGATATGGTACATCTATTTTATCCGGGGTATACACCGGCCCAGTACACTGGTATTCATTTCGCCGACCTCGGAAGGATGATAGGCTGAGTCAACCCCCTGGTGTATTAATTCAGTGGCCCAACGGGGCTTGAACTCAGGATCTTTTGGATCCCAAGCCGCTGCCCTAACCACTGCGCCAACACCAGGCTATATATATACATATACATATATATATATATATATATATATATATATATATATATACATATATACATATATATATACATATACATATACATATATATATATATACATATATACATATATACATGTATATACATTAAGATTGTGGAAGATATTGAAAAGGAGGAGAAGGTGAAGACATTTGGGCATATGATTGAGTGTGAGTGGAGAGGAGACATCAATGCAACATTGTGTTGGGAGAGGGGGAAATCAAAATTGATCGATGGCTCCTTATTTGAGGCTTTGTTGATACTACTAATATCCCTGTCCAGAATTTGATTCAGCAAATTGGCAATTATTCGTTGTTTTGTACATTGATGCACATTCACTGAAAATGTCATGGTGATTCTATCAAAGTTGGTTCAGCATTGCAAATAAATTATTGGCCAGACATCTTTTTTCAACAAATATATAAAAATATATTCACTGTTATTGACTCGTGAGTGACATTTTGTTCTGACCATGTTTGCACCCAGGACCTTACGGATTGTGCAGCCAAATGAGACTGACCGGCTGGCACCCAACGCTGTCGTCAACTCCACACTTTTCAAGTTGTTTGAACAGCTCTCTGTGGAAGGACCCAAGATTCGATCCAGGAAATGGAAGGATAACGATGGCAGCATTGCGTTGGTTGCATCAGAGGGAATGCTCAAGGCACTGGGATTCACCCTTGCACTGGAGCCCAGTTTGGTGTCTGGTGCTGGGATAGGGGTTTTTGTTAAAGCTGGAAGAGTGAGGCAAGGAGAAGTTGTCTGCATGTATGCAGGTGTTTCTATTTTCTGGTCTTCTCTGCCCAGCCCTTAAGTTCATGAGCACTCCCAGTTTCAGAACTGTTCTCTGCTCAGATTTATGTTTCTCAGTCTGACTTGCTTTCCTGCTGAAGCTGAATCCCTTCCACCACCTTCACCCCAAACCTAGGCACTGTGTATGAACCAGGAGAGCCAGTGCTTCTCCAGTCACTTGGAAATCGCTACCTCCTACGCTGCATTGATGGGCTCCTCATTGATGGCAAGGCTAAAGGCTTGTCTCGCCTCATTTACAGGTACGTGTTTTTTGTTGTGGTGGTGCGGTCTTTAACATTTGTCACCTGCCTGGCATGTATGGGTTCATAAGACCTTCACATCCGCTGGGTTAATTTTGCGCAATCTGTGTGTCTCGGAATGCAACAACCACAGCGGAAAGCTGACAAGATTGTCGAGCACAGCCTGTTCAGTGATCCGCCAGGGAGGGACGAAAGCGTGGCCCCAATATCCCGTATCGAAGCACGATAAATAAACCAATTATCGAAGCACGATGGTTCCTGCTCTCAATGACCACACAAGCTGTCATTAAAGCGAGAATTTATTGAAGGGAGAAAAAGAGAGGATATATATATATATATATATATATATATATATATATATATATATATATATATATATATATATATATATATATATATATATATATATATATATATATATATATATATATATATATATATATATATATATATATATATATATATATATATATATATATATATAGTCTATTCTGTCTCTGGCACGAATTATATAAATAGTCTAAGCCAAGAATCGATTCTGTCTCTCTCAATTTTTAAATTCCGATTCCATTATAGTAGTCAGTAAACTTGGTCAATACGTCATTCTTCTTCTTCTTCTTTCGGCTGCTCCCGTTTGGGGTTGCCACAGCGGATCATACATATGATCCGCATAGTGATTTGGCACATGTTTTACACTGGATGCCCTTCCTGACGCAACCCTGGTCGCCTCTTACGACACAAGGATATGGTACACCTATTTTAACCGGGGTATACACCGGCCCAGTACACTGGTACTCATCTCGGCAACCTCGGAAGGATGACAGGCTGAGTCAACCCCCTGGTGTTATACGACTATATGTATATATATATATATATATATATATGTATATATATATATATATATATATATATATATGTATATATATATATATATATATATATATATACATGTATATATACATATATATATATTGTTGCGGATTCGCGCCCGCCGGCGTGCGAGCGGCCACGTAACTCGAATCGCGGCACGTCGCCCACCGGACGGACAATCCCGTCGTGACCCTCTCGGACTAACGCCGGGAACTAGTCACGGGTGGGCCTTTCGGCCTCACCACGATCGTGCCAATCGGCCCCCGCGTGGGATAGGGTTGCTCGCCAAATTCGACCTACCTAAGTACCCACACGGAGAGTAGACCGGGCGATCGCACCTCGCCGCAGGTCGACTTCGGACACGGGCCACTTTAAGCGACCCGTTCCGTACTATCGGGATAACCGAGCGGTGTTATCGTCAACCCCGACGGTTCGATTAATTATCGGGCGTTTTAGCCCACGACCAACCCTTTACGTGAAGTAAGATGGAGATTCAATAAAGGAAAAGACGAAGCGAAACGGGAAAAACAGTTCAACATAAAGCACATTTATTTCGCGATGGCACACGGATAGCACACATATACAATTATACACCAAAAGCAAATGTAAAAGAAGAAACACCACAATAATGCACAAAAAGCAAATGTAAAAGTGAAACACAATGCAGATCTACCACCGACTACCGAGCACACGGCAACACTTATACAGTTTTACTTCACAGACGGCGCCAACAACACATATACTCAAAGCAAAAGAAAAAGGGACCACCCTCCACTATGAGGGGGCAGACGGGCCTGGGGCCGAGACCGCGTCGAGCCTACCCGTCTGGTGATGAGCCGCAAAATGGCGGTGGCGCCCCGACTCTGCGGGCCTCGCGGACAGTGTCTGGAATGGGGTGGGAACGGGGCCCCCTTCTCACACTATCTCAGTGCGGGGGGAAACAGGAGGGGGTTGTTGATGCTCGGGGGATGAGGATATCTCGCTGGCTCGGGTCCCGCGACGAGCGTCTCCACCGCGACCTCGGTCGCGTTACCGGCCTCCCCTCTCCGCAGCTCCCCGACTCTGACACGAGCGCCCTCTCGACTGCCTTCGCCGCCGCCACCTCCTCTCCAACTCTCCCACTCTCCACAGCTCCACAGCTCCGTCCAACTGCTTTCTCCGACTCTTCTCTTCTCCACTCTCCTTGACTGACTCTTTCCAACTCCCACTCCTGGCTGACTCAACTGCACTTTTGGCGAGCGAACGCGGCCCTTTATAGCCCCCGGGGCTTCGCTCCTTCACCTTCGACCCTTTACCTCTGGCTGGCTCCCCATTGGACAGAGGAAAAGTTGGCGTGAATGCTTTTTGATCCACGAATCTGCATATAGCGATTATACTCCGACGCACCTGGAGGCGGGGCCAAATCGCCCCACGCTCGCCGATAGGACGGAACAGAAGTGGGCGTGAATCGTTTTTGATCCGATTTCTTTGGAAAGGCTGGTGTTTTTGCACCCGCCGCTCGGCGCGCGCCCTGCACGAGTCCAGGATCGGTGCCCACAAGCGGCGCGGGAATGGCGGTGATGCGATGGTTGCGAGAGCGAGATGTGACGGCAAGGGTCGTGGCTGTTGTTGTGAAGCGGCGTTGCGGTTGGTGGTTGTTGTGTGATGGCTGTTGAGACGTGGTTGGTGGTGGTAGTAATGGTAGTAATGGCGGCTGGTCCAAAATAAAGATAGTAAAAGAAAAACGGCTATCCTGAAGAGTCGCAGCACGCATGAATGACATTTATTCCCTCTAAACAACGGGTTTGGGCCTAACTACACATATACTTACAGAGATATCTCACCTAAGGGACCTGAATGGTGGTTTGCGAATTTCGTCAACCACAACACTACCCCCTCCCCTTTTTACAGACTCGTCCTGAGTCGTCAAATTTTAGTGTGCCATCATGTGTAGTTTTCCCCTAGTACATTTTACCTACGGATCCCTGAGTGCGACATTCATGGTATTCGTGTCCCCAAAATAAATAACCTGAGGGCTGAGTAACTACCTAAACAAACTCACTCACACGGACGACTTAAATAAAATTGCCGGCGCTAGGACAGACATGCCGGGGGCGCACTCATATGTACAGTACATCTTAACCTTAACTTACAAATTTTACACTAAACCATGGCCCAGGATCAATGAACTCTGCAAAAAGAAAGCAGTTAGCAGGGAGCCAGGCTGCTCGCATGCAGTCTCTGGCTCAAACAATGCAGGTGACGGAACGTGGCCGGCTGCTCAAACGCAGTCCAAGGCCTTCCCTTTTTTACTGAACGCAGTGAACCACAACGGTGCATGGGCTGCACAAACGCAGTCTCCGTGCCAGCTCAAGTGGCACACGCAATGAGCACAACGGATGGATGGATGAATGGATGGACGCAAACACGGTGCACGGGCCGCCACTGCAGGCCCGTGTTGTAGCTGCCAACAGGGCGGTTCTCGCAGCTTGCAAACTGTTGCTTTCTGATCCTGGCACACATGGCAATGAACAGGGTGGGGGGGGCAAAGCAAAAATTGAACGGGGCTGGTGAACAGGGGCAGTGGGCATGGCATGGCAAAGGTGATCAGGCAAACACAGCATGCAGAACCAGGCCGCTGCAGGCAAACACAGCCGGCAGATGAACTGGCCGGCACAGGCCTTGAAGCACAGCAGCTGCAGACGATCCGGCCGGCACAGGCCTTGCAGCACAGCAGCTGCAGACGATCCAGCCGGCACAGGCCTTGCAGCAAAACAACAACTGCCGATGAAGTGGGCCGGCCTTTGCCCTGCAGCAACGCAGCCAGCAGATGAAGCTGGCCAGCCTTTGCCGTTCAGTGGAGGTTGGTGGAGGGAGTGCGGTGGTGCTGGCCACTCGGAAGGCGGGCTCGGACCTACCCTACGGTCTCCCTCCCAACCTATCGCCTTTGCCTGTCACTGTCTATACCCACTCCCTTAATTTGTCAAACCCCAATTTAGCCCCAACTTATTTTTTTTATTTTTACTTCCCCACTATAAATCGTCCCCTAACCCCCTTTATCGTCCTTGTTTGGCTAACCTATCCTGTCACCTAGCCTACTCCCAACCCCTACGTTCCCTTCCCGAAGGGAAGGCCCAACGAAGCCTCAGAATGGCCTCCCCAGAGTTCAGCGATCTATAACACAAAGTGGGTCCAGCGGCCCACAACGAGAGCGAGGGGATGGATGGTGCGGAGGGGTACACTTTCTAATCTACCCTAACCATTTAAGTGTTAAACTACACCGGGGCTTCCAACAAGCGCCTCTCGCTTAAACTATTGGTTCTAACAACCCAGATTCCCGTCGCCTGTGTTGGTGTCCTCACAATTTCGGGCCTCGCCCCCCAATTTTCTCTCCGTGCCCTCACACGGTCTCATGGCTGGGACACGTGGCTCCCTTTGGCAGGCACGACCCTCTGCCGAATCTCCCGCTATGGCACCCCCGGGCACTACACTGCCTCCGAGCCTACCAGCTCCCTGACACCGGGGAGTGCCCCCCATGGCACCTCCCCTGAAACGCACACGTGGCAGGCTGGCTTCCCAGGCCCCTTTCCGAGGGTCACCCGTGCCCACAACACTGCCCACGCGGCTAATAGCGCCCCGGGCCCCCGCACCAAGCAGGCGCACCCGTGCCCACTACGCTATCCCGGCCCCCCATGGGCCCTTGGCCTACCACGGCCGACTAGCCTGGTGCCCGGGGTACCCACTCAGCGATACTCACCTTTCGCAGCCACGCTCCCAGCCCGTCAACAGGGCTCCTGCACCCCTCCAAATGGGTTTCGAGCCTACACTCACACCAACAACAAAACGACCTCCATTTTTCAATTTAACTAACCCCCTAACTCACTCTACACTGACCCCGGGGTCCCTTGGGCGGGAGTCACTCCTCCCCCCAATCACTCATCGCACCATGCATTCCCCATTCGCTCCACTCACACAGACCCGCTGGCCTCACTCACTCACCAACCACATGCTTCCACTTCACTCACCAACTCTTCAACACACTCACCGCTGAACTCTGCCATCCTTCTAACTACCTCCCCTAACTAACTCGTGCTCCCACGTCGTCCCTTAAACTAGTAGCACGTTCCTTTTAACACTACGTAGCTAAGCTACGTCCCCTCTACACATTCACAAGTCTGTCACTGTCTCCAAATCTCTAAAATAACTTTATTTCCCAACCTAAATCTCACTACAATCCCTCTAACTAATCCATTCCACGGACTCCATGAGGACTTACCCCTGCCCCATGGAGTCGGTCTAACTAAGTTAACCCTTCCCCCTAACTAGTTTCCATCCTGTGCCCTGGTCAAGGGGGTCTTCCACCCCTTGCCCGGGAATCCTGTGCACCCAAAAGTGAGGCTTGCTTTTTTTTTTTTTTTTTTACATGCGCAGCACCAGCGCGGCAACTCACAGCTCACGCACTTTGCACCTGCCCGTGACGTCATGCAGCTGCACGTGTACCTCGTCCCTCCTTGGATGGTACCATCTGGCAGGGATACCCCTCCTGCCGGATTCCAACCCCACGTGCAGCCATGACGTCACCGTGCGCATAAAAAAAACACAAGCCCCACGTCTCGAGGGGTTCCCCACGCGAACACATGTGCTTTGCCCGTTGGAGCTAGACACACACGATCGCGTGGAGAACCCGTCCGGTCCAAATCCATAATCCTGCCTAAACTTTGTCCGTCCGCGGGATCGGCAAATCCACCGCGTGCGTTTCCGGACCGGGACTTCATTCCCGCAAGCGAGCACGTGGGGGCCTCGTGCGTTGCACAGCACGGACCTCGTGCTCGCTGCTGGGTGAACCCGGCACGGTCCCCGAAACAACTACAGCCGCTACTCGGGTTTCTTTCTTCTGTCGCCGTCGTCGTCGCCAATCAACACACGCACTCCCGTGTGTTACGACGCTAACACACCTCACCATTAAACTCACACCGGGAGACGCGGCTGCATGTTCACACATGCCGACCGACATCTCCCTCACACACAGCGACCTTGCTCACGCTGTCTCTCTCACGCATACCACCTCCCTCGCACACGTGGCTCCACTCACTCGCGGCCTTCCACTCACTCGTGCCATTTCCCTCACACAAACCATACCACTCACACATGCGGGGGCACTCATCCGCGGTGCCTCACTCATACACCGTGCCTCACTCACACACGCGGGGGAACTCATCCGCGGTGCCTCACTCATACTGGCCGTTTCACTCACACACACGGCGACACTCACACACGGTGCCTCACCCACACGCGGAATGCTGGGAAGCACACACTCCGGCACACTCGCCACCACACCACTCACACACGCGGGGGCACTCGCCCGCGGTGTCTCACTCACACATCGTGCCTCACTCACACACGTGGGGGCACTCGCCCGCAGTGTCTCATCCACACACGGCGTGCTGGGAAGCACACACTCCGGCACACTCGCCACCACACCACTCACACGTGGTGCTCCATTCATACTGGCCGTTTCACTCACACACACGTCCTCTTCCACTTGCGGTGCCCCTTTTACACACGGCGTGCTGGGAAGCACGTACTCCGGCACAATCGCCACCACACCACTCACACACGGGGTCGCTTCCACACACGGGGACGCACTCACACCTTGCACCACACACACAGGGACAACCACACTGGGGATTCGTGTCCCCACAAGGATTTCCGGGGCCTCTCTACCCCCCAAGCTCTCCGTGCACCTGTTCGCAGCACTCCTCCTCTCAACCTCGCAAAGCACGACCGAACTCACCTGGTCGTGACTCGCCTCAAGGGGGCATACTCCCTCCCCTCGTTCCTGGAGGAGGCCATCCAACTGCTCGCACCGGGTCTCGACCCAGTCCGCGAGCTCACCCCCATTATCCTCCACTACCTCCGTGTGTGTGTGTGTGCGTCACTTACCCCGTCTTCATCGTGTAGTCTTCCCTCTATCGTTCCCATCTCCCGTGTCTCTGCCAACTCAGTCACCTCTTCACCCTTTACCTCCCTTGTCTCAACTATTATTTCCGTCTCTTCCCTTGTTATCTCCCTCGTGCACGTCTCCGTCACCCCAATTAGTTTGTCCCTCTCGGTTACCGTCACTTTTTCCGTCACGACCCTCGCCCAACACGTCCCCCGAATTATTTTTTCCTTACCCGCCTCCACCGCGGGCCCGACAGCCGTTGCACTCCCTCCCAGCTCGTTCGCTCCCACACGTGGCGTCGCCATTTTAAGCTCCCCGGTTACTGCCTTCATACCTGCCTGCAGGCTTCGGCCCATGCTCTGCGTCTCACCCTGCAGCCCTTTCATTTCTTCCTTCATTTGCTGTGTATTCGCATCCATCTTTTCGTTCATTTGTTGTGTATTCGCATCCATTTTTTCGTTCATTTGTTGTGTATTCGCATCCATCCTCGCTGTCATTGCCGCCAGCATGGCGCATAGCTGGGCCATGTCGGGTGCGCTTGGGTGAGCCGTTTCGGCAAGGATCGGGGGGGTTTTGGTGGAGAGGGGGAGGGGAGGTGTCATACACCGCGGCCGCCGCCGCACCTATTTCGGGCTCTGGGTTCAGTTGGGGGAGTTCGTGTTCCTGCACAACCAACATTTCCTGCATGGGGTTTTCATCCTGGACCATGGATTCTACGCATTCTAAATCCATTTCGAATACCCCCGGCTCCCGCTCGCCTTGAGACGCCATCTTATTTCTCGTAAAGGGTTAATTTAGCTCGCTCGTAATTTGGAGGGAATCGGGGGTCGCTCCTCTCACCCCTGGACCGATTCCCGTGAATTTAGCTGGACACAGGAGAGCCCGTTTTCCCGTTCTCCGATACCAGTGCCGCGAGGAGGGCGATGAATTTATATCGCACGACCTGACACCAGTGTTGCGGATTCGCGCCCGCCGGCGTGCGAGCGGACACGTAACTCGAATCGCGGCAGGTCGCCCACCGGACGGACAATCCCGTCGTGACCCTCTCGGACTAACGCCGGGAACTAGTCACGGGTGGGCCTTTCGGCCTCACCACGATCGTGCCAATCGGCCCCCCGCGTGGGATAGGGTTGCTCGCCAAATTCGACCGAGCTAAGTACCCACACGGAGAGTAGACCGGGCGATCGCACCTCGCCGCAGGTCGACTTCGGACACGGGCCACTTTAAGCGACCCGTTCCGTACTATCGGGATAACCGAGCGGTGTTATCGTCAATCCCGACGGTTCGATTAATTATCGGGCGTTTTAGCCCACGACCAACCCTTTACGTGAAGTAAGATGGAGATTCAATAAAGGAAAAGACGAAGCGAAACGGGAAAAACAGTTCAACATAAAGCACATTTATTTCGCGATGGCACACGGATAGCACACATATACAATTATACACCAAAAGCAAATGTAAAAGAAGAAACACCACAATAATGCACAAAAAGCAAATGTAAAAGTGAAACACAATGCAGATCTACCACCGACTACCGAGCACACGGCAACACTTATACAGTTTTACTTCACAGACGGCGCCGACAACACATATACTCAAAGCAAAAGAAAAAGGGACCACCCTCCACTATGAGGGGGCAGACGGGCCTGGGGCCGAGACCGCGTCGAGCCTACCCGTCTGGTGATGAGCCGCAAAATGGCGGTGGCGCCCCGACTCCGCGGGCCTCGCGGACAGTGTCTGGAATGGGGTGGGAACGGGGCCCCCTTCTCACACTATCTCAGCGCGGGGGGAAACAGGAGGGGGTTGTTGATGCTCGGGGGGATGAGGATATC
>NC_140966.1:81881766-81894266 GCF_056783735.1 Eptatretus burgeri
ATTTCCAAGTCCAAGTTGCAATTTAGCACTGATCATCTTCTTCACGATGAACCGATCAACTTTTTCTCTCAAGGTTGGATTTTGTATCAGGGACAAATTATACTACATTTCTCTATCGGCTTCATGCTTTTCTTCCAAAGTTGTGGTATTCCCATAATCAATATCGTGTCTCATGCACACTTCATCAACTCTATTGATGGGTTTACTCCATGATTTAGGATTGTCTGCCTCATCTAATCTTTTGTCCAAGTTTGTGCCTGGACCACAGAAAGAATACCCTGGTAGATGTAATTCCCCTGGTATTCCAGTCGTTGTAAATTTACTTCCTGATAAAAAAAAACTTTTGTATATCTTCTCAGAGTTTGTGTTTGGAGATAAAATGATTTTTTTTTGAACCACACACGAACATATACCTTTTTGTATAACCCTGTTATTCTTACTTTTAATATATGAAATATTTTTAGTATTAGTTTTCTTTTTACATTTGAGACAATAACTCATTTATTTATGAGAAAAATTCCTGCAGAGTGCAAAAACCTTTTTAGTTTCCAACATGCACATTTGAATCTTAATTTTTAAAACATAAAGAATCCTTAGAAATGCCTTCACTCTCTCCTCCATTTATTTAAGAAAAAAAATGAAAAACTTGAATTAAAATGAATGTCTTGCCGATGTCAATAGTCTTGTCGAAAATATTGCAAATAGACTTGTCAATTCTTCATTTTCCTCCTCAGTGGGTTGAATTATTTTCTGTAATACCCACAATCTTTTTTTAATCTCATCGGTTTCCATATTTTCATATTTATTTAGTCTCGCTCTTTCCTCCCTCTCCTCCCTCTCCTTCTCTCTCTCTTCTCTCTCTCCTCCTCTTTCTTCTTTCTTCTCCCTCTCCTTCTTCTCTCTCTTCTCCTTTTTCTCCTCCTCTCTCTTCAACTCCTTCCTCGTCCCTTACTATCCTTGAATCGCTTTTACCCCATTGAATATCATACATATATTCATCAGGATTTCTTGTTATTCCTGTATCCAAAATAATTTTTTTTTCAACAGGAAACCAATAAAATTTCTTTTGAATTTCTAAAAGAGCCTTACCTTTTCTTAACTTTATAATTTTTTCATTATTTAACATTCTAATTAAATCTAAAGTTGTCAGTTTATCAACATCAGCATAATGCCAATCTTTTATTGAAAATACCTCATTCTTATGTTGTAGAACATATTTATTAAAATACCGAATACCCTTTTCTTGAAGGTATGCTTGGACACAGAAATGATAATTTTCTTGAAGCCTTCTTGCTGTCATCTATGTATTAGAAATATATGTTTGAATAATATTATGGCACGAAACACCTCCCCATCTTCCCATAGATAAATCATTTTGTATTTCCTTACTTATTATATATAATCCTGTTTTTTTTCTGTTTTCATGATATAAACGAGGGCAAAACCATTATTATATTTACCCTTATTACATTCTTTTATTTGTTGTTTACTAAACGTGGCTCCACAAAACTCATTCTCTATACCCATTGGATAATATTCTTCCTTACGAGACTGATTTAATTGTTCCAGGTCTTCTAGGTCAACTTTAAATGACCAATTATACCCTAAATCATTCATATCATACCCCCATTGTTCTATTCTCATACAAACGATACGCCATTCTTTATAAAAAATTATTTTAATTTGAACTGTGAATTCTGTATGACCTGGAGATAAAATCAACACTTCTGTATCTTTGGAATACACGGCCATTTTATTTAAGGATATATATTGTGATAAATCGCTTAATCTCACCAAGTCATTCGCATCAGTCGGGCTTGGATAATTTTTTAATTTATAAGCATTTTTCATATCAATATTTTTGGTTATATTATATTTGTTGTTCAGCCTGTGCCTTTGTGTAATAATTTGATAAATCAATATCCAGTTCTTGGGATACACCAAAGATAGAACCATCTTTACCAACATAAGTCATTTATATTAGATTAAAAATAATGTCATAAATTTTTTTTTAATTTTGTTGAGTTGAAATAACACATATAGACATAATTGACCACAGCACTTGGAATTTAATTCTTGGACTTGAAATGTTTGATAAACACCATTCTGTAAGAATGTTAAGCCTGGTATTGGCTTCGTGGTTAGGGTGGCGGCTTGGGATCCCAGGGTCCTGAGTTCAATCCCCGTTGGCTGCTGAATTAACACCAGGGGGTTGACTCAGCCTGTCATCCTTCCGAGGTCGGCGAAATGAGTACCAGTGTACTGGTCCCGGTGTATGCCCGGTTAGAATCGGTGTACCATATCCCTGTGTGTCGTAAGAGGCAACCAGGGTTGGCGTCAGGAAGGGCATCCGGCTATAAAACATTGCCTCAAGAAAAAGCCCAACCCCTGCACAGCAGGGAAAAATGGCTGTAAAAAAAACGGTCATTCTGTAAGAATGTTATGACTTCAACAGGTGGTGGAAGACCAAAACTATCAAAATAATATTTGTCTTGACTATTAAAAATAGAAAGCCAATGAGAACCGTTCCCATTATTATCTTCAAAGTTCATAATAATATTCTTTGTATGTTTAGGCACATTTGTTAATTCATCTCTCATACAAATAACCACATTATGAATTTTTAATTTCTTACAATATTTGACAAGTTGTAAATTTGATGTTGTATTCTTTCCAAATTCTTTAAACCACTCATCAATGCTCATTTATATTTTAGAAAGATATAATCCATTACCTCTTTTAGTTAATTTTACACCTGCTTGTGCGATAGAAGAAAGCATATCTCCAACTAACAATCTCGCTTTATCAGGCAGACCTTCAAGTTTTTCAGCAAAATCTACAATTACACCACTTCCACTAATTTGTTTCTCCAACTCTTTGTTATGTCTTTCCAATTCTTTTTGGGCCTGGAGTTGAGCCTTCCTTTCGTTGGCAGTTTTCACCGCTGTTGAAATACCACCCATCAATGCTCCAACTGCACTTAAACCAGCAAATAAAGGAATTAGAAATGGGAGAAATCCTCCACTCGTCTCTCTTATTGAATATTTTTTCAACATTGATTTTGTCATTTTAATTTTAAGTGAGCCAGTATCATTCAAGATTTTAACCTGTTCTCTTGTGAGCAAAACATCAATTCTTGCTGCTCCTTTTCCCTGAATTGTATTAACGTTAATCGTACAAGGCTTTTGATTTTGAACGCAAGATGATTGTTTATGAAGATTGATTTGATTAACGTATACCCCAGTTGGTACTTTGCCACTCATTTATTTTACAAAAAAATTACGTGAGACTAATCATAACACCATTATCTGTATTAATCTGCAATTCTGTTTCTTCCAAAAGCAAACAATATGTATCTACTTCTTCACTCTCTCCTCTTTCAATGTATAGGGAAGTATCCACTCGATTAGACTTTTTAGTTTTCTTTTGAGTGCTCAGGTCAAACGCATAGATTGTATACAAGCTTTTAAATGCTGTCATATCCAAAATAGGTTCTTTATTTCCATTACTTTCACACACCTTTTGGTAAGACTTGTATGCTTCAGCAAAATCATTTTTTTCCCAATTAATTTGCAATCTATCTCGTGGATAAAATGTTCCATCTAGAGAAACGCGAAGTTGTTTCACCTTAGCATTATCACTCAATGCATTATTTTTATCAGGCACAGTATCACCATCTGGCTTTTTAAAAATGATCCACAGATATCGTGGCTTTCCTTCCAGAACACCCAAATTCCACATGTAAGCGGTTTGGTTGAGTTTAACGTGTTGACATCTTCTTTTGAGGTATGATACACTGAGTGGTTTCTTTGAGTTAAGTCTTCGATTCAACATCTCTTCTGTTTTAAGATTCGGAGTATATTCACTCATATACCAACTCATTTCCTCAATTCCAAATTTATGCTGATCACCAAAAGCACTACCAACACCAAAAAGCAATCTATTTTCATTATCATTCCTTTGGAGTTGAAATCTAATTTTAAGACCATACAGAACTTTATCATGATCACAAAATCCAAATATACCTTCAAGAGGAACTGCCACAGTAAAACTATTAACTGCTTTTGTATCATCATTATACGCTCCTTTCCTTTGAGTATATCCAGGGTCTGTGGTTGTTCCCGTTGACATATCAGGAATAAAACCTTCGACAGACCCCTTTCCCATTCTATCACTGAATGTATAGAGTGTAAATTTCATCATTTCAGATACAGCAGAGACATAATCAACCGCTTCAACTTCTTGTGTTCAAATGTACAAACGAACACTACCAAACATTTTCCAGAAGAAATCATTTACGATTGTAGCGTTTGTGTTATTCCCAGCCTTAGTGAATTTAAATTTACACAACAAGAAACTTTAGGATAGATTCAAATAGGTTTATTGATTATTTATTTCAAACTTTTTGAACCATTTGCATTCCAGTCTGTTCCAGTTATTGCATTTACCTTGAAGTAATCTTCTTTTTTAGTGGAGTTTGAGATGATAATGGTATCATCCAAATCATAGATACTATCAATTGCTTCCATACTTGTATTTATTTAGGAAAAAAGATGTTAAAACTTTTGAAACCCTGATCCAAGTATTTGAATTATTTTCTGTCGTTCTTGCGGGGACAACTGAGTTTTGCCTTTCTTAATTTCTTTAATTGCTTGTAATTTAGGAGATTCCTTCTGGGCATCTTTTATGCTCTTTACAGCACCTGCTACATTTCCCACAGCAGAAGCAGTTGAACCAATTACGTCTTTATATTTAAGAATAGTTGAACCGATACCCATTGGAGTATCAATTATCCCATCTCCTCTAAATTGATGTCCGACACCCCTTTGTCTCTTGGGTTTATAGTATCCTCTACCAAGATACATACCTTCACCCTTGTAGTATGGGGAAAGGAACATCCCTTCCCCTGTAATTATTTTAAATTTTCCCAACTAGTGTTTCCTCACAATAACCATCGTATTTATTTATTGGAAAACTTCACATAGGTGAATTCTGATGGATATAATTTCCCCATTAAAAGAAATCATACAATTATCTTGGTCGGTTATCCTAAAATTTACTCCGTGTATGTTTTTTTCTGACACAGGGAGATAAACCAAATTTTTGGGTTCCATATTGAATTTATAACCAATTGGGGTTGAGTATGCACTGAAGGAAAATATTGTATTTGTTTTTATTCCATCATTATAAGCACCATCAATCAAATCGCAGTGAATTAATACCGAGTTTATTCCTGAAGATATTTGAATGACATTATCACTGTAAAACGTCCCATTAGTTTCAATCTTTTTTGAGGAGAAACCCAATAACTCTCTAAATGAATTATCAATTGTGAAATCAACCTTGTAGTTATTTTTAACTTTAATTGTTGATTTTGAAGAATGTTTTTGAATGTCTATAACAATATTTTTTGGTTCATCACCCTGTTCTTTCATAAGACGAGCAATTTCGGAAGATATTTGAGAAATCTCATATGCGCCGGGTGAGACTGTTATAGTTTTGTATCTACTTCCGGAATTATAACTAAACTTGTCATTTTTATCAGTTCCTGTATATTAAATAAGGTATTATAAGTTTCCATGGACAAATAAAGATGCCTCATATTCTTTTGTTGTGTCAAGTTGTAGTGGGTATGGGAATGAAGACGTGTGGTTGCTTGTCGTGAAATTAAAACTCAGGATTGTGCTTCTCATCTTATTTACTATGAGATAAAATGTCTTTATATTGAGATTTATTAATTATTTTCATGTTCATCAACTGGTCTAAAATGGCTGATGCTTGATTAAAACAATTGTTATTTCCAGCCATCTTACTACCTAACAACAATAACAGTCTATTAACTAATTGCGACGGGTCATTTGGAAGAAAACTAATACCTGAACCAAGGATACTTAAAGCCTGAATAATGTGTTTCTCCTCATTTTTTCTACTTTTACCAGAAATACTAACCCTATAATTAAGAGTGTTCAGCAGATCAATATATACTCTATCATCATTATTTTTCATATCCAATGGTTTATCAATATACTTTGATTCATCCCTCACAGTTGAACCTTGTCTTCCATCTTTTGTGAGAAGCAACATTAATCTCAGAGTTAGTTTAACAGGGGGTTGAGCAGAACCCAAGAACCTTAATTAATCATTAAATATCAATACCTTTTCTTGAACAAGATGAAATGTTGCTGGTTGTTCTGTTGGAATGAGTCCTGCTTTGGTTTTTGAATCCACTGAATATTCATTGTTTTGAAGAGCATTCACAATATAATCAGGGGGTCGATTAATCTCTTCCAGTTGTTGAAATAAACCTTCATCATCATATTCTAATTCTTCCTCCATCATTTGATCAAAATCTTTTAACATTTGAAGTTTTTTAGGAGTATATTCTACGGTGGGAAATGTGGAAACATCTTTCATTTTTTTCTTTGGAAGTTTTTAAAAGTGGTTTAAAAAATTTCTCTTGTTTTCTTTCAAATGCTTCTTCACCCATTAGTTTCTGTCTGTGTTTCTTCTTTATGTCTTCCTGTTGTTTTACAACTTTTGAAACCAACTCTTGATGTTCCTTAAATCTTCTTGCTCTTTCTTTCGCATCCATTCATTTATTGGAAAATACCATTGAATGAATTGTGAAGATCAACAGAGAAATTTTCCTTTTCTTCATCATCCAAGTAGATGTGTTCAAATAAATCCAATTCTTTAAATATTTCATCAAATTCTTTATTAACATTAATACGAGTTGTAATTTCTTCTTCACTAATACTTGCATCTCTGCTTTTCATACATTTGCGTTGAGTTTCTTCATCAACATCAAAACCGAATGATAAAATCTCCACTCCGCTCAGATGTTTAATAATTTGTCTCGTTCCTTCTGGATTAGTTTCTAATATCCCAAGACCTCCAGATTTTAGTTTCCTTAACTCACTCTTACAATGTGAATATTTTGTTGTACCAAGAGAAACCTCCTCAAATATTTGACCTTCATTCCTCAATCGCATATGTTCCTCCACTGAAATATAGTGATAATCTTCACCTTTTACTTCTCCAGGTCTTATTGCTCTAGTTGTTGTTGATACAATGCGTATCACGGGGTGTTTTTTAAAGTAAATTTACAATATTCTCATTTGTACTACACAAGAACCTTGATTTATGAAAGTTTTTCCAGAAGCAGATTTACCCACAAGATTTATAATAATAGTTGTCATTTATATATGTAATTGTTTATAAAACAAAAAAAATATCCCTTAATATCTCATCTTGTTTCACAACAATATATTTATATTTTTCAGTCGTGTGCTTCATGTAATCCCCAAATTCCTTTTTACTACAGAATGTAGAACAATTATCTCTCCAAAAATTATTTATATCTATTGAATTTAACTTGAATAAAATAAAAGTATTAGCATTGTTTCTGATGGAACGACAAGGAAGTTGAAAGTACGATTGACTAAGATAAATACAATTACAAGAAGAATGTCTCCCTCTTGTGTAGTAGCTGTCCATTACCGTTAGGTTTCTCTCATTAACACAATCATCAAAGATAACGAGGTTTTTTTTTATTTATCCAAATCTTGGGGAGAGGGTATATCATCCGCATTATCACGAAGAATACAAGTTATCGGTTTTTATTTTTTTTTACATCTCTGTGTATCACAAAATAGTTGAATTATATCTTCAATGTTATAATCATTTAGGTTTTTTTGAAGTTTAAATAAACCGATTAGATCTACTTTTTGAAGACCAGCATTAAAACCTTGTGAGAGTAGTTGATACTCTGGTTGAAAACTCGACTTTGTGAAAATTATTAAATTATCATAATCTAAAAAGTTGGGAGTCAGGAGCATCTTCAAAAGTAAGCAGGTTTTTCCACATCCGCTTGAACCAACTATGAGACATCTTAATGAATTTGGAAGATTTTTATGATTGTTAAATTTTATCTTATTTTCCCAAATGGGTAAAAAATCATTCATTTATATATTTGGAAAACAGGTTATTTAATTTAGTATTGGCTCTTTTAGAAACTCTATATTTTATCCTAAGTTCAGATTTAATTTCAAGATAATCCATTATTTTATTTATGCAATATCTTGTGTTGATATTTCCCTGAAAATCACATCCATGAATAATATATAACAACAATCCTTTGAACATTTCTCTAATACGTTCAGTTTCTTCCCTTGTAAGGAAAGGTGTGTTATCACTCTCATACTTTACATTCATTTCTCTAATGAATCTTCTAAAGTAATTCATTTTTGGTGTAAATCTAAAATAATTATTTTCCTTTTTAATTTTTTTATTATCATTAATTAGAAGATTATCACAGAATATACATTGTTTATAGGCTTTTGACTCTGTGTTTAATCCACACCTTTCACATGCAGGACAATTCTCAAATTTGTCATATGGAGAATCAGGGAACTCTAGCATATTTATAAAGTAAAACTTTACTTAAACTGAAATTCATCTATACTTTCAGTTGTATATTGACTCATATTTAATAATATTACCATCGATATACTTTTTTTCATTACCAGATTCAACGACAACATTTTTTATATTATAAGTAATTTTAAAATGATCCTTCACTACGACTGAATGAAATGTCATTTCACCTGATATATTAACATCCTTTATTTCATCAGGATTTACATCTTTCGGGTTTTTGAAAAAAATACAAATTTCTCCTTGCATATTACAGATGGTCTTATCTTTTCTTTCTAAAGCTTCATCCATAAGGTTTTTGTTTTTTGATACTTTTTCTTGTTTCATTGCTTTTTCTAGTTTTGAATATATTACCAGAAGGAGAGGAGAAACTTTTGTCAGAGATATTTTAATTGATGTTCTACCAGGTATACTAAAAGCCCTTCCACTGAAGGAAATTGAAGAACTCATCATATCCACCATAATTGTTTTTATCCAATAGTTGTTATATTTATCTTTGTTCAATTTTACATCCTTGACATATTTCTTAGTATCTTTTACAAATGAAGAGATTGATTGAAACTTGTCTTTTGTGTCTTGAAACATTGTATTTATTAAGTGAAAAAAGTTGGAGGAAAATATGGTTTTAAGCACAGATTCACCTATAAATTAAACAAAATTTTCATCAAGAAAATTTTAGTTTAAGCAAAGTTTTATTATATAAATATGGTGAATACAACATACTGCGATGTTTGTAATCACGAATATAAACATCATAAAAAACACCTTCGAACCAACAAACACACATTTAATCTATTTCATCAAATATCTCCTCTTGAGTTGGAAAGAAAACATTGTGATATCTGCTCAAAGGATGTTTTGAAGAGTAGTTATAATAGACATCTTCAATCACAAAAACACAAGAAAAATGAGTTTAAAGTAAAGGGAGACTATTATATTGAAAACACTGATGGGCCATTTTAAGGGCATATAAAAATAAGGATTTTTCAATTTGGAGAACCCGGTCCATCATCAAAAGCTGAATCAATTGAAATAGTGAAACCTGATGTTGAAAAAGTTACTAGAAAGACATTAAAAGAAATGAAAACTTTAAAGTTTTATATGGGAGTGAAAATGAATATGAAAAGACAAGATGAAGAACAAACTCCTTATATGAGAACAGATCTTCATTTTATAACATCATTTCAAGATTTTTTGAATAGTGGGGTTTATGAAGAACTATCAAGACAAGAGGAGGATGTTGATAATACAGTGTAGGAAGTGGATTTTATATTAAAAAATCATCTTTTTAGATATATACATTCTAAAATCAAACCCTCTTGAAGTTTCTTCTTATATTGAATTACCAAAATAAATAAAACTAAAGAAGGCAGTTATTAATATTAAGAACAATGATAATAAATGTTTTCTCTGGTCTGTTCTTGCTCACTTACATCCACCAAATTGTAATTCAGAAAGAGTAAAACAATATATGAAATCTGAGAATACCTTGGACATTAAAGATTTTAAATTCCCAATGCCACTAACAGATATTCCTAAATTTGAGAAAAAGAATAATCTTTCTATTAATGTATTTGGATTAACGGATACAAACAAAGTTCAAATATTAAAAATTTCAAACAACTATAAAAAGGAAGAAACACACATTGATCTTTTATATTTTAGTGTTGGAAAGAATTCACATTATACATACATCAATAATTTATCAAGATTAATCTCTTCTCAGGTATTCAGAACAGCAAACAAAATATATCCTTGTAAGCGATGTCTTAATTCATTTCACACAAAAGAACGATTAGAACAACATTCAAAATATTGTAGTAATCATAAATCAGCTGTAATTACAATGCCGAAACCTGGTGAAAAGATTTCTTTTGAAGATTATAATAAATCTATCATGCACTCATTTGTGATATATGCTGATTTTGAATGTATCCTAAAAAAGTTAAATACTGCTTCTCCTAATCCAAAAGAATTGTATACAAATAAATATCAAAAACATATTCCTTGTGGTTTCTGTTATTATATCAAATCATCTGTTGGAGAAAAGTATAACAAACTTGAATATTATAGTGGAAAAGAAGCTTCACAAGAGTTTGTAAAACGATTAGAAAAGGAATGTATAAGACTAACTAAATTAATGAAGGAAACAAATGAACCGATGAAATTAACCAAAGAAGAAAAATTAGAATTTAGAAAGAACAATATCTGTCATATTTGTGAGGGGGAAATTGAGGAGTCTAAAGTTAGGGATCATTGTCATCTTCTGGTAAATATAGAGGTCCCGCTCATTCCTGTTGTAATCTTGATTATAAATTTCCTTCTTTTATTCCAGTCTTTCTTCACAACAGCGCCAACTATGATACACATCTATTTATAAATGAACTTTCAAAAACACCTGGGAATATTTCTGCCATAACAAACACAAGTCAAAAGTATATTTCATTTATAAAAATGATATTCACAAAACCTTTAACTCGTATTAGGTTTCTAGATTCTTACAAGTTTATGGGAACACCACTAGCCTACCTAGCATCAAATCTAGCTCCACAGGGTCTTTTCCAAATCTTAATTCATTCTTTCCAAAAGAGGAAATTCTAACTAAAGAGGAAATTCAGATTAAAGAGAGAATTCAAAGTAAAGAGAAAATTCTAATTAATGAGGAAATTAATGAAGAAATTCTAACTGAAGATAAAATTCTATTTATAAAGAAAATTCTAACTAAAGAGGAAATTCTGATTAAAGAGGGAATTCTAACGAGAGAGGAAATTCAAACAAGGAATGAAATTCAAAGTAAAGAGAAAATTCTTACAAGTAAGGGAATTTATCCTTATGATTATATGGATTCATTTATGAGATTTAAAGAAACACAACTTCCTTCAAAAGAAAGTTTCTATAATAACCTTTATGAAGAAGAGATAAGTGATAAGGAATATAAACACGCACAAGAAATATGGAAAATATTTAAGATAAAGAACCTTGGAGAATATCATGATTTGTATCTAAAAGCAGATGTTTTATTGTTAGCTGATGTGTTTGAAGCTTTTAGATCACTCTGTCATAATAAAAATTGTTATGGATTAGATCCTGCCCACTATTTCACAGCTCCTGGTTTAGCTTGGAGTGCAATGTTGAAAATGACAAAATAAGATATAGATTTAATCAGTGATATAGATATGCTTTTGATGATGAGAAGTCTAAGAGAGGTGGAATATCACAAGTATGTTCAAAAAGATATGCTAAAGCAAATAATAAATATCTTCCAAATTATGATAGTGAAAAAGATAGTATTTATTTGATGTATTTTGATGCTAATAATTTGTATGGATGGGCAATCTCTCAATCTCTGCCTTATGGTAAATTAGAGTGGGTGGAAGAAAAGGATTATGAAAAGGCTTTGATAAATATTGTTATTTCTTCTCAAGAGGAATTGAATGAGGAAGAAGAAGGTTATTATTTTGAAGTTGATTTGAGGTACCCGAGTGATCTTCATAATAAGCATAAAGACCTTCCTTTTGCATGCGAGAAAGAAACCCCAAAGAAAGAATGGTTAAGTGGTTATCATAAAAGTTTCAATATTAAAGGCAAATCAACAGAAAAATTATTAACAACATTCTATGATAAAGAGTGATATGTTTTGCATCAGAGAAGCTTAAAACAGTTTTGAGAGAAGGATTGAGAGTAGCTAAAATTCATAGAGTTTTAAAATTTAAACAAAGTCCTTGGATGAAAAAGTATATTAAATTCAATACAGATATGAGAACAAATACAAAAGTAAAATTTGAAGGGATTTTTATAAGTTGATGAATAATGCTGTCTTTGGAAAGACAATGGAGAATGTTAGAAACAGGCAAAACATTAGATTTGCAACATCTTGGAAAGAAGCTTCGAGATTGATAAATAAACCAAGTTTTAAGAGAGAAGAGTTTTTTTCAGAGAACTTTTCTGCTAATCATATGGAAAAGGAAAGTATTGTAATGGTTAAATCAATTTATATTGGAAGAGCAGTTCTTGATTTATCAAAGATATTGATGTATGATTATTTGTATAATGGCTTAAAGAAA
>NC_140966.1:81899266-81911766 GCF_056783735.1 Eptatretus burgeri
CTCTGAAAAAACCTCTTCTCTCTCAAAACTTGGTTTATTTATCAATCTCGAAGCTTCTTTCCAAGATGTTGCGAATCTAATGTTTTGCCTGTTTCTAACATTTTCCATAGTCTTTCCAAATACAGCATTATTCATTAATTTATAAAAGTCCCCTTCAAATTTTACTTTTGTATTTGCTCTCATATCTGTATTGAATTGAATATACTTTTTCACCCAAGGACTTTGTTTAAATTTTAAAACTCTATGAATTTTAGCTACTCTCAATCCTTCTCTCAAAAACTGTTTTAAGCTTCTCTGATGCAAAACATATCCCTCTTTATCATAGAATGTTGTTAATAACTTTTCTGTTGATTTACCTTTAATATTAAAACTTTTATGATAATCACTTAACCATTCTTTCTTTGGAGTTTCTTTCTCACATGCAAAAGGAAGATCTTTATGCTTATTATGAAGATCACTCGGGTACCTCAAATCAACTTCAAAATAATAACCTTCTTCTTCGTCATTCAATTCCTCTTGAGAAGAAATAACAATATTCATCAAAGCCTTTTCATAATCCTTTTCTTCCACCCACTCTAATTTACCATAAGGCAGAGATTGAGAGATTGCTATAGATATAAATTTAGATATAAATCATGATATTCTCCAAGGTTCTTTATCTTAAATAATTTCCATATTTCTTGTGCGTGTTTATATTCCTTATCACTTATCTCTTCTTCATAAAGGTTATTATAGAAACTTTCTTTTGATGGAAGTTGTGTTTCTTTAAATCTCATAAATGAATCCATATAATCATAAGGATAAATTCCCTTACTTGTAAGAATTTTCTCTTTACTTTGAATTTCATTCCTTGTTTGAATTTCCTCTCTCGTAAGAATTCCTTCTTTAATCAGAATTTCATCTTTAATCTGAATTTCCTCTTTGGTTCGAATTTTCTTTATAATTAGAATTTCATCTTCAGTTAGAATTTCCTCTTTACTTTGAATTCTCTCTTTAATCTGAATTTCCTCTTTAGTGAGAATTTCCTCTTTTGGAAAGAATGAATTAAGATTTGGAAAAGAGTCCGTGGAGCTTAGATTTGATGCGAGGTAGGCTAGTGGTGTTCCCATAAACTTGTAAGAATCTAAAAACCTAATACGAGTTATAGGTTTTGTGAATATCATTTTTGAAAATGAAATATACTTTTGACTTGTGTTTGTTATAGCAGAAATATTCCCTGGTGTTTTTGAAAGTTCATTTATAAATAGATGTGTATCATAGTTGGCGCTGTTGTGAAGAAAGACTGGAATAAAAGAAGGTAATTTATAATTAAGATTACAACAGGAATGAGCGGGACCTCTATATTTACCAGTAAGATGACAATGGTCTCTAACTTTAGACTCCTTAATTTCCCCCTCACAAATATGGCAGATATTGTTCATTCTAAATTCTAATTTTTCTTCTTTGGTTAATTTCATCGGTTCATTTGTTTCTTTCATTAATTTAGTGAGTCTTATACAATCCTTTTCTAATCGTTTTACAAACTCTTGTGAAGCATTTTTTCCATGATAATGTTCAAGTTTGTTATACTTTTCTCCAACAGATGATTTGATATAATAACAGAAACCACAAGGAATATGTTTTTGATATTTATTTGTATATGGTTCTTTTGGATTAGGAGAAGCAGTATTTATCTTTTTAAGGATACATTCAAAATCAGCGTATATCACAAATGGGTGCATGATAGATTTATTATAATCTTCAAAATAAATCTTTTCACCAGGTTTAGGCATTGTAATTACAGCTGATTTATGATTACTACAATATTTTGAATGTTGTTCTAATCGTTCTTTTGTATGAAATGAATTAAGACATCGCTTACAAGGATATATTTTGTTTGCTGTTCTGAATACCTGAGAAGAGATTAATCTTGATAAATTATTGATGTATGTGTAATGTGAATTCTTTCCAACACTAAAATATAAAAGGTCAATGTGTGTTTCTTCATTTTTATAGTTGTTTGAAATTTTTAATATTTGAACTTTGTTTGTATCCGTTAATCCATATACATTAATAGAAAGATTATTCTTTTTCTCAAATTTAGGAATATCTGTTAATGGCATTGGGAATTTAAAATCTTTAATGTCCAAGGTATTCTCATATTTCATATATTGTTTTACTCTTTCTGAATTACATTTTGGTGGATGTAAGTGAGCAAGAACAGACCAGAGAAAACATTTATTATCATTGTTCTTAATATTAACAACTGCCTTCTTTAGTTTTATTTCTTTTGGTAATTCAATATAAGAAGAAGCTTTAAGAGGGTTTGATTTTAGAATGTGTATATCTAAAAAGATGATTTTTTAATATTGAATCCACTTCCTACCACTGTATTATCAACATCCTCCTCTTGTCTTGATAGTTCTTCATAAACCCCACTATTCAAAAAATCTTGAAATGATGTTATAAAATGAAGATCTGTTCTCATATAAGGAGTTTGTTCTTCATCTTGTCTTTTCATATTCATTTTCACTCCCATATAAAACTTTAAAGTTTTTATTTCTTTTAATATCTTTTTAATAAATTTTTCAACATCGGGTTTCACTATTTCAATTGATTCAGCTATTGATGATGGACCGGGTTCTCCAAATTGAAAAATCCTTATTTTTATATGCCCTTTAAATACCTCATCCGTGTTTTTAATATAATAGTCTCCCTTTACTTTAAACTCATTTTTCTTGTGTTTTTGTGATTGAAGATGTTGATTATAACTACTCTTCAAAACATCCTTTGAACAGATATCACAATGTTTTCTTTCCAACTCAAGAGGAGATATTTGATGAAATAGATTAAATGTGTGTTTGTTGGTTCGGAGGTGTTTTCTATAATGTTTATATTCGTGATTACAAACATCGCAGTACGTTGTATTCACCATATTTATAGAATAAAACTTTGCTTAAACTAAAATTTTCTTGATGAAAATTTCGTTTAATTTATAGGTGAATCTGTGCTTAAAAACATTTTATCCTCCAACTTTTTCACTTAATAAATACAATGTTTCAAGACACAAAAGACAAGTTTCAATCAATCTCTTCATCTGTTAAAGATACTGAGAAATATGTCAAGGATGTAAAATTGAACAAAGATAAATATAACAACTATTGGATAAAAACTATTATGGTAAATAATATGAGTTCTCCAATTTCCTTCAGTGGAAGGGCTTTTAGTATACCTGGTAGAACATCAATTAAAGTATCTCTAACAAAAGTTTCTCCTCTCCTTCTAGTAATATATTCAAAACTAGAAAAAGCAATGAAACAAGAAAAAGTATCAAAGAACAAAAACCTTATGGATGAAGCTTTAGAAAGAAAAGATAAGACCATCTGTAATATGCAAGGAGAAATTTGTATTTTTTTCAACAACCCTAAAGATGTAAATCTTGATGAAATAAAGGATGTTAATATATCAGGTGAAATGACATTTCGTTCAATAGTAGTTAACGATAATTTTAAAATTACCTTTAATATAAAAAATGTTGTCGTTGAATCTGATAATGAAAAAAAGTATATCGATATCGATGGTAATATACAACTGAAAGTATAGATGAATTTCAGTTTAAGTAAAGTTTTACTTTATAAATATGCTAGACTTTCCTGATTCTCCATATGACAAATTTGAGAATTGTCCTGCGTGTGAAAGACAGGGATTAAACACAGAGTCAAAAGCCTATAAACAATGTATATTCTGTGATTATCTTCTAATTAATGATAATAAAAAATATAAAAAGGAAAATAATTCTTTTAGATTTACACCAAAAATGAATTACTTTACAAGATTGATTAGAGAAATGAATGTAAAGTATGAGGATGATAACACACCTTTCCTTACAAGGGAAGAAACTGAACGTATAAGAGAAATGTTCAAAGGATTGTTGTTGTATATTATTCATGGATGTAATTTTCAGGGAAATATCAACACAAGATATTGTATAAATAAAATAATGGATTATCTTGAAATTAAACCTGAACTTAGGATAAAATATAGAGTTTCTAAAAAAGCCAATAATAAATTAAATAACCTGTTTTTCAAATATATAAATGAATGATTTTTTACCTATTTGGGAAAATAAGATAAAATTTAACAACCATAAAAATCTCCCAAATTCATTAAGATGTCTCATAGTTGGTTCAAGTGGATGTGGAAAAACCTGCTTACTTTTAAAAATGCTCCTCACTCCCAACTTTTTAGATTATGATAATTTAATAATTTTCACAAAGTCGAGTTTTCAACCAGAGTATCAACTACTCTCACAAGGTTTTAATGCTGGTCTTCAAAAGAAGATATAATAGGTTTATTTAAACGTCAAAAAAACCTAAATGATTATAACATTGAAGATATAATTCAACTATTTTGTGATACACAGAGATGTAAAAAGAAATCAAATCTTATAACTTGTATTCTTAGTGATAATACGGATGATATACCGTCTCCCCAAGATTTGGATAAATCAAAAAAGAACCTTGTTATCTTTGATGATTGTGTTAATGAGAGAAACCAAACGGTAATGGACAGCTACTACACAAGAGGGAGACATTCTTCTTGTAATTGTATTTATCTTAGTCAATCGTACTTTCAACTTCCTCGTCGTTCCATCAGAAACAATGCTAATACTTTTATTTTATTCAAGTTAAATTCAATAGATATCAATAATTTTTGGAGAGATAATTGTTCTACATTATGTAGTAAAAAGAAATTTGAGGATTATATGAAGCACACGACTGAAAAATATAAATATATTGTTGTGAAACAAGATGAGATATTAAGGGATATATTTTTTGTTTTATAAACAATTACATATATAAATGACAACTATTATTATAAATCTTGTGGGTAAATCTGCTTCTGGAAAAAACTTTCATAAATCAAGGTTCTTGTGTAGTACAAATGAGAATATTGTAAATTTACTTAAAACACCCCGTGATACGCATTGTATCAACAACAACTAGAGCAATAAGACCTGGAGAAGTAAAGGTGAAGATTATCACTATATTTCAGTGGAGGAACATATGCGATTGAGGAATGAAGGACAAATATTTGAGGAGGTTTCTCTTGGTACAACAAAATATTCACATTGTAAGAGTGAGTTAAAGAAACTAAACTCTGGTGGTGTTGGGATATTAGAAACTAATCCAGAAGGAACGAGACAAATTATTAAATATCTGAGCGGAGTGAAGATTTTATCATTCGGTTTTGATGTTGATGAAGAAACTCAACACAAACGTATGAAAAGCAGAGATGCAAGGATTAGTGAAGAAGAAATTACAACTCGCATTAATGTTAATAAAGAATTTGATGAAATATTTAAAGAAAAGGATTTATTTGAACACATCTACTTGAATGATGAAGAAAAGGAAAATTTCCCTGTTGATCTTTACAATTCATGAAATGATATTTTACAATAAATAAATGGATACAAAAGAAAGAGCAAGAAGATTTAAGGAACATCAAGAGTTGGTTTCAAAAGTTGTAAAACAACAGGAAGACATAAAGAAGAAACGCAGACAGAAACTAACGGGCGAAGAAGCATTTAAAAAAAACAAGAGAAATTTTTTAAACCACTTTTAAAAACTTCCCAAGAAAAAATGAAAGATGTTTCCACAGTTCCCACAGTAGAATATACTCCTAGAAAGCTTCAAATGTTAAAAGATTTCAGTCAAATGACGGAGGAAGAATTAGAGCATTTAGGAGAATTAGAATATGATGATGAAGGTTTATTTCAACAACTGGAAGAGATTAATCAACCCCCTGATTATATTGTGAATGCTGTTCAAAACAATGAATATTCAGCGGATTCAAAAACCAAAGCAGGACTCATTCCAACAGAACAACCAGCAATATTTCATCTTGTTCAAGAAAAGGTATTGATATTTAATGATGAATTAAGGTTCTTAAGTTCTGCTCAACCCCCTGTTAAACTAACTCCGAGATTAATGTTTCTTCTCACAAAAGATGGAAGACAAGGTTCAACTGTGAGGGATGAATCAAAGTATATTGATAAACCATTGGATATGGAAAATAATGATGATAGAGTATATATTGATTTGCTGAACACTCTAAATTATAAGGTTATTCTTTCTGGTAAAAGTAGGAAGAATGAGAAGGAGAAACACATTATTCAGGCTTTAAGTATCCTTGGTTCAGGTATTAGTTTTCTTCCAAATGACCCATCGCAATTAGTTAATAGACTGTTATTGTTGTTCGGCAGTAAGAAGGCTGGAAATAACAATTGTTTTAATGAAGCATCAGCCATTTTAGACCAGTTGATGAACATGAAAATAATTAATAAATCTCAATATAAAGACATTTTATCTCATATTAAATAAGATGAGAAGCACAATCCTGAGTTTTAATTTCACAACAAGCGACCACACATCTTCATTCCCATACCCACTACAACTTGACACAACAAAAGAATATGAGGCATCTTTATTGTCCATGGAGACTTATAATACCTTATTTAATATAACCGAGAAAAATGACAAGTTTAGTTATAATCCGGGAAGTGGATACAAAACGATAACAGTCTCACCGGAGCATACGAGATTTCTCAAATATCTTCCGAAATTGCTCGTCTTATGAAAGAACAGGGTGATGAACCAAAAAATATTGTTATAAACATTCAAAAACATACTTCAAAATCAACGATTAAAGTTAAAAATAACTACAAGGTTGATTTCACAATTGATAATTCATTTAGAGAGTTATTAGGTTTCTCCTCAAAAAAGATTGAAACTAATGGGACGTTTTACAGTGATAATGTCATTCAAATATCCTCAGGAATAAATTCGGTGTTAATTCACTGTGATTTGATTGATGGTGCTTATAATGATGGATTAAAAACAAATACAATATTTTCATTCAGCGCATACTCAACCCCAATTGGTTATAAATTCAATATGGAGCCTAAAAATTTGGTTTATCTACCTGTGTCAGGAAAAACCATACACAGAGTAAATTTTAGGATAACCGACCAAGATAATCGTGTGATCTCTTTTAATGGAGAAGTTATATCCATCAGAATTCACCTACGTGAAGTTTTTCAATAAATAAATACGATGGTTATTGTGAGGAAGCACGAGTTGGGAAAATATAAAATAATTACAGGGGATGGGATGTTCCTTTCCCCGTACTACAAGGGTGAAGGTATGTATCTTGGTAGAGGATACTATAAACCTAAGAGACAAAGGGGTGTCGGACATCAATTTAGAGGAGATGGGATAATTGATACTCTCATGGGTATTGGTTCAACTATTCTTAAACATAAAGACCTAATTGGTTCAACTGCTTCTGCTGTGGGAAATGTAGCAGGTGCTGTAAAGAGTATAAAAGATGCTCAGAAAGAATCTCATAAATTACAAGCAATAAAAGAAATTAAGAAAGGTAAAACTCAGTTGTCCTCCCAAGAACGACAGAAAATAATTCAAATACTTGGTTCAGGGTTTCAAAAGTTTTAACATCTTTTTTCCTAAATAAATACAAGTATGGAAGCAATTGATAGTATCTATGATTTGGATGATACTATTGTTATCTCAAACTCCACTAAAAAGAAGATTACTTCAAGGTAAATGCAATAACTGGAACAGACTGGAATACAAATGGTACAAAAAGTTTTGAAATAAATAATCAACAAACCTATTTGAATCTCTCCGAAAGTTTCTTGTTGTGTAAATTTAAATTCACTAAGGCTGGGAATAACACAAACGCTACACTTGTAAATGATTTCTTCTGGAAAATGTTTGATAGTGTGCGATTGTATATTGGAACACAAGAAGTTGAAGCGGTTGATTATGTCTCTGCTGTATCTGAAATGATGAAATTTACACTCTATACATTCAGTGATAGAATGGGAAAGGGGTCTGTCGAAGGTTTTATTCCTGATATGTCAACGGGAACAAACACAGACCCTGGGTATACTCAAAGGAAAGGAATGTATAATGATGATACAAAAGCAGAAAATAGTTTTACTGTGGCAGTTCCTCTTAAAGGTATATTTGGATTTTGTGATTATGATAAAGTTCTGTATGGTCTTAAAATTAGATTTCAACTACAAAGGAATGATAATGAAAATAGATTGCTTTTTGGTGTTGGTAATGCTTTTGGTGATCAGAATAAATTTGTAATTGAGGAGATGAGTTGGTATATCAGTGAATATACTCCTAATCTTAAAACAGAAGAGATGTTGAATCGAAGACTTAACTCAAAAAAACCACTCAGTGTATCATACCTCAAAAGAAGATGTCAACACGTTAAACTCAATCAAACTACTTACACGTGGAATTTGGGTGTTCTGGAAGGAAAGCCACGATATCTGTGGATGATTTTTAAAAAGCCAGATGGTGATACTGCGACTGATAAGAATAATGCATTGAGTGATAATGCTAAGGTGAAACAACTTCGCGTTTCTCTAGATGGAACATTTTATCCACGAGATAGATTGGAAATTAATTGGGAAAAAAATGATTTTGCTGAAGCATACAAGTCTTACCAAAAGGTGTGTGAAAGTAATGGAAATAAAGAACCTATTTTGGATATGACAGCATTTAAAAGTTTGTATACAATCTATACGTTTGACCTGAGCGCTCAAAAAGAAACTATAAAGTCTAATCGAGTGGATACTTCCCTATACATTGAAAGAGGAGAGAGTGAAGAAGTTGATACATATTGTTTGCTTTTGGAAGAAACAGAATTGCAGATTAATACAGATAATGGTGTGATGATTAGTCTCACATAATTTTTTTGTTAAATAAATGAGTGGCAAAGTACCAACTGGGGTATATGTTAATCAAATCAATCTTCATAAACTATCATCTTGTGTTCAAAATCAAAAGCCTTGTACGATTAACGTTAATACAATTCAGAGAAAAGGAGCAGTAAGAATTGATGTTTTGCTCACAAGAGAACAGGTTAAAATCTTGAATGACACTGGCTCACTTAAAATTAAAATGACAAAACCAATGTTAAAAAATATTCAATAAGAGAGACGAGTGGAGGATTTCTCCCATTTCTAATTCCTTTATTTGCTGGTTTAAGTGCGGTTGGAGCATTGACGGGTGGTATTTCAACAGCGGTCAAAACTGCCAACGAAAGGAAGGCTCAACTCCAGGCTCAAAAAGAATTGGAAAGACATAACAAAGAGTTGGAGAAACAAATTAGTGGAAGTGGTGTAATTGTAGATTTTGCTGAAAAACTTGAAGGTCTGCCTGATAAAGCGAGATTGTTAGTTGGAGATATGCTTTCTTCTATAGCACAAGCAGGTGTAAAATTAACGAAAAGAGGTAATGGATTATATCTTTCTAATAAATAAATGAGCATTGATGAGTGGTTGAAAGAATTTGGAAAGAATACAACATCAAATTTACAACTTGCCAAATATTGTAAGAAATTAAAAATTCATAATGTGGTTATTTGTATGAGAGATGAATTAACAAATGTGTCGAAACATACAAAGAATATTATTATGAACTTAGAAGATAATGATGGGAACGGTTCTCATTGGGTTTGTATTTTTAATAGTCAAGACAAATATTATTTTGATAGTTTTGGTCTTCCACCACCTGTTGAAGTCATAAAATTCTTACAGAATGGTGTTTATCAAACATTTCAAGTCCAAGAATTAAATTCCAAGTGTTGTGGTCAATTATGTCTATATGTGTTATTTCAACTCAACAAAAATAAAAAATTTTATGATATTATTTTTAATCTAATATAAATGACTTATGTTGGTAAAGATGGTTCTATCTTTGGTGTATCTCAAGAACTGGATATTGATTTATCAAATTATTATACAAAGGCACAGGCTGAACGATATAAATATAATATAAACAAAAATATTAACATGAAAAATGCTTATAAATTAAAAAATTATCCAAGCCCGACTGACGCGAATGACTTGGTGAGATTAAGCGATTTATCACAATATATATACTTAAATAAAACGGCTGTGTATTCTAAAGATACAGAAGTGTTGATATTATCTCCAGGTCATACAGAATTCACAGTTCGAATTAAAATAAATTTTTATAAAGAAGGGCGTATCGTTTGTATGAGAATAGAACAATGGGGGTATGATATGAATGATTTAGGGTATAATTGGTCATTTAAAATTAACCTCGAAGACCTGGAACAATTAAATCAGTCTCGTAAGGAAGAATATTATCCACTTGGTATCGAGAATGAGTTTTGTGGAGCCACGATTAGTAAACAACAAATAAAAGAATTTAATAAGGGTAAATATAATAATGGTTTTGCCCTTGTTTATCTCATGAAAACAGAAAAAACAGGATTATATATAATAAGTAAGGAAATACAAAATGATTTAACTATGGGAAGATGGGGAGGTGTTTCGTGCCATAATATTATTCTAACATATATTTCTAATACATAAATGACAGCAAGAAGGCTTCAAGAAAATTATCATTTCTGTGTTCAAGCATACCTTCAAGAAAAGGGTATTCGGTATTTTAATAAATATGTTCTACAACATAAGAATGAGGTATTTTCAATAAAAGATTGGCATTATGCTGATGTTGATAAACCAACAACTTTAGATTTAATTAGAATGTTAAATAATGAAAAAATTATAAGGTTAAGAAAAGGTAAGGCTCTTTTAGAAATTCAAAAGAAATTTTATTGGTATCCTGTTGTAAAAAAATTATTTTGGATACAGGAATAACAAGAAATCCTGATGAATATATGTATAATATTCTATGGGGTGTAAACGATTCAAGTATAGTAAGGGATGAGGAAGGAGTTGAAGAAGAGAGGGAAGAGGAGGAAAAGGAGGAGGAGGAGAGAGAGAAGGAGGAGAGAGAGAAGGAGGAAAGAGAGAAGAGAGAGAGGGAGGAAAGAGAGAGAATGAATAAATATCAAAATATGGAAACCAGTGAGATTCAAAAAGAATAGAGGTATTAAAGAAATTAACTTATCTCACCAGGGAGGAATACAAAGAATTAAAAAGTCTATTTGCAATACTTTCGACAAGACTATCGACATCGAGAAGACATGTATTTTAATTCAAGTTTTTTCTTAAATAAATGGAGGAGAGAGTGAAGGCATTTCTAAGGATTCTTTATGTTTTAAAAATTAAGATTCAAATGTGCATGTTGGAAACTAAAAAGGTTTTTGCACTCTGCAGAAATTTTTCTCATAAATAAATGAGTTATTGTCTCAAATGTAAAAAGAAAACTAATACTAAAAATATTTCATATATTAAAAGTAAAAATAACAGGGTTATACAAAAAGGTATATGTTCGTGTGTGGTTCAAAAAAAATCAATTTATCTCCAAACACAAACTCGGAGGAGATATACAAAAGTTTTTATCAGGAAGTAAATTTACAACTACTGGAATACCAGGGAATTACATCTTCCAGGGTATTCTTTCTGTGGTCCAGGCACAAACTTGGATAAAAGATTAGATGAGGCAGACAATCCTAAATCCTGGAGTAAACCAATCAATAGAGTTGATGAAGTGTGCATGAGACACGATATTGATTATGGGAATACCACAACGTTGGAAGAAAAGCATGAAGCCGATAGAGAAATGTTATATAATTTGTCTCTGATACAAAATCCAACCTTGAGAGAAAAAGTTGATAGGTTCATCGTGAAGAAGATGATTAGTGCTAAATTGAAACTTGGACTTGGAAATTCAAAAACTTATAGGCTCTAATGATGCCATTAAGACTGAAGAGCAATTAGCTGATGAATTACATAAACCAATATTCACAAAGTTTCAGAGAAGGAAAGTTTATTCCAAGGAAGTTGATTATATCTGGTCTGCTGATTTGATTGAACTCAATAATGATAAGGGGTACAAGTATGCTTTAACCGTTATTGATTTGAGGAGTAGATATGCGTGGGTTGTCCCTTTAAAAAACAAAACAGGTAATACTCTTATGTTAGCTTTTCAACAGATATTTAATAAAAGTAAGAGAAAACCGAAGAAATTGTGGACTGATGAGGGTAGAGAGTTTTATAACAAGACATTTATGAATTTTCTAAAAAATAACAGTATTACATTATACAGTACCTTTAATGAAGGGAAGGCAGTTGTTGTTGAACGTTTTAATCGTACCTTAAAAGAGAGACTATATAAAAATTCACACAACTCGGTTCACAACAATGGTCATCTTTTATTCAGGATATTGTGGATAAGTATAATGACACGATTCACACGTCAACGAATATGAAGCCATCAGAAACATTTACAAAATTAAAATATGAAAAAGAGATTAATGTCAGAAAACCTAAGTTCAAAGTTGGTGATATCGTAAGAATATATAGGTGGAAATCTCATTTTGAAAAGGGTTTTACTGAACGATGGACGAAAGAACTTTTTAAAATTGTTGATGTAATAGATACAGTTCCTTGGACTTATAAAATATATGATTTGGAAGGGGAAGAGATTTTAGGTTCATTTTATTCACAGGAATTACAAAAGACAAAACTAAGCATATAATAC
>NC_140966.1:81916766-81931766 GCF_056783735.1 Eptatretus burgeri
ACTAAACCTTCAAGTTGATGAACTGGATTCAAACCTCTTATCTATTGAGGTAAGATTTTTTATTTTCCTATTTTCAAACTTTGATTGAAGCATACTCATTTAATAATTAAATAACTTAATTAATACATTATTATTTTCTCTCACAGGAAATTGTGTCTGAAATACGAAATGAAAATACTGCTTTTGCTACAACTTGGGGCGAAATTGTTGGCTTGGTTGAAGACCTTATGAGCGACCAAGACCCACAGAACGAGTTCGTCCTTGATGACCCAACCAAAGAGTTATACCTTGGAGACCAGCAAAATCCTGAAAAAGAGTTTTACAGCAATAGTACTCATTGTGAGTTATCAAGACAATACCCACTGAACAAGTTATACCTTGATGAGCCAGAATACAAGTTTTACCTTGGAGACTCAGGAAAAGGGTTCTGCCAAGATGGTTCTAAATATGGGGCCTACCTTGGAGACTCACAAATTTTGAAAAAATCAGTAAATGAGTTCTGCCTTGATGGTTTAAATAACTACCTTGGAGACTCAGGAAAAGGGTTCTGCCAAGATGGTTCTAAATATGGGGCCTACCTTGGAGACTCACAAATTTTGAAAAAATCAGTAAATGAGTTCTGCCTTGATGGTTTAAATAACTACCTTGGAGACTCAGGAAAAGGGTTCTGCCAAGATGGTTCTAAATATGGGTCCTACCTTGGAGACTCACAAACTTTGAAAAAATCAGTAAATGAGTTATCCTTAAGAGACTTTGTAAGTTGGTTTTACTTTGAATACTTGAAATGTGGGTTCTGGATTGATAACTCACAATGTGATACATATCTTGGAAACTCAACGGGAATGTGGTTATACCTTGAAGACTTGGAAAGTTGGGTTTATGTTGGACACTTGAAACTTTTTTGGGGGCTTTTATTTATTTATTTATTATTATTATTATTATTTTATTTATTTATATTTTGGAGACTTTTGGAGTTGCTATCACTCTTTGGGATCTAAACCTATCGATGTAGTTCTTTGTCGGATGGTGCTTGATGGGAGCAAGATCAAGAAAGTTCTGGGAAGAAAGTGCAGGCTTACTCCCCCTTTTTACGTCATCAAACCTGAAAGCCTTAAAAGACAGAATTGGAAGAAGAGAAAAAAACAAAAAATATACATTGTTCGTTCTGGGAAGAAAGTGCAGGCTTACTCCCCCTTTCTACGTCATCAAACCTGAAAGCCTTAAAAGACAGAATTGGAAGAAGAAAAAAAAACGTAAAAATATATATATATATAGGTGGAAATCTCATTTTGAAAAAGACATTGTGTTGGGCGAGGATTGAGTTGGGGTTGAGATTTTGAATGTGAGGGTTGGGGTTGAGATTTTGAATGTGAGGGTTGGGACACACACACATACACATCAACAAACAAAAGTTAAGCCTTGACTATTCAGTTGAGGATTCTGTGTTTGGGGTTCACAGATGTAAGAACGTCCACCCCTTGACACACATTATATACTGTTATACACCTCGGACTTGTCCCTCTAGTGTCCACAAAGGTGTATTATCTGCTTAGTTTTGTCTTTTGTAATTCCTGTGAATAAAATGAACCTAAAATCTCTTCCCCTTCCAAATCATATATTTTATAAGTCCAAGGAACTGTATCTATTACATCAACAATTTTAAAAAGTTCTTTCGTCCATCGTTCAGTAAAACCCTTTTCAAAATGAGATTTCCACCTATATATTCTTACGATATCACCAACTTTGAACTTAGGTTTTCTGACATTAATCTCTTTTTCATATTTTAATTTTGTAAATGTTTCTGATGGCTTCATATTCGTTGACGTGTGAATCGTGTCATTATACTTATCCACAATATCCTGAATAAAAGATAACCATTGTTGTGAACCGAGTTGTGTGAATTTTTTATATAGTCTCTCTTTTAAGGTACGATTAAAACGTTCAACAACAACTGCCTTCCCTTCATTAAAGGTACTGTATAATGTAATACTGTTATTTTTTAGAAAATTCATAAATGTCTTGTTATAAAACTCTCTACCCTCATCAGTCCACAATTTCTTAGGTTTTCTCTTACTTTTATTAAATATCTGTTGAAAAGCTAACATAAGAGTATTACCTGTTTTGTTTTTTAAAGGGACAACCCACGCATATCTACTCCTCAAATCAATAACGGTTAAAGCATACTTGTACCCCTTATCATTATTGAGTTCAATCAAATCAGCAGACCAGATATAATCAACTTCCTTGGAATAAACTTTCCTTCTCTGAAACTTTGTGAATATTGGTTTATGTAATTCATCAGCTAATTGCTCTTCAGTCTTAATGGCATCATTAGAGCCTATAAGTTTTTTGATTTTCCAAGTCCAAGTTTCAATTTAGCACTAATCATCTTCTTCACGATGAACCTATCAACTTTTTCTCTCAAGGTTGGATTTTGTATCAGAGACAAATTATATAACATTTCTCTATCGGCTTCATGCTTTTCTTCCAACGTTGTGGTATTCCCATAATCAATATCGTGTCTCATGCACACTTCATCAACTCTATTGATTGGTTTACTCCAGGATTTAGGATTGTCTGCCTCATCTAATCTTTTATCCAAGTTTGTGCCTGGACCACAGAAAGAATACCCTGGAAGATGTAATTCCCCTGGTATTCCAGTAGTTGTAAATTTACTTCCTGATAAAAACTTTTGTATATCTCCTCCGAGTTTGTGTTTGGAGATAAATTGATTTTTTTTTGAACCACACACCGAACATATACCTTTTTGTATAACCCTGTTATTTTTACTTTTAATATATGAAATATTTTTAGTATTAGTTTTCTTTTTACATTTGAGACAATAACTCATTTATTTATAAGAAAAATTTCTGCAGAGTGCAAAAACCTTTTTAGTTTCCAACATGCACATTTGAATCTTAATTTTTAAAACATAAAGAATCCTTAGAAATGCCTTCACTCTCTCCTCCATTTATTTAAGAAAAAACTTGAATTAAAATGAATAGCTTGACGATGCTAATAGTTTTGTTGAAAGTATTGCAAATAGACTTCTTAATTCTTTGTATTCCTCCCTGGTGAGATGAGTTAATTTCTTTAATACCTCTATTCCTTTTTGAATCTCACTGGTTTCCATATTTTGATATTTATTCATTCTCTCTCTTTCCTCCCTCTCTCTCTTCTCTCTTTCCTCCCTCTCCTCCCTCTCTCTATTCTCTCTTTCCTCCTTCTCTCTCTCCTCCTCCTCCTTTTCCTCCTCTTCCCTCTCTTCTTCAACTCCTTCCTCATCCCTTACTATACTTGAATCGTTTACACCCCATAGAATATTATACATATATTCATCAGGATTTCTTGTTATTCCTGTATCCAAAATAATTTTTTTTACAACAGGAAACCAATAAAATTTCTTTTGAATTTCTAAAAGAGCCTTACCTTTTCTTAACCTTATAATTTTTTCATTATTTAACATTCTAATTAAATCTAAAGTTGTTGGTTTATCAACATCAGCATAATGCCAATCTTTTATTGAAAATACCTCATTCTTATGTTGTAGAACATATTTATTAAAATACCGAATACCCTTTTCTTGAAGGTATGCTTGGACACAGAAATGATAATTTTCTTGAAGCCTTCTTGCTGTCATTTATGTATTAGAAATATATGTTAGAATAATATTATGGCACGAAACACCTCCCCATCTTCCCATAGTTAAATCATTTTGTATTTCCTTACTTATTATATATAATCCTGTTTTTTCTGTTTTCATGAGATAAACAAGGGCAAAACCATTATTATATTTACCCTTATTAAATTCTTTTATTTGTTGTTTACTAATCGTGGCTCCACAAAACTCATTCTCGATACCAAGTGGATAATATTCTTCCTTACGAGACTGATTTAATTGTTCCAGGTCTTCGAGGTTAATTTTAAATGACCAATTATACCCTAAATCATTCATATCATACCCCCATTGTTCTATTCTCATACAAACGATACGCCCTTCTTTATAAAAATTTATTTTAATTCGAACTGTGAATTCTGTATGACCTGGAGATAATATCAACACTTCTGTATCTTTAGAATACACAGCCGTTTTATTTAAGTATATATATTGTGATAAATCGCTTAATCTCACCAAGTCATTCGCGTCAGTCGGGCTTGGATAATTTTTTAATTTATAAGCATTTTTCATGTTAATATTTTTGTTTATATTATATTTATGTCGTTCAGCCTGTGCCTTTGTGTAATAATTTGATAAATCAATATCCAGTTCTTGAGATACACCAAAGATAGAACCATCTTTACCAACATAAGTCATTTATATTAGATTAAAAATAATATCATAAAATTTTTTATTTTTGTTGAGTTGAAATAACACATATAGACATAATTGACCACAACACTTGGAATTTAATTCTTGGACTTGAAATGTTTGATAAACACCATTCTGTAAGAATTTTATGACTTCAACAGGTGGTGGAAGACCAAAACTATCAAAATAATATTTGTCTTGACGATTAAAAATACAAACCCAATGAGAACCGTTCCCATCATTATCTTCTAAGTTCATAATAATATTCTTTGTATGTTTCGACACATTTGTTAATTCATCTCTCATACAAATAACCACATTATGAATTTTTAATTTCTTACAATATTTAGCAAGTTGTAAATTTGATGTTGTATTCTTTCCAAATTCTTTCAACCACTCATCAATGCTCATTTATTTATTAGAAAGATATAATCCATTACCTCTTTTCGTTAATTTTACACCTGCTTGTGCTATAGAAGAAAGCATATCTCCAACTAACAATCTCGCTTTATCAGGCAGACCTTCAAGTTTTTCAGCAAAATCTACAATTACACCACTTCCACTAATTTGTTTCTCCAACTCTTTGTTATGTCTTTCCAATTCTTTTTGAGCCTGGAGTTGAGCCTTCCTTTCGTTGGCAGTTTTGACCGCTGTTGAAATACCACCCGTCAATGCTCCAACCGCACTTAAACCAGCAAATAAAGGAATTAGAAATGGGAGAAATCCTCCACTCGTCTCTCTTATTGAATATTTTTTCAACATTGGTTTTGTCATTTTAATTTTAAGTGAGCCAGTGTCATTCAAGATTTTAACCTGTTCTCTTGTGAGCAAAACATCAATTCTTACTGCTCCTTTTCTCTGAATTGTATTAACGTTAATCGTACAAGGCTTTTGATTTTGAACACAAGATGATAGTTTATGAAGATTGATTTGATTAACATATACCCCAGTTGGTACTTTGCCACTCATTTATTTAACAAAAAAATTATGTGAGACTAATCATCACACCATTATCTGTATTAATCTGCAATTCTGTTTCTTCCAAAAGCAAACAATATGTATCAACTTCTTCACTCTCTCCTCTTTCAATGTATAGGGAAGTATCCACTCGATTAGACTTTATAGTTTCTTTTTGAGCGCTCAGGTCAAACGTATAGATTGTATACAAACTTTTAAATGCTGTCATATCCAAAATAGGTTCTTTATTTCCATTACTTTCACACACCTTTTGGTAAGACTTGTATGCTTCAGCAAAATCATTTTTTTCCCAATTAATTTCCAATCTATCTCGTGGATAAAATGTTCCATCTAGAGAAACGCGAAGTTGTTTCACCTTAGCATTATCACTCAATGCATTATTCTTATCAGTCGCAGTATCACCATCTGGCTTTTTAAAAATCATCCACAGATATCGTGGCTTTCCTTCCAGAACACCCAAATTCCACGTGTAAGTAGTTTGATTGAGTTTAACGTGTTGACATCTTCTTTTGAGGTATGATACACTGAGTGGCTTCTTTGAGTTAAGTCTTCGATTCAACATCTCTTCTGTTTTAAGATTAGGAGTATATTCACTGATATACCAACTCATCTCCTCAATTACAAATTTATTCTGATCACCAAAAGCATTACCAACACCAAAAAGCAATCTATTTTCATTATCATTCCTTTGTAGTTGAAATCTAATTTTAAGACCATACAGAACTTTATCATAATCACAAAATCCAAATATACCTTTAAGAGGAACTGCCACAGTAAAACTATTTTCTGCTTTTGTATCATCATTATACATTCCTTTCCTTTGAATATATCCAGGGTCTGTGTTTGTTCCCGTTGACATATCAGGAATAAAACCTTCGACAGACCCCTTTCCCATTCTATCACTGAATGTATAGAGTGTAAATTTCATCATTTCAGATACAGCAGAGACATAATCAACCGCTTCAACTTCTTGTGTTCCAATATACAATCGCACACTATCAAACATTTTCCAGAAGAAATCATTTACAAGTGTAGCGTTTGTGTTATTCCCAGCCTTAGTGAATTTAAATTTACACAACAAGAAACTTTCGGAGAGATTCAAATAGGTTTGTTGATTATTTATTTCAAAACTTTTTGTACCATTTGTATTCCAGTCTGTTCCAGTTATTGCATTTACCTTGAAGTAATCTTCTTTTTTAGTGGAGTTTGAGATAATAATAGTATCATCCAAATCATCGATACTATCAATTGCTTCCATACTTGTATTTATTTAGGAAAAAAGATGTTAAAACTTTTGAAACCCTGATCCAAGTATTTGAATTATTTTCTGTCGTTCTTGGGGGACAACTGAGTTTTACCTTTCTTAATTTCTTTTATTGCTTGTAATTTATGAGATTCTTTCTGAGCATCTTTTATACTCTTTACAGCACCTGCTACATTTCCCACAGCAGAAGCAGTTGAACCAATTAGGTCTTTATGTTTAAGAATAGTTGAACCAATACCCATGAGAGTATCAATTATCCCATCTCCTCTAAATTGATGTCCGACACCCCTTTGTCTCTTAGGTTTATAGTATCCTCTACCAAGATACATACCTTCACCCTTGTAGTACGGGAAAGGAACATCCCATCCCCTGTAATTATTTTATATTTTCCCAACTCGTGCTTCCTCACAATAACCATCGTATTTATTTATTGAAAAACTTCACGTAGGTGAATTCTGATGGATATAACTTCTCCATTAAAAGAGATCACACGATTATCTTGGTCGGTTATCCTAAAATTTACTCTGTGTATGGTTTTTCCTGACACAGGTAGATAAACCAAATTTTTAGGCTCCATATTGAATTTATAACCAATTGGGGTTGAGTATGCGCTGAATGAAAATATTGTATTTGTTTTTAATCCATCATTATAAGCACCATCAATCAAATCACAGTGAATTAACACCGAATTTATTCCTGAGGATATTTGAATGACATTATCACTGTAAAACGTCCCATTAGTTTCAATCTTTTTGAGGAGAAACCTAATAACTCTCTAAATGAATTATCAATTGTGAAATCAACCTTGTAGTTATTTTTAACTTTAATCGTTGATTTTGAAGTATGTTTTTGAATGTTTATAACAATATTTTTTGGTTCATCACCCTGTTCTTTCATAAGACGAGCAATTTCGGAAGATATTTGAGAAATCTCGTATGCTCCGGGTGAGACTGTTATCGTTTTGTATCCACTTCCCGGATTATAACTAAACTTGTCATTTTTCTCGGTTATATTAAATAAGGTATTATAAGTCTCCATGGACAATAAAGATGCCTCATATTCTTTTGTTGTGTCAAGTTGTAGTGGGTATGGGAATGAAGATGTGTGGTCGCTTGTTGTGAAATTAAAACTCAGGATTGTGCTTCTCATCTTATTTAATATGAGATAAAATGTCTTTATATTGAGATTTATTAATTATTTTCATGTTCATCAACTGGTCTAAAATGGCTGATGCTTCATTAAAACAATTGTTATTTCCAGCCTTCTTACTGCCGAACAACAATAACAGTCTATTAACTAATTGCGATGGGTCATTTGGAAGAAAACTAATACCTGAACCAAGGATACTTAAAGCCTGAATAATGTGTTTCTCCTTCTCATTCTTCCTACTTTTACCAGAAAGAATAACCTTATAATTTAGAGTGTTCAGCAAATCAATATATACTCTATCATCATTATTTTCCATATCCAATGGTTTATCAATATACTTTGATTCATCCCTCACAGTTGAACCTTGTCTTCCATCTTTTGTGAGAAGAAACATTAATCTCGGAGTTAGTTTAACAGGGGGTTGAGCAGAACTTAAGAACCTTAATTCATCATTAAATATCAATACCTTTTCTTGAACAAGATGAAATATTGCTGGTTGTTCTGTTGGAATGAGTCCTGCTTTGGTTTTTGAATCCGCTGAATATTCATTGTTTTGAACAGCATTCACAATATAATCAGGTGGTTGATTAATCTCTTCCAGTTGTTGAAATAAACCTTCATCATCATATTCTAATTCTCCTAAATGCTCTAATTCTTCCTCCGTCATTTGACTGAAATCTTTTAACATTTGAAGCTTTCTAGGAGTATATTCTACTGTGGGAACTGTGGAAACATCTTTCATTTTTTCTTGGGAAGTTTTTAAAAGTGGTTTAAAAAATTTCTCTTGTTTTTTTTTAAATGCTTCTTCGCCCGTTAGTTTCTGTCTGCGTTTCTTCTTTATGTCTTCCTGTTGTTTTACAACTTTTGAAACCAACTCTTGATGTTCCTTAAATCTTCTTGCTCTTTCTTTTGTATCCATTTATTTATTGTAAAATATCATTTCATGAATTGTAAAGATCAACAGGGAAATTTTCCTTTTCTTCATCATTCAAGTAGATGTGTTCAAATAAATCCTTTTCTTTAAATATTTCATCAAATTCTTTATTAACATTAATGCGAGTTGTAATTTCTTCTTCACTAATCCTTGCATCTCTGCTTTTCATACGTTTGTGTTGAGTTTCTTCATCAACATCAAAACCGAATGATAAAATCTTCACTCCGCTCAGATATTTAATAATTTGTCTCGTTCCTTCTGGATTAGTTTCTAATATCCCAACACCACCAGAGTTTAGTTTCTTTAACTCACTCTTACAATGTGAATATTTTGTTGTACCAAGAGAAACCTCCTCAAATATTTGTCCTTCATTCCTCAATCGCATATGTTCCTCCACTGAAATATAGTGATAATCTTCACCTTTTACTTCTCCAGGTCTTATTGCTCTAGTTGTTGTTGATACAATGCGTATCACGGGGTGTTTTTAAGTAAATTTACAATATTCTCATTTGTACTACACAAGAACCTTGATTTATGAAAGTTTTTTCCAGAAGCAGATTTACCCACAAGATTTATAATAATAGTTGTCATTTATATATGTAATTGTTTATAAAACAAAAAATATATCCCTTAATATCTCATCTTGTTTCACAACAATATATTTATATTTTTCAGTCGTGTGCTTCATATAATCCTCAAATTTCTTTTTACTACATAATGTAGAACAATTATCTCTCCAAAAATTATTGATATCTATTGAATTTAACTTGAATAAAATAAAAGTATTAGCATTGTTTCTGATGGAACGACGAGGAAGTTGAAAGTACGATTGACTAAGATAAATACAATTACAAGAAGAATGTCTCCCTCTTGTGTAGTAGCTGTCCATTACCGTTTGGTTTCTCTCATTAACACAATCATCAAAGATAACGAGGTTCTTTTTTGATTTATCCAAATCTTGGGGAGACGGTATATCATCCGTATTATCACTAAGAATACAAGTTATAAGATTTGATTTCTTTTTACATCTCTGTGTATCACAAAATAGTTGAATTATATCTTCAATGTTATAATCATTTAGGTTTTTTGACGTTTAAATAAACCTATTATATCTTCTTTTTGAAGACCAGCATTAAAACCTTGTGAGAGTAGTTGATACTCTGGTTGAAAACTCGACTTTGTGAAAATTATTAAATTATCATAATCTAAAAAGTTGGGAGTGAGGAGCATTTTTAAAAGTAAGCAGGTTTTTCCACATCCACTTGAACCAACTATGAGACATCTTAATGAATTTGGGAGATTTTTATGGTTGTTAAATTTTATCTTATTTTCCCAAATAGGTAAAAAATCATTCATTTATATATTTGAAAAACAGGTTATTTAATTTATTATTGGCTTTTTTAGAAACTCTATATTTTATCCTAAGTTCAGGTTTAATTTCAAGATAATCCATTATTTTATTTATACAATATCTTGTGTTGATATTTCCCTGAAAATTACATCCATGAATAATATACAACAACAATCCTTTGAACATTTCTCTTATACGTTCAGTTTCTTCCCTTGTAAGGAAAGGTGTGTTATCATCCTCATACTTTACATTCATTTCTCTAATCAATCTTGTAAAGTAATTCATTTTTGGTGTAAATCTAAAAGAATTATTTTCCTTTTTATATTTTTTATTATCATTAATTAGAAGATAATCACAGAATATACATTGTTTATAGGCTTTTGACTCTGTGTTTAATCCCTGTCTTTCACACGCAGGACAATTCTCAAATTTGTCATATGGAGAATCAGGAAAGTCTAGCATATTTATAAAGTAAAACTTTACTTAAACTGAAATTCATCTATACTTTCAGTTGTATATTACCATCGATATCGATATACTTTTTTACATTATCAGATTCAACGACAACATTTTTTATATTAAAGGTAATTTTAAAATTATCGTTAACTACTATTGAACGAAATGTCATTTCACCTGATATATTAACATCCTTTATTTCATCAAGATTTACATCTTTAGGGTTGTTGAAAGAAATACAAATTTCTCCTTGCATATTACAGATGGTCTTATCTTTTCTTTCTAAAGCTTCATCCATAAGGTTTTTGTTCTTTGATACTTTTTCTTGTTTCATTGCTTTTTCTAGTTTTGAATATATTACTAGAAGGAGAGGAGAAACTTTTGTTAGAGATACTTTAATTGATGTTCTACCAGGTATACTAAAAGCCCTTCCACTGAAGGAAATTGAAGAACTCATATTATTTACCATAATAGTTTTTATCCAATAGTTGTTATATTTATCTTTGTTCAATTTTACATCCTTGACATATTTCTCAGTATCTTTAACAGATGAAGAGATTGATTGAAACTTGTCTTTTGTGTCTTGAAACATTGTATTTATTAAGTGAAAAAGTTGGAGGATAAAATGTTTTTAAGCACAGATTCACCTATAAATTAAACGAAATTTTCATCAAGAAAATTTTAGTTTAAGCAAAGTTTTATTCTATAAATATGGTGAATACAACGTACTGCGATGTTTGTAATCACGAATATAAACATTATAGAAAACACCTCCGAACCAACAAACACACATTTAATCTATTTCATCAAATATCTCCTCTTGAGTTGGAAAGAAAACATTGTGATATCTGTTCAAAGGATGTTTTGAAGAGTAGTTATAATCAACATCTTCAATCACAAAAACACAAGAAAAATGAGTTTAAAGTAAAGGGAGACTATTATATTAAAAACACGGATGAGGTATTTAAAGGGCATATAAAAATAAGGATTTTTCAATTTGGAGAACCCGGTCCATCATCAATAGCTGAATCAATTGAAATAGTGAAACCCGATGTTGAAAAATTTATTAAAAGATATTAAAAGAAATAAAAACTTTAAAGTTTTATATGGGAGTGAAAATGAATATGAAAAGACAAGATGAAGAACAAACTCCTTATATGAGAACAGATCTTCATTTTATAACATCATTTCAAGATTTTTTGAATAGTGGGGTTTATGAAGAACTATCAAGACAAGAGGAGGATGTTGATAATACAGTGGTAGGAAGTGGATTCAATATTAAAAAAATCATCTTTTTAGATATACACATTCTAAAATCAAACCCTCCTAAAGCTTCTTCTTATATTGAATTACCAAAAGAAATAAAACTAAAGAAGGCAGTTGTTAATATTAAGAACAATGATAATAAATGTTTTCTCTGGTCTGTTCTTGCTCACTTACATCCACCAAAATGTAATTCAGAAAGAGTAAAACAATATATGAAATATGAGAATACCTTGGACATTAAAGATTTTAAATTCCCAATGCCATTAACAGATATTCCTAAATTTGAGAAAAAGAATAATCTTTCTATTAATGTATATGGATTAACGGATACAAACAAAGTTCAAATATTAAAAATTTCAAACAACTATAAAAATGAAGAAACACACATTGACCTTTTATATTTTAGTGTTGGAAAGAATTCACATTACACATACATCAATAATTTATCAAGATTAATCTCTTCTCAGGTATTCAGAACAGCAAACAAAATATATCCTTGTAAGCGATGTCTTAATTCATTTCATACAAAAGAACGATTAGAACAACATTCAAAATATTGTAGTAATCATAAATCAGCTGTAATTACAATGCCTAAACCTGGTGAAAAGATTTATTTTGAAGATTATAATAAATCTATCATGCACCCATTTGTGATATACGCTGATTTTGAATGTATCCTTAAAAAGATAAATACTGCTTCTCCTAATCCAAAAGAACCATATGCAAATAAATATCAAAAACATATTCCTTGTGGTTTCTGTTATTATATCAAATCATCTATTGGAGAAAAGTATAACAAACTTGAACATTATCGTGGAAAAAATGCTTCACAAGATTTGTAAAACGATTAGAAAAGGATTGTATAAGACTCACTAAATTAATGAAAGAAACAAATGAACCGATGAAATTAACCAAAGAAGAAAAATTAGAATTTAGAATGAACAATATCTGTCATATTTGTGAGGGGGAAATTAAGGAGTCTAAAGTTAGAGACCATTGTCATCTTACTGGTAAATATAGAGGTCCCGCTCATTCCTGTTGTAATCTTAATTATAAATTACCTTCTTTTATTCCAGTCTTTCTTCACAACAGCGCCAACTATGATACACATCTATTTATAAATGAACTTTCAAAAACACCAGGGAATATTTCTGCTATAACAAACACAAGTCAAAAGTATATTTCATTTTCAAAAATGATATTCACAAAACCTTTAACTCGTATTAGGTTTTTAGATTCTTACAAGTTTATGGGAACACCACTAGCCTACCTCGCATCAAATCTAAGCTCCATGGACTCTTTTCCAAATCTTAATTCATTCTTTCCAAAAGAGGAAATTCTCACTAAAGAGGAAATTCAGATTAAAGAGAGAATTCAAAGTAAAGAGGAAACTGTAATTAATGAAGAAATTCTAACTGAAGATGAAATTCTAATTATAAAGAAAATTCGAACTAAAGAGGAAATTCTGATTAAAGATGAAATTCTGATTAAAGAAGGAATTCTTACGAGAGAGGAAATTCAAACAAGGAATGAAATTCAAAGTAAAGAGAAAATTCTTACAAGTAAGGGAATTTATCCTTATGATTATATGGATTCATTTATGAGATTTAAAGAAACACAACTTCCATCAAAAGAAAATTTCTATAATAACCTTTATGAAGAAGAGATAAGTGATAAGGAATATAAACACGCACAAGAAATATGGAAATTATTTAAGATAAAGAACCTTGGAGAATATCATGATTTATATCTAAAAACAGATGTTTTATTGTTAGCTGATGTGTTTGAAGCTTTTAGATCACTCTGTCATAATAAAAATTGTTATGGATTAGATCCTGCCCACTATTTCACAGCTCCTGGTTTAGCTTGGAGTGCAATGTTGAAAATGACAAAACAAGATATAGATTTAATCAGTGATGTGGATATGCTTTTGATGATTGAGAAGTCCAAGAGAGGTGGAATATCACAAGTATGTTCAAAAAGATATGCTAAAGCAAATAATAAATATCTTCCAAATTATGATAGTGAAAAAGATAGGAATTATTTGATGTATTTTGATGCTAATAATTTGTATGGATGGGCAATGTCTCAATCTCTGCCTTATGGTAAATTAGAGTGGGTGGAAGAAAAGGATTATGAAAAGGCTTTGATGAATATTGTTATTTCTTCTCAAGAGGAATTGAATGACGAAGAAGAAGGTTATTATTTTGAAGTTGATTTGAGGTACCCGAGTGATCTTCATAATAAGCATAAAGATCTTCCTTTTGCATGTGAGAAAGAAACTCCAAAGAAAGAATGGTTAAGTGATTATCATAAAAGTTTTAATATTAAAGGTAAATCAACAGAAAAGTTATTAACAACATTCTATGATAAAGAGGGATATGTTTTGCATCAGAGAAGCTTAAAACAGTTTTTGAGAGAAGGATTGAGAGTAGCTAAAATTCATAGAGTTTTAAAATTTAAACAAAGTCCTTGGGTGAAAAAGTATATTCAATTCAATACAGATATGAATTCAAAAAGCAATGAAACAATACAAAATTTGAAGGGGACTTTTATAAATTAATGAATAATGCTGTATTTGGAAAGACTATGGAAAATGTTAGAAACAGGCAAAACATTAGATTCGCAACATCTTGGAAAGAAGCTTCGAGATTGATAAATAAACCAAGTTTTGAGAGAGAAGAGGTTTTTTCAGAGAACTTTTCTGCAATTCATATGAAAAAGGAAAGTATTGTAATGGATAAACCAATTTATATTGGAACAGCAGTTCTTGATTTATCAAAGATATTGATGTATGATTATTTGTATAATGACTTAAAGAAAGAGTATGGTGAAAATGTTTCATTGTTGTATATGGATACTGATAGTTTTATCCTAGATATAAAAACTGATGATGTTTATGAAGATATGAAGAAAAATATTGGAGTATATGATACAAGTAATTTCAGCAAGAAGAGTGAGTTATTTTCCAAAAAGAATGAAAAGGTTATTGGTAAGTTTAAGGATGAGTTGGGTGGAAAAGTAATGAGTGAGTTTATTGGATTGAGAGCAAAGGCATATGCTTATAAGTATGGTGAACAGATTGATAAGAGGTTAAAGGGAATAAAGAAATATGTAATAAAGAAATCAATAACTTTTAGAAATTATTATAATTGTTTGATGAATAAGAAAGAAGAATATAGGAAAATGAATACAATAAGAAGTTATAAACATAACATATATAGTGAAGAAGTAAATAAAAAGGCATTAGGAGCCTTTGATGATAAGAGATTTATTTTAGATAATGGAATAGA
>NC_140966.1:81932266-81954766 GCF_056783735.1 Eptatretus burgeri
ATCGCCGTAGAGCAAATGTGACCTAGGCCTAACACAAACATCATACTTACATACTTTTACACGAACTGTAATTTTGTTTCCAGGTCAATAACTCGACGTGGCCTCTTACTGGCAATATCAGCAGTGGATTTTGTACGCTTTAGGTCCATGATGAACAAAACAACACGAGATTAAATCAAGCACACGGAAAAATGATGCAATCAAGAGACGCGGTAAACACGAGATGTACACCAGAACAATGCTGCGTGACACGGCATGCTGTTTTACAGTAAACTTTTTTTTATAAGTAGAAACCGTACACTCTAAAATAACGATAAAAAGTACAGTATAGTAAATACATAAACCAGAAACATCATTGTTTATTATCATTATCAAGTATGTACTGTACATAATTGTATGTGCTATTTTTATACGACTGGCAGCGCTACTTCGGCTACATCACTCGGAATTTTTCAGCTCGATTATAATGGAGCTGTCAGATCCGTCGTATATGCGAATATGGGACCACCGTCATATATGCGATCCATCGTTACCCAAAACCTCGTTATGCAGCGCATGACTGTGTATATATATATATATATATATATATATATATATATATATATATATATATATATATATATATATATATATATATATATATATATATATATATATATACATATATATATATATATATATATACATATTTGACACCTCGCACACTCCTGCAGCTGAAGAAGCTGCACAAAGCAACCCAAGAAGGCCTACACAATGTAAGCACTTTTGCTGTTTCGAACCCTTCCCAGAGTTCCTCCACAACTAAAAAGACGTTCACACATAGTTCTCAAATGAGAATCACAATGCTACACACCCCCTCAGCCACCGGATCGGTTTCATCGCTTATTGGCGAATCATCAGCGATAGCGCAGACAGTAATGCATACCAATGAGGCTCCCAAGCATGTACCACGTGCAACGTCAAAAGTAGTCAATGTATAAATAAAGAATGAGAAGGGCACTCGGTCGAGCACATACCTCCGCCACGCAATCCCTGATCCATGAGGACATATCTGGCCCAACACATTTTTGAAATATCATGCACTACAGTACTACAGTATATAGTTTTTGGCCCTATATCTTGATGGTGAAGAATCACTTCAAAAATTAAATAATTCTCGTATCCAGATTCGGATTCAGATCTTCACCAAAATCGAATCAATTTGTCCTTGCCATACACAAACACAACTTGTCCACCAAGTTTTATTCGAATCCATCCACAACTTTTTGAGATATCGTGTTTTATATTGGTTTAGCCCTATCTCAATGGTGAAGAATCATTTTAAAAATTTTCAGATCTGGATTCAGATCTTCATCAAAATTGAATCAATTCTTCCTCGTCGCACACCCAACATGTCCACCAAGTTTTGTCCGAATCTGTCCACAAGTTGAGATATCGTGCTAAATATCGTTTTTGGCTCTCTCTCAATGGTGAAGAATCACTTAAAAAATTCTCGCAGTTGGATCCGGATCCGGATCTTCACCAAAATCCAATCAGTTCGTCCTTGTCGCACACCGAACCTGTCCACAAAATTTCATCCGGATCTGTCCACAACTTTTTGAGATATCCTGCACACAGACAAACATACAGACAAACTTCGACAAACAGACAGAAAGAGGTGAAAACATAACCTCCTTCACCTTCGGTGGCAGAGGTAAAAATAAAGACCCACTCACATCTCACAACGGTGAATGGAGGGAATAGCCAATCAGCTCTCACTGAATCAACTAAACGCAGGTGGCTAGGATTACATAAATAATTGACACCTCCCACACTCCTGCAACCGAAGAAGCTGCACAAAGAAACCCAAGAAGGCCTACACAAGGTAAGCACTTTTGCTGTTTCAAACCCTTCCCAGAGTTCCGCCACAACTATAAAGACGTTCACACATCGTACACGCATGAGAATCCCAATGCTACACACACCCTCAGCTACCGGACCGGTTTCATCGCTTCTTGGCGAATCATCAGTGATAGCGCAGAATTGGGAGCCTCATTGGGTATGCATTGCTGGTGTGATCTGTTTTGCAGATCATGCAGTGGGAGAGATTGGCTTGGGCCACATCCACTGAGTGACATCACTTGGCTGTCAGCTGATCGGTTAAACCCAGCTGCAGTTGGACAATATGTGAATAACTGCTGTCCAGGTATGCAAAGCCTTTTGGAAGTAATATGTCACATTGGGTTGAAATGATTGCCATTAAAAAACCTGTATACCAGCCTATTTCAGTCCACTGCAGGAAGGTCTCTCTCGACTGATAGTGAGAGGTGTTTGGCGTACTTGCCATGGTTAACAATGTGGGTGTGTAGGAGTGTGTAGCCAAGCAAATTAAACCCACACCAGTCAGTGGAGAAAAGAAATCCTTAAACTACTCAACCAAATAACTGTCATCATGCCAATTGTATCATACTAAAATATGCAATTTGGTATCTGTCTATCTGTCCGTCTAACCGCGATGCATTCGGTCATTACTTATCCAATCTCAACCAAACTTTCCAGGGGAATTCGGGTCATACAACAAAGGTTGTAGCAACTATCAACACAAACTATTCAGTCAATCCCGCCCATCATATGATAACCTTTTTAAACAGTTACTCGTGTTGCTTAACACGACTGAAAGAAATTTGGAGGAAACCCAATGTCCTTGGGGTATTCTATGCTTATTGCACCCACCACAGATGGATGGACTCAATCCGCCTCGACTGGCTCAGCCTCTCGCTCGGCTGCTAGCTCAGTATTTAGCTAATAAAGGTGCTTAAATGAATCTTTATGCATTAATAATGTATCCCATTGCCTGTCTGATTTATCTAGCCATCAGATTATATGTGGACTGTGTATGATTTGTATACAACTTGTATATTGGGGCTTCTTGTTTGATTTCTCCCAGACATGGCGTCACCCCTCCCCGATGCCGTTATGGCCAAATTCTGGCCTTTATTTGACTCAACCCCATACCCAACTGTCACAAGCAGTATTACATGCTTGAGGGAAATTTGTAGAACATTGGACGTGTTCATGTATAGTTACACATGGGCAGTGGGAAAACTACAAAATTGGACGTATTCATGTATACTTAGTAGGATCGCTATATGACGTGCCAATTGTACTTACACATGGGTGGTGTATAGCCGATGAGTCCCTGGTTTGCACACCTATCAGAAGTAAAATTATAATAACCACAAGTTAATCAGTCAATTCTGTCCGATGATAATGACATAATGATATCATGATAATGGCATGATGATAATATTAATAATAACAAGAATATTAACATGCATATCTCCATATGTTATGTGAATAAGAAGCAGGACATCGAGCATTTCACCTTCAGAGGACATTTTTCCATTCAAAATGGTGCATCGGCAGTCATGATAATAGCATAACAATATTAACGTTATTACAAAATAATGACAATTATCCATACATCCATTGGGACCACACTCTGTATGGAGCAGCAGTGCTGCTGAAGCAGTCTCCTGAACTACTGGGCACAATCTTGGACGGGTCACCACTCCGACGCAGGATACCAGCATGCTGGTACTCATTTCACCAACCTCGGAAGGCTGACAGGCTAAGTCAACCCTACCTAGTATTAATTCAGTGGCCAAGCAGGATTTGAACTCAGGACCCAAGGATCCCATGCCCACCACCCCAACCATTAAGCCACCACCAGACATAATAACATGAATCATAATAATCTTAATAATAATAGTAAAGATAATAAGGATAACAAAATGGCCGAGTCTAAGGCATGATCATGCTCAGTGTGAAAATGTGAAATTAAGGCTGAAAGGACTTTAAATACAAATGGAATTCAACAATGTAGAATGGTACGCATTCGTGCAGATATGCACATACACATGAACCCCCCCTCCCCCCCCACTTCGCCCGGCAGATGTTTCTATATTTTAAAATGTGATATGCTCAACTGCAACATTAAGCTTTTTTTAGTGGAGAAAGGTATACAGCAGACATTTAAGCAGCAAGGCACTGCTGTGTTGTCGTTACCCTGGAGCAGACATGATTTGTGCTGTCTCATCACAGATCGCCCAGCTAATGTGGCCTATCAAGAATTTGATGTCCCTCTAGACTTCCCACTTGCACTGAGACGCTTCCTGCCTAATGTACCTTACACAAGCCAGCCGGGCAGGTGAACCCAAGCATGTACTTTGGATTTTTCACAAGCATATCCAGTTTTAGGTTGTAGCTGGCAGCAGGACTAGTGGTAATAATGATCACACATCTGTACTCTCAGATGATATGCCTTCACATAGCCTTGGCTGTTTTGATTAAGAATTGGTGATTCAAGTTTTGGGATTCCATACTGCGAGCTCATCCATGCTACGTGCCATTTCTAACTCGTTGAAGCACATAATTTCAGGTCTTTGCTATGTCTAACTCATATAACTCCCATTGTGCTGCAATGTTATTTCTTTCTGTATGGAGCTTCATGCTTAACTACTGCACTTGTTTCCTTCAGACTTGTACGTTGCATGGTTCTTGTTGCCTTGAGGGACATCGAGAATGGCGAGGAACTTTATTCCAACTACTTCACTGTGATTACCTAACATCGCCATTCGACTGCTCTTACCATGTATCATATGTACCTATTGGTGTTTATGAAATGCCTGTGATGGTTAAACGACTTTAGTTCTGATGTGTACCTGTTGTGGCATAGATGACTCACTGGTCAGGACACTGCACTGGCATCCTTTAAAGTTGTGAGTTAAAATCAAGCTGAAGGCAGCAGTATTGAGGATTCTGGTAACTGAGCAAGTCGTTGAGAATCCACAAGAAAAAATATCCATCTCAAGAGTAAATTTTTCAAGTCATCATCATCACAAGAGGCAATTCAAATTCCCTTCGGATTTTTTGGCTGTGTGAAAAGGCCAATTTGCCATTCAATCGTCCCGTACCCTGAACCACATGTGGAAGACTGGCCCTGGAGGTGGCAACTCTGCAACGAGGTTAAATGACCAATCGTATTGATGCTTCGAATAGGACGAGACTGTAATTGAAGAAGATGAAAGCTCGTCACGCAGGACAAGACCGTGGTGTGAAATGAAGCTCTGTTCACACACAGAGAATGGATCTCATCATCATCATCATCAGCAGCCCCAAACATCCTCAATGGAAGCCCATAGCCCCAAGCACAGAGGCCTTGCATGGCCGACCAAAGTTGGTTGGCATAGTGGGTGGCATCGGGAAAGGTGTCATTGTAAGCTGAGAAGAATTCTCCCTGGACATGAAGCAATGCACCATACACGAGTCAGCCAGGAGCCAGAAAAGTTTTTTTTTTGGTGGTCTTGGGTACTTCGTCTGCTGGAAATTTTTCATTGCTGGCAGGTGTTGGGCCCATGGGGGTAGACTATCGCTGGGGTGGATGTTGATCCTGAAAATGATACAATTTTCTTTAAATGAGAAATGAAGTCTGCTCATGCATGTAGTCCCACACATAGACCTCTGTGTTAGTTTTGTACGTTTTTGTAGGGAAGTTTTAACTTAAGAATGTTGGATGAAGATTTAATAGATAATTTCTCAATCTTTCATTCATTGATATCAATGACAAATCAATTCTCTATAAAATATACAATAGATTGATAGAAAATGCACTTATTACTCATGAAAACAGCTAAAATAATGTGATATAAATGTACTTCTGTATATAATTGCCGAGTCGGCTGGAAAACTTTGTCGGTTTCAAATTTTGATCTGAATGCTCACCCTTTTTAGCTCACCTGGAACGTAGTTCCGGGGAGCTTATGGGATGGCGCGTCGTCCGTCCGTCCATCCATCCACAACCACTTGCAACTTCTCTGAAATTGCACACAATTTTGGTGAAACTTGACCACAACCTTCATCACCCGTGATGTACCAAAGTATGTTCATGGCATTAAAATTAATCAATAGGTATTTACTTTCTTCTCCCTTTCATATTTTGAGTCATCCACACCTACCAGTGGTTCCCTGATTTTCTTATCCAGCCTCTACCAGGTGAGTGCCCAGGGGTATTGCCCCTATTTTTGTATTTAGATTGCTAAAACGAGAAATAATATACATGTAATTTATGTCAGAGTGAGTGCTGAGAGAAATAACTTTAACATAACTGTGATTAATAAGGGGTTAAAAATAATGAAAGGAAAGAGGTTTTTGGATTACACACACACACACACACACACACACACACACACACACACACACACACACACACACACACACACACACACACACACACACGAGGTTTTTTTTGGATGGATAATTAGAGATTACATTCTCTAAAATAAAATTTGATCACACACAAATAAGATGCAAAAAGGGAGATGATTTGGAATTTTGTCTAGAGATAGAGATAGAGATAGAGGAGACGAGAGACAGACAGACATTGGGATCTGGCATGCATCAGAGTTTCTGTTAAAAAAACTGCACTCCATTATCATATTTGTGATCAAACCAGAATTATGCCAGATGGAGATGTGTCAATGTAGCAGAGGGTCATCCACTCAAGGAGTAAACTCCACATATCTACGAAGCACTGAACAACACACAGGCAGCAGTGCCCAAGTCTGAATGGTCGTGCAGTGGAACATGGCATGATATGGCCATGGATCTCTGAACAAGGTCTGTGGAAAGTATACTTACCAAAACTCCAGAGAAAAGGCACTGTCAAAGTGTCACTGGACTGCACATGTGGAGGCACCTGTCACAGCGATGTCCATGGAGAGGAGGGATATTGCTAAAAATTCTGCTGAATCTGCTGCTGAAACACAAAGAATCTGCTGTCAAGCACATATATATGGAGGAATCTGCAGTCAAAAACAGTGACTAGTTTCTGAGAGAATGATAAATCCCTTTCACATTGACAATCCCCACAGAACAAGCAAGCACTTGTAAATATTGCCACATCTACAGTGGCTCCAGATAATGAGAGAATGCATCAATAAAGTGAGAAAATGGAACAATTTCAATGTATCCTTGTAACTGAATGCAAGTGCTGTACATTGCAGTTATTGGTGACAACTACTCCAGTCAATAAAATAAACGATCAAATCAGGAGAAAGAGCCCTCAAAGGCAGTGTAGAGATATAGTCCATGGGCCCAGGCATATATTGGTACCATCTGAGGAAACCAATATTTAGGGCTACTAAGTTATTGGTAGGGACTATATGATTATTTCAATATGTGATAACCGCTCCAGAAGAGCAAGCTGTGTATGTATTTTGCATTTTTACCATTTTACCATTCTGAGATATTGACGTTTTGGGGGAAAATAAAAATAAAAAAACCAAGGACCACTGGGAGGAAGTGGCAGAGCTGAAGTCCACGCAGGAGGAAGCAGGCACCCGAATGCTTCTGCATGCAGCAGAGGCTGGTTACAAGGCTGCGGTGATCACTGCCGAAGATACAGATGTCCTCGTGCTGTGTCTTGCCTTCAATAAGGATATCCCATGCCCCGTGTATCAGAAGTGTGGTACGCAAACCCGCACACGGTTCCTAGACATTGACAAGCTTGCTATATCGATGGGAGACAGTGTCTGTGATGCCCTGGTTGGACTGCACATGTTCTCCGGTTGTGATACAGTCAGTGCCTTTGCAGGCCGGGGAAAGATGGGCGCCTTGAAGCAAATGAAGTCGGATAAGACCGACCAAGAGGCCTTCAGTCAGCTCGGTCATTCATGGGAAGTATCCACCGAGCTCTTTCAGAAGCTGCAAGAGGTCACCTGCCACATGTACGTGCCGTCTACCAACACCACAAAAGTCAATGAACTCCGACATCAACTCTTCTGTACCAGATGGGGAGAGATAGAGTCCAGTCAGCTTCCACCATGTGAAGACTGCCTCTTCATGCACGTCCTTCGTGCAAACTACCAGGCTGCTATTTGGAGGCGCTGTCTGCAATGCCAACCCTATGTTCCAAGTCCCAAGGGTTGTGGATGGACCACTGATGATGGGAAGCTGGCCATCGAGTGGATGCAGGGTTCTCCAGCACCGGATGCAGTGTTGCAACTGCTTTCCTGCAAGTGTGGACGGTCGTGCAAACTCCCAGACTGCACGTGCCTTGCCAATAGCCTGAAGTGCACTGGCATGTGCAAGTTGCGAACCTGCAGCAACCAACCCTTCTGATGTCGAGGAAGAGGTTGTAGACCTCAAGGACTCTGATGCTGATAACAGTGATGAAGACTAGACTACTGATCCATGGTGTGAATGTTTTGGCACAATCACAAGGACATTCATGGCTACAAATATGCACGAGTAAAACATAGTACATAAACATGCCACAGTAGCGTGGTGAAATTTGGGTTATCCGTAAATTTCACATTTTGGACGCGTGTTGGAACTAGGTTAGGGGAAGGGCAATTCCTTTAACTGTGGTAAAATCTTGTAAAATGTTCATAAATGTTTTCCTCATACAACATGTGCATGTTGTAGGCTACTGCGGTTCAGTAGCACTACCCAGGGAACTTGTATGACAATATTATAAATTAAAATGTACTGAAAATCACTAATCAGCAACATTTTGATTGGCCCTATTGTTCGCCCCCTTTCTGCCATAAAACAAATTCTGCCTTCAGGAATGACAGAAAGGATTATTCAGATGGTATAAATAAAGCATTTCAGACATGTATTTGTGGTTTGCAGTTCATTCTAGCCCCATGTGGAAACAGCAATTGCATCATTAGTGAATGTTTCTGAGTTTGTTTCTGAGTTTGTGAGCGATGTTTCTACACATCGCACATGCAAAGGAAACTTTGGGCATAGACAGGGTTATTTTGTGGAGTTTGGATTTGGATGTAGCATGTATGTTTCCATGATAATACTCAATAACTGGAGTCAATGAGCTATTCTTGCAGACTGGCACTGGTCATAAGAAAAGATTTGTGCCAATGCACACTATTACAGCAGGACTAGGAAAAGACACGTCGCTGGTATTGCCTTCAATTCATTCATTCAGCGGATATGACTCGACATGGTGGATGGTGAATAAAGGAAAGAAAAGGTGGATAAAGACAGTCTCAGAGCACTCGGAACTGATGGATGGATTTAATGGTCTTGGTAAAGATACAACTCAGGTAGGCCCTGCAACCGAAGCAGCATATGCATCTCGTGTCCATTCTGTACTCTGGGAGAGATGAGGCATCCATGGATACCATTTGATATGACAGTTTCCTACACCATCAAAAGGCACTTTGAAACTGGAGGAAACTCTGAAAGAAAGGTCTGGCAGACCCAAAGCCACAACACGATCAGAAGACAAGTTTCTGAGAGTCAACAGCTTGCATGATAGGCGGCTCACAGGACAGCAGCTTCAAGTACAGCTTAACACTGGTCGAAGTAAGGAAGTCTCAGTTTCAACTGTGAAGAGAAGACTTCGAGCTGCAGGTTTGACAGGTCGAGTAGCAGTAAGAAAGCTATTGCCAAGATGGCAAAATAAGAAAAAGAGGCTTGCCTGGGCCATGAAGCACCGACAGTGGACTACTGAAAACGGGAAGGTCTTATAGACCGATCAATCAAAATTTGAAATCTTTGGTTCATCACGCAGGGTTTTTGTAAGCCGTCGAGTAGGCAAAAGGATGGTTCCTCAGTGTGTGACACCAACTTTCAAACATGGAGGAGGAAGTGTGATGATCTGGTTCTCTTATGCTTGATCCAGCGTCGGCGACTTGCAGAGTGACTGGGACCCTGAACCAAAAGGGCAACCACAGCATTTTGTAGTGCCATGCAATACCCTCTGGTCTATGCCTTGTTGGTCAGGGGTTCATCCTACAGCAAGATAACGACCCAAAACATACCTCCAGGCTATGTCAGAACTACCTTAGAAGAAAAGAACAAGATGGTAGGCTTCAAATCATGGAATGGCCAGCACAGTCTCCAGACTTGTACCCCATCGAGCTGGTTTTGAGATGAACTGGACAGAAGGGTGAAAGCAAAGCAACCTACATTAGGCCATGAGCTAGACCCGGTAATTTATGGCCACCGGTACCATCGGAGGGGAATAATGTTCATCTTAATTTTTGGCAGGGTATACATCTCTACAGTCAGTAACTATGTGATAGCATTGCATTGGTGGTAGCCTTTTGTGTGTTCTTAGCCATTTAGTAACCCCATCCCAAAATAAACTTTTCTGAAACTGGCTTAAGACAGAAGAATACATTCTATTTAAAGCTAATGGTTCTCTCTTATTATAGGCTATATCTTCTTGAAAATTGTTAGACACGTAGCTCATGCTATTTGCTTTTCAAAATAGTTGGTAAAACTAGCCTGGCATTTAGTGTTTGCAATTACAGGCACTGATAGTCCAGTGCTTAGTGGTACGGAAGTTTTTTGCCCATAAACTAATGAATGGATACCATGTTTAAATACATGAATTTGAAGAAAATTTAATCATTAACTGAAATAACAAAATATATTTTAAGTTAGATGTACATTATAAGTGTGTGTGTGTGTGTGTGTGTGTGTGTGTGTGTGTGTGTGTGTGTGTGTGTGTGTGTGTGTGTGTGTGTGTGTGTGTGTGTGTGTGTGTGTGTGTGTGTGTGTGTGTGTGTGTGTGTGTTATACTATCAAAATGTGTGTTTGTCAAACGGACTGAAATGCACTGATATGTGCAGACTGCCAGACTGAGAATCAGGCATCCATCCTTGAGTCAGACGATGAGGAAAGTTGAGATGAGGATATTGAAGAACTGGATAATGATCATGGCTTTAAAGTTCATCTTGAACATTTTATATCACTTAAAATCAGTGCATATGATCAGAGATGTCTTAGAAACTATAAAGGACCCGTCTTTGGTTCACAAGACAATATGTTTATCAGCAAAACATTGGGCCTTGGTAATGGCCTTGTTAGTGTGGGACATCACATTTGTGTTTCTATTCTGTAATTTTATGCTGTACAACAGAAGATACAACAGAAGATTGTTTCATTTTTACCTTTGGCTCTTTCATCAGATTGCACATGATTAACCATCTTGATAGTCTTATTGGTTTATATTGTGTAATACAGGTGTTTGATACCTTCATATGTGCATTATTGAGTATCTAAATCCATGAAATTCTGTATTTTTTGAGAAATTACAGGGAAAAAACATTAATCTTGTTCATGAAGATGCTATCATTTACCTTTGTTTGATTCTTGGAAAGTATCTTCAATAACAACAGGGAAAATATCATGACATTGACCAAACTACATAAATCCATCCAAATTAGGTATTTTTTTTTCATTTGGGGGGGGGGGGGTGGGGTAAAAAATGTCTGCTATGCTGATCTTAATATACAACATACAAAAAAGAAATTTAGATTTCTGGATTTCTTAATAAATTTGCGAAACACCCATGTAATTATATTGTTCCAGAACTTTTATTTACTTTCCACAGTAAATGACAGACAAATACTTTTCTAAAGGCAGTATGATTTATCACACAGGAAATAGACACTGATATACAAGCGTCACCAATGACATACCTTTCAACCTCGGCAGGTTTAGCACTTTTTGTTGAGAAGCAAATGATCTGAGCAAAAGGTGAGACAAATTTCAATGTTAATTTTTGACTGATAAAAAAAATGTTGTTAAGTTGAAGTAGGATGTCTTAACCTTGAACTCACCATTTTGCACAAAAGCTTATTTAAGGGTAGGCATATAAACATGGTGATAACACACATAAAGCTACCACCGATGCAATGCTATCACATATTTTCTAACTCGAGGGTTGTATTCCTTGCCAAAAATCATGATGAGAATTATTCCGCCCAGATGGTACCAACCAATCCTACTGGCTCATGGACTAACAAGTGCAACACATTTGTGGGAACTTCTGCAACAGTATTGGGAAGAACTTTCCGAACAATATTTGATTTCCATTGTGGAAAGAATGCCACGAGTATGTTTGGCTGTTATATCAGCAAAAGGTGGCGACTTTGACGAGTCAAAATTTTAGATTAAATTTTGTTCAACAAAACGATTCCATGATTTCTTTTTTTATCTGCAATCCTTTATTTGTTCTATGCTTTAATTTCAGAGTACATCGGAACATTAAACTGATTAAATTTCAGTAAAAACTGGAAAAAAAATGGGGGTGTTCAAAAACTTTTGACCGGTCATGTATATATTCTGTCCCGTCCTGTGTTGTCACTGAACTACTCCCTCAAACTTTTGTGAAATCGTACCCAACTTCTAGGCTGCACTACCTCTCCGGTGTTTGTCTTTCGGGTATTTTTAGAACTTTAAAAAAAGTTTTTTTGAAACTCACCACCTTCTTCACCACTATGTAACCATGTTATCAAAAATCATGTAACCATGTTATGGCAGTTAAATCTTCAACTTAAATTGCCAATAAAAATATAATTAATCATGAATATTACAATCCGGCAAGAAGGAACGGATCGTTGGGAATAAAGACCCGGCTAAACTTAGATTTGAACCATGCTGGAACAATGAGAGAAAAGACAAAGGCGAGCTGGGAACATTCCTAATAACAATGATTTATTAACAAGCAAGCGAGGAAAAGCATGTGGCACAGTAAAGATGTATTGGGTATGTAACGCAGGGTAAGAGGAGAGAGGTATGGGGTGCGACAATAATACAAGCAACTTACGAAAGCAGACATAATGCAGACTTGATGCGAGATTAATAAGAGTAATAACAATAAGGATCTTCTGCAGGCTTACTTAATAGACAGGTGCCAGCACACTCAGACACACACAGAAAAGGAAACCCAAATGTGAAGGGACTTTTGCACCCAGGGAAGAAGGGGAGTTGAGGTTATAGCTTTCGGTACCTGGGCGTTTCGGGGGAGGGATGCTCCGTGGTGCGGTACTCAACAATAGTCGCGTTGTTCTGGCCACAGCTGCACGTGTAGAGATCGTGTTCTGAAGGAGGAGCCTGAGTGGAGAAGGGCAGAGTCCAGGGGCGAGGGTGGAGCAATAGGCCCTCAAAGGGCGGAGGAGCTCCTTGTGAGCCAACGGCCATCCATATCTAGTGCCCAACTGTGTCTGCGGACGTCCTCCTGCAGTTGGGTTACTTCTTATTAGGAGGTTGGTGGCAGGATTTGCACTCCAGCCACCGTAAAACGCTTCATTCCGCAAAACGCAAAAACGCAAAAAAATCTGAAAACCCACTCCGTGGGAGTACCTCCTGTGCAGCTTCCCTTCGCAGGGCAGCTCACCGGATGATGGGATTGGGGCAAAGCCTTCGGGACCCCCAATCTTTGATAGGAGGGAAACCACGGGGTAACATCCCTGGGTCAGATTGCGGGAGAGTGTGTCGGAGTGGTGCTGAGGTGTCGTCCACCAGACGGCGGTCTCCTTGGGTTAACCTGAGGCGGTCCCTTCGGGTGGGTGCCTGGAATGTCCTATCCCTAAGAGAGGATGATCACCTGTCTCTGTTATCATCTGAGCTCAAGCGTTTGGACATCGGGATTGCAGCTCTCTCTGAGGTTCGGAGACCGGATTGCGGCGAGATAATGGTGGGTGGTTACACCTACTATTGGTCTGGTCGCTCTGATGGTTACCATACCCAAGGAGTTGCTGTAGCTGTGTCCAATAAGCTGACCCCAATGATAATTGAGGTAACACCGGTCAACGAGCGTATTATGAGATTAAGGATTCGTCACTCCTTAGGTGTCATTTCCCTGGTCTCTATTTATGCTCCGACTGAGGCGAGTGATGTTACCGTGAAGGACACATTCTACGCCACACTCGAGTCTGTGGTTGATCAGTGCCCCAGACGAGATACACTTCTAGTCTTGGGGGATTTCAATGCATCGACTGGAACTGATAGGGATGGTTATGAGGTGTGTGTTGGTCCCCATGGGTCAGGAACTATGAACCAGAATAGCACTAAGTTCCTTGACTTTGCAAGAAGTCATGGACTTAGGGTGGCTGGTTCATGGTTTCAGCGCCCGCAAGCTCATCGCTGGACTTGGTATTCCAACGCTGGCGGTGTGGCAAAGGAGATTGACCATGTCCTCATTGACGGTCGCTGGAGGATGATCCAGAACTGCAGGGTCTACCGGAGTGCTCAGTTCCTCAATACTGACCACAGGCTTGTTGTAGCAACTCTAAAGCTGCACCTTAAATCCTGGAGAATGGTACCATCCCAGCCTAGGCTGGATGTTGCCAAGCTCAGGGATGAGAGAGTAGCTGAGGAGTTTGCGAACAGGCTGAGTGGACACTTGGGGGGTCTGGGTGCTTTGGGGGTCCTGAAGAGTTGTGGAACACCTTCAAGACCACCGTCCTTGATGTTGCCGGTGGATGCCTTGGAGTTCACCGCAGGGCAAAGAAGAATTTTGTCTCTCAAGGGACACTGGATACCATTGACCAGAGTCGCAGGGCCAGGCTGAATGGCAGAGCCGAGCTGTTCAGGGAGCTGAGGCGTAAAACTGTACGTGCACTGAGGGTGGACAAGGAGGCCTATGTGCGAGGAATCTGTGAGGGGTAGAGCATCACCTGTGGACAGGTGATTCTCGTCCCGCTTACAGGGGAATTCGCGCATTACGTTCATCCAAGCCCATCCCTTGGAGCACTGCAGTTCGAGCAGAGAGTGGTAGGCTCTTGACAGAGGAGTCTGAAGTGAAGGCCCGCTGGGCCGGTTACTTCGAGCGGTTGTACCAGGCTGATCCCCCAGCTGTCGAGTTGGACGTCAAGGGTGTTACAATCCCTGTTGCTGACCCTCGAATCAACTGTGGTCCACCATCGCTTGTGGAAACACGGGCTGCGGTGAACCAGTTGAAACGGGGCAAAGCTCCAGGGATCTGTGGCATCCATGCCGAACTTCTCAAGGCTGGTGGAAATGCTGCACTCGCGTCGTTGCATGCAGTTTTGTGCTCTGCCTGGAACACAGGCATCATCCCAACTGACTGGAAGAGGGGCCTTGTTGTCCCTCTCTGGAAAGGGAAGGGTGATCGCCAAGACTGCAACAACTACCGAGGGGTGACGCTGCTCTCAGTGCCGGGCAAGGTCTTGCTCGGATAATTCTTGATAGGGTTCGCCACCATCTGCTTGAGCACCAGCGTCCAGAGCAGTCAGGCTTTACACCAAAGAGGTCAACGATTGACCGTATCCTTGCACTTCGTGTACTCACCGAACGCAGACGAGAGTTTCGGCAGGGGCTGCTTGCAGCCTATGTTGATCTCTGTAAAGCGTTCGATTCAGTGAATCGGGATGTCCTCTGGAGGATTCTTGGTCTTCGTGGGGTGCCACCGAAACTGATCGATCTGATGTCTGAACTCTACTCTGGTACTGAGAGTGCTGTGAAGTGTGGTGGTACCGCCTCTGACTTATTTCCAGTTGTTACTGGAGTTCGTCAGGGATGTGTACTTGCCCCCACACTTTTCAGCACTTGTATGGACTGGATTTTTGGGAGGATGTCGGAGAGATCAAGTTGCGGTGCATCGTTTGGCAATGTCAAGATCTCGGACCTTGATTTTGCAGATGATGCAGTCATCTTTGCGGAGACTTTAGACATCCTCTTGGGGGCCCTCGAGGTACTGAATGAGGAGTCGGAGCCGTTGGGATTCCGGATTTCTTGGGTCAAAACAAAGATCCAGGCTTTCGGTGACATCTTGGATGCTGCTGTCCTGTCTGTGTCTGTTTGTGGTGAGGATGTTGAGGTCGTGGATAGATTCACTTACCTTGGCAGTGATATTCATGTCTCCGCAGGTTGTGAGCCGGAGGTCAATAGACGTCTGGGTCGGGCCTGGGGAGTCATGGATTCACTGGATCATGGGGTGTGGCGCTGCCGGTACCTGTGCGGGAGGACGAAAGTCCGAGTCTTCAGGTCCTTGGTACTTCCAGTCTTGCTCTATGGGTGCGAGACTTGGACTTTCACCAAGGATCTGAGACGGAGACTTAATTCCTTTGGTACCAGGTCTCTTCGGAGAATCCTTGGCTATCGCTGGTCGGATTTTGTGTCCAACGAGCGGTTGCTGAGAGAGACTCGGATGAGATTTGTTACCTGCATAGTCCGTGAGCGTCAGCTGCGGCTGTATGGACATGTGGCTCGTTTTCCTGACGCTGATCCTGCTCACCAGATTCTCTCAGCGAGGGAGTCTCATGAGTGGAGGAGGCCAGTGGGCCGACCACGTGCCTCATGGTTACAGCAGGTTGACCATCATCTCAAGGAGATGGGGATGGGCCTGGCATCTGCCTGGGGGATGGCCAGACGGAGGCCCCTGGAGTACCGGCGGAAAGTGGATGCAGCGACGCGCTGTTCTGGCACATGCTCCCATACCTGACCTGAATAATACAAGCAACTTACGAAAGCAGACATAATGCAGACTTGATGCGAGATTAATAAGAGTAATAACAATAAGGATCTTCTGCAGGCTTACTTAATAGACAGGTGCCAGCACACTCAGACACACACAGAAAAGGAAACCCAAATGTGAAGGGACTTTTGCACCCAGGGAAGAAGGGGAGTTGAGGTTATAGCTTTCGGTACCTGGGCGTTTCGGGGGAGGGATGCTCCGTGGTGCGGTACTCAACAATAGTCGCGTTGTTCTGGCCACAGCTGCACGTGTAGAGATCGTGTTCTGAAGGAGGAGCCTGAGTGGAGAAGGGCAGAGTCCAGGGGCGAGGGTGGAGCAATAGGCGGAACCAGTCAGGAGGAAGTTCGTCGAGGAGAGACGTGGGCGGAGTTGAGAAGCAGGAACACTCTGCGTGAAAACACCGACACCGAACACAACACTTCAATTCTCAAAATGGAGGATTTCTCCGTCCTTTATAGAGCCGGAGGCTCGGGGAAGACCCATGCCGAATCCAACGTCATCGCCCGAGTCGGGCACTCTGACTGGCTCCGACCCCTCACGTGATCTGCGAGTTTGGGCCGGGTTTCGGGCAGACGCTGGTGCAGCCCGCCCACCTTGCTGCCAAAGCGTACGCTGTTATGATGATATGCTAGGTGGTCATATTTTGGACCATTAGCTGTGTGTTAATCAGCTGTCGGGATTCTAACCTTGCTTGTAATTGTGTATTATTCAAACCTTGCTTTAAAATGTTGCTTTAAATGTATCATGCTGTTTTCACTATGTCTTTGATAACCCTTTATGGCTCTGCAGCTGCACAACAGCATGTCCTTGGGAAAACTGTGTATGCTGATATCCCACACATTCCTGTTCTTAGTCATCACCAGAGTTTCGCCTTTGCTATCAGCAGGTGCCAGTGTAGGGGTGTAGGAGTCTTAGAAAGTTATTAGTTTGCAAGATGAACTGTTGGGTTGCGAATCTGAGGATTGACTGATCCAACTTCCTGAGGGCCCCTAGGGAGGGGGGGAAAGAAGCCCACTGCCGCATTTATTTCTTTATTTCTTTATCCCTTAAGCACACACTTGTAGTCCACACCCAGTTCTGCTTTTGTGTGATTATATAAACAACTGTTTTGAAGTAAGAATCTCAATGTGGTCCGGGGGGCACCTGACTGAAGGGCCTTTGGGCTGCATTCCGCATGCGTAGTGCCATCTTCTGAAATAAATCGTATCATTCGAAAACCCTCATTCGACTCTGTCATTACTCGGCCGAGTGAAGAGTCATAACAATTGGCGACGAGGATGGGATGCGACTGATGCTGGCGGTGTGGACGGCGGGACTCCACTTGGTGTACAGCGATCACAAGGGTTCAGCTAAAGGTACGTGGAAATTGCACGTATAGGGCACCTAAGACAGGGAGCCCTAGTTAGGTGAAAACTGTACACTTGGTGGGCAGTGCCCTCGCTGGACGCAGCTCCAGGATCTGCTCGGATCAAGAACTGTAACGGTAAAACATATGAGGTGATTCGAATGCGGTTTGTTTGAAGGGCACAAAGAGGGCTGGCAGGCCGTATGTTAGAACCGGTAAGGGTCGAGGATAAAGGTATCCGTGTGAAATAAGGAGGAAACAGGTTGGAATCCTGTACCAAGAGAGGGAAGGTTAGAGGCCTTCATTGGGTTTGAGGCTATTAGGCGGCGGGTCGAAAGGGATCTCGGTCCCGGTGTAAAAGGAGAAACGATTTACAGCTACTAGGCGGCTGATTGAAAGGGATTTCGGTCCCGACGTAAAAGGAGAAACGATTTACAGCTATTAGGCGGTTGGTAAGATAAGAACAAAAGATGGGGAATAACTCTGCAAAGAACATAGAGTTACCCAAAGGAACAACACTTAAAGTTATCGGTGAAAGTGGAAAACACTGGAGAGCGTTTGCAGCGTGGCTAACGGAGTCACAAAGAGAGACAGGACGTAAGCGATTAGATTCAGAGGGAATCTTGAACCAACGGGAAAAGAACACAAGGTTAATGAGCCAGGAGAAGGGCTGTTTGTAGAAGTTACCTGTTTGGATGTATTTGTGAATACAATGTGGTGGGGAAGGTTGAGTTTTGTGTTAGACGTAGTTGAGTGTTCCAACCTGGAACTTGTATGTGTGGAACAACTTGTATGTTTGTATGGAGATAATGATGGGTCGTCATCGTCAATGTGAAGACTTTGGACGAGGTGAATTGCGCACACCAAATCTGGAGGAAGGACCATGATGACCGATTCTGCACGTGTTGTTAATTCAGTGATGGGAAAATGTCATTGAGAGTGTGTGTGTGTGTGTGTGTGTGTGTGTGTGTGTGTGTGTGTGTGTGTGTGTGTGTGTGTGTGAACTGGATGGGGAATTGAATAATTAAAACCACTTCAGCAGACAGTTTGTCAAATGGGATGTCAAATGGACCAACGTTCGGATTTTCTCATGGTCCGATAAACTCTGTATGCTGTTTTGGCTTTGAACACTGTACGTGATAAATGGATGGTCTCCACGGAGCATCATTTTGATTTCAAATTGAAATTCAGTTCTGTTTCCACTTTGCATGTTTCGTAAGGCTGATCGACGTTACGGGTTCGTTTTAACGTCAGTTTCAATTCTGGTTTCATTGTTGGGGTCATTAAGCATGTTTTATGCTTGACTTTCGTAAATCTGGGAAAAAACTTATTTTATGGGGTTTTGAGTCACATGACGTGCCATAGGATTTAACAGGCGCGCCGAAAGCACGAAATCGTCCCGTTGCGAAGGACAGCTTATCGTGAGGGTTTACGAAATGGATCAGCACATTTTACAAGATGGGGACGCCCTTCATAGGATTCTGTAAAATTCCGATTTAAAACGAACGTATTTGAGATGTCGTCAAATATTTGTTCCGTGAGTTTGATGGTAAAAACCAACGCGCTGATAAGACGTATTGCTCATGTGAGTGCGTGATGACGTAATCACGCATGGGCCCAGCGCGCTTTGTCAAACTTGAAAGTGCAATTAACACCCTGCTGTGAATGTGCCTGCTTGTCGGAGCAATGTACAAGAATTTCTCGAGGCGGCTGATTTTGAATATGGTGGACAAACTAGATTTTAAAGAGATAGCTTTGTGGTAAAATTAATTAATAAGGACATTGACGTTTCAAAGGATCGCTCGATTTTGTGTTTCGAGGCGAGTGCACGCGCTATCGGAACATGGAAGCGACAATGCTTTGAAACAAGGCTGTAATATATATATATATGTTTGTTCCGGTTGTTGTTGTTGTTGTTGTTGATTGGGCTTCGTGACCGGAAGAGGAAAAGAGAAAAAAAAAAAAAAGAGAGACGCGGAAGAGGCGCAGGACCGAGGGATTTAGGATGGATGGTGTTGTGGTAATGAAGTGCCGTACTGTGATTAGCGGCAACGGAGATTGGGCGGATGTGGCAGCACTGTGTATGGGGGTCGGTGGCTGGTGATGACTCGTATGCCGCGTGCTCCGTGGAGGGTCGTGCTGGAACAGTAATGGTATGTAGTATACTGTATTAGGAATGGTGTACTCTGAGGAATGTAATTGAGATTAGAGTATGGAGTTTGCCTTCAGTATTATGTGTACAAGTTATTGTATTTTGTTATTCTTACCCTATGTATATTTATGTTGTTGCAGATATGCGTATGGGTTTTGTGAGAATAAAGCCGATCAAAAAGGTTTATTGTTGATTACTACAACAGATGGAAAGGAGGATTTAAATGCTTTGAACAAGGAACGGATTTTATTTAAAGTGGGTTTATCTTTTAGCCGCGTCTCGCGTAGTAAACGCCGGCTCTAAGAGTTCCGCGTTGTTCTTATTATTATTCTGGTGAAGACAAAACCTTTAGGACGTGGCTCTTGGACACATTTGTCCTAGTTTACATGTCAGACATCCAAGAACAAGGACGTTTGGTAGGCTACGCACTTATGAGGATAGCGGTGTTTTTGGGAAAAATTACGGGCGGGGCTCGTGCTGTTTGAACACGCAGCCATCGTGGGCCTTGACGAGGGAGCGTTTCGATTCTCTGCCTGTCAGGGTCGAGATGTTTGTTTGGAAGCGGACAGAAAAGCATGTCTGTTGTCTTTATATGAGCCTCTATCTGTCAGGATAAATTCATTGGATTTGGGGAAGTATAAGCGGAATTAAAGGGATGTAGAGGAATGGTTGCTGAGCAACGACATCGATCTGGAAGGAATGGAATTGGCTTTGCACTGCACTCACTGTTGACTACGATGAAACAGGGCAGGATTATGAATACGTGGCCAAAGCACATAGAGATTACACCGTCAAACGCTCTCTGATGACAACCAACCGATGGATCGGGAAGGAAGGAGCGGCGGTGGAGGTGGAACAAGCCGCCAGAGAGCGCGAACTAATGAAGCACAGAGAAGGACTAACACCGTACATCTCAATGGCAGTTAGTAACGGACATAGTGCAGGGGAGTTAGGAAGAATGGTGAACAGATTGAGATGCGCCCCAGAACCACAAGATGGGGCAACGAACACCAGAACACTTTACTGGCCGTCAGACAAGGAGATGGATGGAAGGTATGCTTGCCTGATCAAAATCCACAGTAGTGTACAGTAAGGTCTCTGGCCTTCACGTCCACTCACCACGCACCCAGAGCAACTTCCAGTCCTGCAAGCTCTAGTCATGGTGGGAGCCTCGTACGGAGGTATCATTTAAAAATAATCTTTTACACAAATACTTGTCATTATGTTGCAGTTGACTGCAGTGTTCAGTGCAGTGGCATGCTGTAAACCTTGTAGTAACGGAGACAGTGACAGAACCTTTGACGACACAATATGCAACTCCTGGTACTGACACTACTCCTTTGTGGGGGGGACCTATCACTAGGCAACACAACACACTCAAGCCAAAGAAACCGTATACACCTCCGTGGCAAAGGGGGACACGGAAATGAACCAGTACCAACCCCACAGCGACATAGGAGGGGAGCGGCTGGAGAAAGAATGGAAGCAGGTGAATACGCAAGGTTGGGGGAAAACTAACCAAGAACTAGATAAGGTAAAGATATTTTCAAAGGAACCTGGCAAGACCGCACCACTCATTTCCAGAGGGCTGACAACCATCCAGCCACAGCAGCTCATAGAACTGTCTTGCGTCCAAGCCGAGGAAACTTATGATTTGATAGAATGAAACGAGGAAATAAAATCGATTCGATGGTCTTATGCTATGATAAAACCTGTTGGGAGGGGGGGACGTCAGAAAATGCAGAAAAGACAGAAGTGGCTTGGCAGAACAAAACGCAAGACAAAACCCAGTGGGGGCACTTTGCACAAATAGGATTCATATGGGGTCAACACGCATCTCTAATTACCCAAGTTCCATGGGCCCCGAAAGAACCCTTTTGGAGTACAGTTGTGAAATCTTGTGAAAATACAGTAACCTCCCGGAGAAGAACACATTTCACTTATAGGTGTTTTCACCTATAAGGCTTGAAGCTCTCACGAGCGATCGAGTGGAACGCAAGGAGGGTTACGCAGGGTGGAGATCTATATTTCATGACTGGGGAGACTGGTTACTGTGCCTGGTAGGGGCAGCAATCCTAATCATCATGGGAATCATTTTTGGAGTATTTCTGATCAAACGTCTCATTTCCATTTGTCTAAAGAAATGCTGTGAAGCCTCACCCTCACCCAGGCCATCATAATAATTAACAGCGAACTCATGGAGGAAGACCCCGAGGACCTCTGTATGGGGCCACAACCAGACCCGACCCCCACCAGCTGAGGAGCCAACAAGGTGTTCTGGCGGAGGGCGCCCTGGGGAAGACTCTTCCAGGTATTACTGATTACCTCAACGAACTTTCAAGTGAAAAGGTAAGCCAAACATGGACTCATACATCTCACTACACACGAAGATACAGGAAGTTGTAACAAGAAAGAAAGGAAATCTACAAGTAAAATGCTGATGGAGGTTTATGATAGATGTGGCAGTGTTTTGACTAGCATATGCATAATCGTGGAAAATGGACAATACCAGATAGTGAAGGAATGTATGGAAAATACTTGTATGACCCTTATATGTAAATATGCATCTCATGAGACTCTTTTGTCTTCTAGCGCAAGTTGAGAAAGGAGCTTACACCATGCCTTGAGCGCTCACAGTGCTGCTCACCCATTAATACATTTGCATATTGTAAATATTATTGTTGTAATTAGTGTTGAGTATAATTG
>NC_140966.1:81959766-81962266 GCF_056783735.1 Eptatretus burgeri
AAGCAAAACACGGCCAGCCGATGAAGTTGGCCAGCCTTTGCCGTTCAGTGGAGGTTGGTGGAGGTGCTGGCCACTTGGAAGGCGGGCTCGGACCTACCTACCTGTCTCCCTCCCACCTATCGCCTTTGCCTGTCACTGTACATACCCACTCCCTTAATTTGTGAAAAACCAATTTAGCCCCCACTTATTTTTTTTTTTTTTTTAATTTCCTTTTTTTTACTTCCCCACTATAAATCGTCCCCTAACCCCCTTTATCGTCCTTGTTCGGCTAACCTATCCTGTCACCTAGCCTACTCCCAACCCCTACGTTCCCTTCCCGGAGGGGAATTAGGGAGAGCTAGCGTCCTGTGCCGAGGCCCAACGAAGCCTCAGAATGGCCTCCCCAGAGTTCAGCGATCTATAACACAAAGTGGGTCCAGCGGCCCACAACGAGAGCGAGGGGATGGATGGTGCGGAGGGGTACACTTCCTAATCTACCCTAACCATTTAACTGTTAAACTACCCCGGGGCTTTCAACAAGCGCCTCTCGCTTAAACTATTGGTTCTATAAACCCAGATTCCCGTCGCCTGTGTTGGTGTCCTCACAATTTCGGGCCTCGCCCCCCAATTTTCTCTCCGTGCCCTCACACGGTCTCCTGGCTGGGACACGTGGCTCCCTTTGGCAGGCACGACCCTCTGCCGAATCTCCCGCTATGGCACCCCCGGGCACTACACTGCTTCCGAGCCTACCAGCTCCCTAACACAGGGGAGTGCCCCCCATGGCACCTCCCCTGAAACGCACACGTGGCAGGCTGGCTTCCCGGGCCCCTTTCCGAGGGTCACCCATGCCCACAACACTGCCCACGCGGCTAATGGCGCCCCGGGCCCCCGCACCAAGCAGGCGCACCCGTGCCCACTACTCTATCCCGGCCCCCCATGGGCCCATGGCCTACCGCGGCCGACTGGCCTGGTGCCCGGGGTACCCACTCAGCGATACTCACCTTTCGCAGCCACGCTCCCAAGCCCGTCAACAGGGCTCCTGCACCCCTCCAAACGGGTTTCGAGCCTACACACCCACCAACAACAAAACGACCTCCATTTTTCAATTTGACTAACCCCCTAACTCACTCTACACTGACCCCGGGGTCCCTTGGGCGGGAGTCACTCCTCCCCCCAATCACTCATCGCACCATGCATTCCCCATTCGCTCCATACACACAGACCCGCTGGCCTCACTAACTCAACATGTACACGTACTCACCTCACAACTCACCAACTCTTCAACACACTCACCGCTGAACTCTGCCATCCTTCTATCTACCTCCCCTAACTTACTCGTGCTCCCACGTCGTCCCTTAAACTACAGCACGTTCCTTTTAACACTACGTAGCTAAGCTACGTCCCCACTACACATCCACAAGTCTGTCTCTGTCTCCAAAATAATCCCATTAATAATTTCCCAATCCTAAATCTGACTACAATTCCTCTTCCTAATCCATTCCACGGACTCCATGAGGACTTACCCCTGCCCCATGGAGTCGGTCTAACTAAGCTAACCCTTCCCCCTAACTAGTTTCCATCCTGTGCCCAGGTCAAGGGGGTCTTCCACCCCTTGCCCAGGAATCCTGTGCACCCGAAAGTGAGGCTTGTTTTTTTTTTTTTACATGCGCAGCACCAGCGCGGCAACTCGCGCACTTTGCACCTGCCCGTGACGTCATGCAGCTGCACGTGTTCCTCGTCCCTCCTTGGACGGTACCATCCGGCAGAGATACCCCTCCTGCCGGATTCCAACCCCACGTGCAGCCATGGCGTCACCGTGCGCATAAAAAAAAACACAAGCCCCACGTCTCGAGGGGTTCCCCACGCGAACACGTGTGCTTTGCCCGTTGGAGCTTAACACACACGATCGCGTGGAGAACCCGTCCGGTCCAAATCCGTAGTCCTGCCTAAACTTTGTCCGTCCGCGGGATCGGCAAATCCACCGCTGGCGTTTCTGGACCGGGACTTCACTCTCGCAAGCGAGCACGTGGTTGTCTCGTGCGTTGCACAGCACGGACCTCGTGCTCACTGCTGGGTGAACCCGGCACGGTCCCCGAAACAACCACAGCCGCTACTCGGCTTTCTTTACTCACATGTCGTCGTCGTCGCCATTCCACACACGCACACCTGCGTGTTACGACGCTCACACTCCATTCCATTACATTCACCCCGGGAGACGCGGCTGCGTGCTCCCGCATGCCAACCGACATCTCCCTCTCATACCGCTCTCTCACACACACGGTCTCCCTTGCACTCGGCCGTTCACTCACGCATGGTGCTCCATTCACTCGCGGCCTTCCACTCACTCGTGCCTCACTCATACACGCGGGGGCACTCACCCGCGGTGCCTCACTCACACTCCGTGCCTCATCCACACACGCGGGGGCACTCACCCGCGGTTCCTCATCCACACACCGTCCCTCACTAACACACGCGGGGGCACTCAACCGCGGTGCCTCATCCACACACGGCGTGCTGGGAA